>NC_039486.1:11500698-11827787 GCF_003590095.1 Trichoplusia ni
TCATCACAGAACACATTTGGTCTAGCGTGTCCACTCCGCCTTTAGTTTGATTATAATACATAACCATTTGCGGTTTACCGGTACTTTCGTTGATAGAAGCATCCTCATCACAAGATGATAATAAGTATACCATCTTAGCTGGCTTCGGTTTATATGAGACGAGAGTAAGGGGTCCGTCAAAACAAAACATCGATGTTCCCACTGGCCTGGAGCGACTGTTTTTCAGTACTTCCGGTATCTCGCGTTTGTTTGATCGCACGGTTCCACAATGGTTAACTTATACGGTTCTTGTAGTAAGTTTTTTGCCAAAGGGATTGAGGTGAACCAATTGTCACACGTAATATTACGACAACTACCGTGCACAGGCTTTGATAACTCCTTCACGTAGTATTCACCGAGTGGTACTCCGTTGGTCTGTGTTCCTCTTCCCAAATAAGGCATTCCATTTATCATATACTTTGTACCACTGTCACACATCATGAGGATTTTTATTCCATACTTACTTGGCTTGTTTGGGATATACATCCTAAACGGACACCGTCCTCTAAAAACCAAGTAACTGTTCATCTATGGTCAAATGAGCCCCTGGAGTGTAATTTTGTATGCACTGATGGATAAAGAGATCCCATATTTTTTCTAACAGGAGTAAATACATCGTTTTCTCGAAGTGTGGGCCGTATACTTTTGTCATCCATTCTAAGACATCGTATCAAAAAATCAAAACGATCACGACTCATTACAGAGACGTACACCATTGACAAAGATCGATCAAAGAGGTCATCTGTGGACATGTGGTTATCTTTTCTCACTGCTGTCATTACCAGAATACCAAAGAAAGCATAGATTTCATCTTCATTCGTGTCACGAAATGTAGCACCTGTCATAGATTCCCGACGTTTCAATGATATCTCAGCATTTGTCCATTTTACAATTTCCGAAATTATCTCATCAGTAAAAAATAGTTTGAAGCATAAAAGTGGGTCATATATATTGCGGCACATACGCGTCGGACCTCTTTGAGATCTGACAATGTTCAGTGCAGAGACTCGGCTACGCCTCGTGGACTTTGAAGTTGACCAACAATGTTTATTCTTACCTCTAATAGTCCTCTGTGGCAAGGTCAAGATTTTGTTAGAAGCCAATGAAGAACCTGGTTGTTCAATAACATTTTGTTCGTCTAATATTTCACTACCGCTTGACGTTGGCTGCACTTCATGTACCTCATCTATAAACGCTTCTTCTGTATCGCTCTGGACGTCATCTTCACTTACGTGATCTGATATTTCACTGTCAGAATCCTCACCAACAAGCTCGTCATCGCTTTGCAGAAGAGCAGAGAGGATATGCTCATCGTCTAAAGAACTACCCATTTTATTATATATTAGTCACGATATCTATAACAAGAAAATATATATATAATAAGTTATCACGTAAGTAGAACATGAAATAACAATATAATTATCGTATGAGTTAAATCTTAAAAGTCACGTAAAAGATAATCATGCGTCATTTTGACTCACGCGGTCGTTATAGTTCAAAATCAGTGACACTTACCGCATTGACAAGCACGCCTCACGGGAGCTCCAAGCGGCGACTGAGATGTCCTAAACGCACAGCGACGGATTCGCGCTATTTAGAAAGAGAGAGCAATATTTCAAGAATGCATGCGTCAATTTTACGCAGACTATCTTTCTAGGGTTAACTTTTAATTTGCACACTGTTAATTAAATTGAAATAACGTAATAATAATTACTATACTTTTAACAATAACCAATAATAAGTATTAGTTTCAATTTAATTACAGTACATTGACAAAAAAAAACACTATTCACAATCGTAATGAAATTGCACATGGATAATCTAATAATTAACAATATAAAAACTTATAGGTACACTAACCTGAAGAATCCACTAATAACATGAATAAGAATACCTGATTAGAGTGTTGGGTTCCGAGATTATAATAATGCTAAAATTAACACCACATAGTTTTTGTGCTCCTTTCGCAAACTTCACAGCCAACAGTTGTTTCGGTTATTTAATTAAAAATCCTGGTTAAATATTCCTTAATTTTCTTCAATAAATAATATTAACTGATCTTCAGATAATCCGGTTCGTTAGGACCATGTTGGGAATTCAGGATTCAGATTCATAAATGAAACAACTTTTAAAAATGATGTTGATCTTGCGAGCGTGTATAATGGAGTGAGAAAAGATAACAGGTTATGCATGTGACGATGCAACAAATATAATTAATGTAATCTTAATATTTACTTAATACTAATGAGTGAGTCATTGCTACGATGTAAACATGAGGCGCTCGAACACTATATAATATCATATTTAGAAACTCTCTTGCGATGACACTTTCTGGCGTGTTTCTTTTTATCTACAATAATAGACTAACTAAGTATTTACAAATAATACTTTTTGGAAATAATAAGTGCTTAGCATTTGAAAAACCAGTAATACCCAGGAAACTACTACATTACAAATAACTAATAAAAAAAGTGCAGTCATTCGAAGAATGTTTTTTTACGTGACCAACGTATTAAAAATACGTAGAGCGGACAAAAAAAAGTATAATGATAGCGAAACTAATTATAATTTCCTGGGTGTGTCTGACGTAGATCCTAAATAGAGATTCGTCATCTATGGACACGTTTTTGAGATCGTTGTCATGTATTATTAGTGCTTATATAGTTATAATCAAAATAGGAAAGGGAATCTAAAAACGAATTTCTCAAGTGATCAGTGTGTCCCAATTGGGTGGCAACATGAATTGAAAATGTTATCAGATGTTGTTGTTAATCTAAGTTTTATTGCAGGACTACCCATAAACAATTTTATTGTTTTCAGGGTCATATACTCAAGGGTAATATGTGTACCTATCCAGGTTTCTTCATTCCAGTATAAAAAAAGATTTTAAGGTATGGGGTCCCGTTGCAATTATATGAGTTAGATACGGTTAGATTTTCCATTAAAATAATTTAGCTGCAACATCTTCTGTCTGCTTCCTTCGAAGTTGACTTAGGAACAAACATTTTGCCAGACCAAAATAAATAAAATAAAACTGGTTCTATGCTAGGAAGGTCACAAGCAAGATATATATTTACAGAGCAATAACCAATACATCAAGTATTGAAGTTATACGTGTAACCTACCTATACATAATGTAATCATGTATTTTTTAGAATGATACTGATGAATTTTCTGATCCTGTATTTTGATTATTGTTATTTACTTAATACTTGTACTTATTTATGTGTATATATTATGTGTATATTTACTAATGTGTATATATGTATATATTTACTCTATAAATGTATTAGTCACAGTTGTATATTTGTCAAAACTTTAAATAAAAAAAAATATGACAAAAAATCAATTTTAAGTAAATCTTTACGAAAATGATTGTTTGCGTAACAGTTCGTTTGCGGAAGACCCTAATTTTACATAACAGTTTTTAGACACGTATACAAAATGTTTGGACTCTAAATTACGGTTTACTACAAGTGTGTTGATTACGATAACATAGTTTACTAAGTAATTTAGGTTTATGTTGGTGTGTCACTAATGTTTTTATTTCTCACCCAAAAAAACTATGCGGTTTCTGACCAATATATAACCATAAAATAATGTAAGCATGTATATGTGTATGATTTTTTATCGTCAGTAGGTGCATCACTCGTGCCTCAAGGGTTTTCTTAACATGAAAAGTAAATATGACATCACAATCACTCAAGAATTAGGTCAGGGAAGACAATTATGCAATATGAACAAAGCAGACATTCTGTAATACATACAGTATTTATTCTCGGTATCGCCGTAAATAAATGTTGCGAATAACCGATAAATATTTACTTGTTAAACACTGTTACAAACAAATAAACTAATTTCCACATCACACCGTTTTGTTTTCCTTATCAACACAACGTATCTTAGTACAAAACATTACATATGAATTGATAATTTTAAGTCATTGTTTAAAAAACAGTTCTTGGTAATTAGTGATGTTGTCGTGCGGGGAAACGGTACTTTTTGGTGCTTTTTTTGTTTTTAAAGTATGTTGGTATACATCTGTTTAAAGACGGTTTGATTTACATAGTTATGTAAAAGTTGTTTCTATTTCGATGACCTAGAACGTCCTTCTGATGTTAAAATCTATACTAATATATAAAGCTGAAGAGTTTGTTTGTTTGTTTGAACGCGCTAATCTCAGGAACTACTGGTCCAAATTGAAAAATTATTTTTGTGTTGAATAGACCATTCATCGAGGAAGGCTTTAGGCTATAAACCATCACGCTGCGACTAATAGGAACGAAGATACAATGGAAAATGTGAAAAAGGGCAGGTAGGTATAAATCATAACTTATACCTTCTACCCACGTGGACGAAGTCGCGGGCAACAGCTAGTATAATACGGCTAGGTGAGCTTTTCATGGTTTTTGAGTTGTCTGCTGTGTGCTTCCGGTGTTGACAATGATGATGAAAGTTAGAAAGGTCTTAGAGTGCTTTATTAAACGCTTCAAACGCAGCCCTAGCCATAATGTCCCACCCACCTACTCCAAACTACTATGTTTAACAAGTCCACAACACACCCGCATGGATGTCAGCTTCAATCATCCTCTGGACTTCCACAAATACTTCTACACTAACATTTATGAGGGAAAAATTGCGTGTTAAAAAGAACAATTTTCCCGTAAAAAGATACGTAGGTGAGGTACAGCTACATTGCTATAATGAGATTGTTCCCGAATACTGGTTTACGAAAACCTATCAAATGTTTTTATTTTAAAAGAAAATAGGTCTCAATTAAATCTAGCAGTTTAAATTCAAACTCGTGTTTCGAGATTCCTATATTAATTACATACAAAAAAGTAATAGATACTCGCTTTGTTGTCGTTAACTTTGAATAATATTAGAAGTCCTCATTCGAAGATTGTTTTTGAAAAGGTTAAATAGATTTGTATTGTTCGATGTCATCATATTTGTCATCAGTCAAAGTCTCACCGTTTACCCCACATTGTTCTCACGTTATTACAGATCATGATTATCGTATTACCGATGATTAGACCCAGTACCTAGGATTTAGTTATTTAAAAAGGAGGTAATGAGGTATATCCCTTTTTTTTGGTTAGATGGCAAAATCCTCATGGATAGCGTCGGTAGTAACGGGTAGTGTCAGACTCTTTTTGACTAAACCTAACCCGCCGTGCTACGTCATCTGCGTTTTGGTGTCGGTGCATGGCAATGAAGCCACTAACTACTGTAAATATGATTTATCTATACTCTATACTTATATTTTTAATATAATAAAGCTGAAGAGTTTGTTTGTTTGTTTGTTTGAACGCGCTAATCTCAGGAACTACTGGTTCAAATTCAAAAGTTTTGCGTTGAATAGACCATTCATCGAGGAAGGTTTTATGCTATATACCATCACACTGCGACTAATAGGAGCGAAGATACAATGGAAAATAAGGAAAAAACAGGGCAGGTATAAATCATAACATGTATAAACTTCTAACCACGCGGACAAAGTCGCGGACAACAGCTAGTATGTTATAATTATGTTTAGTGGTAGAAGTCTTCAACCTCCTCTTGAGATGTCTTTCCACTACCTCCATCCTTTAGAATTAATTTTGACGTCTTATATTTGTGTTGAATTCTTTATAGATGGTTCGCAATAAGACAGCTTTAGTCTTCTATGCACTTCACATTATACAGCAGTCTCTCACTTCCAGAACGAATCCTATGTTACGGTTAAGGTGAACACCATAAGTGCTGACGTCATCTCCAAACATTGAATGAGTATTCAAGCGAACTGCGATCTCATAATAACCCTAGTAAAATTAACAACGGCATAACAAGAGAATTATAATTAAGTATATCGTATTTAGTATGATGACTTAATCATAATATATATAAATAACAATAATAATTATAAATAACGACACCATAATTGCTGTAATGGACGGGTGCAAAACCCGATTAGACAGATGATACTTATTGTAATAAAGTGATGATTTACGGTTTTATTAACTTAACTACAATAATGAATATAGTGTACCTACTGATTCTCAACCATAAACAATTATAACTTTTAGTGCCTTCATCTATGTAATGTGTTTCAAGGTTCCCAATTGATAGATTTTTAATATGAGGCATTTTGTCAACATACGAGGTAACGAGCCATCGTTGTCCGCATTGTACGTTAGGTGTAGTATGCCTATGAATCCTGTGATACAGCTGTTACTCTACATTGTGCTCGAATGTTGAATCGCGATCAAAAATTCCACGATAGACTTGTAAACAAAGAACTACTTAGGTACCTAAATCGTGAATGTTATATTGCAGTCTCAAAAGAAACCCTTTACTCATAGTTTAGCCCTTAAGTTGAATACTAGGTAATTGGGTCAACAGCAGTCACCTCATTTGGTCGCTAGAAATAAGCGTATAAACCAAGAACAAAAACTGCATAGTTGTCATCAGGGGAAAATCCTCTCTCCTTCTAAGGTATATAGTTTAACATTGGAGAAATAACGGTAAGATGGAAAGACCATTTGTAAATATCGTCATAATAAGTAAGTAGAGCTGTGACGTAGCCATGCTGACCTCAACACAATATCTTATGACTGCAACTGGAATCTACGAGGAAATATCGAGGAAGTCCGGTTACCGTGTAGACAGTGCTGCCAATGTAATAAATTAAATAATTTTTTAGAGAAACGTGTAGGATCTATTAAGTTATACGTTTGCAGCTCTTAAGAAGATTAAATGTAGAGCAATCTGCCTCTCGTTTAAATTGCCGAATGATTTCTACTATAATTTAATGTAGAGACTTGCAAGGTTTGAAAAAACAACTACTTACTGAAGATCTTAACTTATAAGTTTCTTAATTGATTAGAAAAAAAATGTAAAAGCTGAAGAAAAGACAAATGCAAAATCTTTAATTAAAACTACGCAATATTCTGGAAATGACTAAACGCTGCAGCTTATAATTAAACTGCAAGCATATAACTGCTATTACCCAGTAGAAAGTGAGATAACTCATAAACAACGAGAACATAATCTTTACTTGGCAATCGGTTAACGGCACAATGGGTATTGCAATCTCTAGCATAGTGCATATTTACTTTCACAGCCTAGTTAAATGTATAAGTTACGTAAAAAATATTTCTTTTAACAAATAATCAAAATATGTTAATTTTAGGACACTCAACTCAAATAATAATGAAGCAAAACGGGGACATAAATGAAATAGAAAAAGAGTAGGTATGTTAAACGAGTCCGTTTAAATATTTACTAGCTAACAAGATTCCACATTTTTAGGATAAATTTTAAAGATTAAACACAAGAAAAGGTTAGCTTTATTTCAAGTAGACCTCTTTTAATCAATTTTGAAATGTTTATGAAATAACTCTAGAGTTTATGCGAGATTCTAAAATATTATTTTTTTGGAGAAGAACAGGCAAGAAACTCCATAACTTACTGTTAAAAATAAACTTAGCAATATTATTAGGTACATACATATGTAACTTATGTAGATATGCTAAGCAACTTAGGTAAGCAAAATTTGACATGGCCAAATAAGGGAAAAAATGGCATCCAATGATAGTAGTATTAATACCAATAAGGAGAATCATTTCTTTATTTAAATCAATAAATAGAACGAACTTGGAACTTCACGATGCCTGTATAGAAATGCAAATGTTATTATATTAAACTATAGTGTAGGACAGTATATGCGTGATGTCTTTACAATGAAGACTAGGGTGATGAGTGATTGCGACTAAGGGTGATTGCTCACTTACACGGTTGCTGTTTACATCTCAGGCGTCTCACTTCAAGAGGTTTTGGTTGTCCCAAAACCTCTTGAAGGGAGACGCCTGCAGATCCTTCTGGGGAAAATCAAATGACTTCAACCCAAGCCAAGAACATTTCGGACTCTTACCTACGAAAAATATCCCATCCAACAACCAAACCAGATTCCCAGGATCGCCCGTGCACCCCTCCAGTCAAATGACATTTCTACAATTTATTGTAAGCGTGAGCTTTAGGAAATCACAATTAGTTTATTCAATTCAATAAGTCTCGTGACTCTGTCCAAAAAGTTATTATCAGTCATTTCATACATCTAAGGATTATCTATCAGAGGACTTCAAGAGCAGCGTCAAAAGTTAAATTTTTAAGATTCTAATACTCAAAGGGTACCTAAACCCTATTTCTAACGCACCGGTGTATGTTCGTTCGTCTGTCACCAGACACTTCTTATGATCTTATGAACCGTGATAGCTAGACAGTCGATGTATTTCAATTACCGCCATAAAAACAAATACAAAAAATAAAAATCTGGGTTAAGAAATGCCAACATCAGACATTTTAATGTTCTACCATAATAGGAAATGTAATTTAAAACCTTGTAGCCCATTAATGATGAGCTCAGATATAATAAGACAAGTCTAAATCCTCTTGCTAATGCGCGACGCAAAGGGAAAGAACCACACAATAAACAATGACAAAATAATTTTACTCAAGGATATTCATACTATAAGTATCTGCCATTGTGACGCCTGAATAAAATCTGATAATTACTAGAACACTTTGTTTCGATCACAATTGTTGCACATCACTACGGTTCGCATGACGGGTCTGCAGTAAAACAGTTATAAAGTATTAGTACCTTTTTAATTGTCACCTCCTTATTACACTTGAGATAATCAAAAGGAAACGCGTCGATAATACTGGTTCTTAAACAATTAGTACTTAACGAGCTATATAAAATAAAACGGTACTGCGTCTGCAATAGTGTTTGCAACGAGTTTCAGTGTAACAGTTACCTGTGCAGTAAATCAATAATGGATTATAAGATTGGTAAGGGAACTAAATAGCTTTTTTTTTGCAACTGTGTCTAACAACCGGTTTTTTGCACCATGCATTTTCTTTTCTTTTTTTTTTGGGTGCCCTGATTTAAATTTAAGTGCTCTATGGTATAAAATTTAAATATTATTTCATGCCTGCTAAACTTGACGGCATTTTATTACGCCAACAACAAGTATAAAATGCTCTGTTTAATACAGAGCATTTTATACTATTCATATTAGTATTTTATGTTGTTTTTTTTTAAGAAAAAATCAGAATTAATCAGAGCTATATATATAATTAAAAATAAAACCAAGTCCCTTAACACCTGTAAAAAGTATCTAAACAAAAGTTGTTGCCGCTTGTTGCTGATTTGAGTCTTTATAATGTCCAGCCTGTAACTGTAAAAACGAGGATAAAAAAGTAATCTTAATTATACCTTATTACGTACAAAATGATGGCATGTAAAAACTTAACCATCTACTATTGATAAGAACAAATTATAGTAACATATAGTTCTCAAGCTCTCTTCTTAAGCTTGTCGAACAATATTAATTGTTCCCGATGATTGCAATAATTGTCAGCAACAACTTTTATTTGGACAATATTTCTGAAATCTTTCGAGGTCTTTTAATATCGTGGGCAGCCCGCAAAATAAAAGCTTCACTAGACCAAAAAAAATAGTGTAGTGATTAACACGATTGTTCACGCCTGGGTAAAGGTTTTTTTAACCCTGTATACTTTTAAAACTATTCATTAAAACATTCTCCAATTACTAAATCACGAACAATGTCAAAGTACAACAAAATCTGTTTGATCTGCAGTCTTCATCGTGGCGTTGGTGGTGGCGTCAGCAGCATGCTCGGGCCGGGCCCCGCCGTGTCCCTGTCCAAAAATATACGCGCCATTATGTGCGCAGGCCGGCGATGAACAAAGAACCTACAACAGTATGTGCGAATATAACTGCGAAAACAGATACCTGTCCAACACAGGGGAACCGATGAGCATACTTTATACTGGGTCACGATGCCATTAGGATGAACACGCTATGTCCTAAGATTCAAATAGTTTTAAAGTAACGTCAAATTTGGAACAAATAGAGTACACGTAAAGCTAAGGCAGTAGTTTATTATGCCGCTGCGTGTTTCTAACTTTGGAAAAGTATCGTTACTTTCCAATTATTTGACGCACCTTTAAAATCCTAATGTAAGTTGTTGTTATTTAATGGCGTTTTTTTTATAATAATACAGAAACTTTATTATGACAATACTGCTTTTATTTCCCTAACCTTAGGCACCCTTAGGATAAACAGCTAGAGGTAACCCAAATCTAAAATCTAACTTCAGAGCAAAGAGTGCCTGGTAAGAATACTTTCTTATTCGAAATAAAGAAAAAGCAATGGTATTACTATCGTTGTGGCAACTTAGACGTAAATATAATCAGGCTAAAAAGTTTTCTACCAAACACGGAAAGAAACTATTATAAGTTTAGGCGTTGTTGCATGTTCGGAAAACATGGTAAACACAACATAAATAAGGATACAAACTACAAAACCAGAAAGATAGGTGCTTAGCTGAGGTAGTTATTACCTACTCGTACGTAATCTTATGCAATTAAGCAAATAGGAATGAAAATACGGCAATACGTATCAAGTGAGAAACTACCTACTATGAATATAATCTCTACATAGCTTACTTTACAATTACCAACTTTTTAAAAACAAACGCTTTTTTATTTGGCCTCTTACATATTATGAGTCAAATGCGATGTTTATTCTTCAATCTTGTTGTAGAAATTGTTTTTACTATTTCTCTTTACTCTAACTAAACTAACTCTTAAGTGCTTTTGCTTCTATACAACGAGGGTGCTTACTCGCAGTGCTTGACGTGTCGCGGGTACGATCCCCGCGTAGGACATGCGTTTGTGTGATCGACGAATGTTTGTTCTTAGCAGAACTAGTCTAGTTTGTGAAACTCCACGCGGATTAAATTTGATAGCGAGATCATGTCAGAATAATACCCCATGCTCGTCGTCCAATGCGATACTTTGGCGCTAACTCTCGATGCCTAGTAGCGACATTTGTTGACTACTTTCTTGAATTAATATTTTTACATTGAATCGTTGACGGTTCAGTAAAACTTTCCTTAATCATGAGTAATTTCCTTTCAATATTAGGAATAACCGCAAAACGTCGCAACGCTCAGACATAAATCATTTTTGCTCGCCCCAGTTCAGGGAGTAACATAAATTCATACATTTATCTCCTTGTAATGGTTAGTCTTTTTAAATTAGGGGTAAAATTAAATACGTAATGATATGTTTATAATTTATTACAAAATATATTTGCTAACTATCACAGGATGTATTTTATGTACCGGTATACAAGCTTATTTTGAAAATTGTTTTATATTGATACTATTAAGAAAAAAAATGATAAAGTTGTTTACACTTCTGAGATCCAAGTCACCTAAAATTAAAATAACAATTTATTAGAAACTATACCCAAAAGTTTAGAAGATAAGGGTTAAAATTAATTGCACCAGATGCCTATTATTGCAAGAACTACGTAGAGGAAATAATAGAATAAAAAATTGAGCTATTTTATAGCTAAGACTAGTGCCATTCAATCAGCCTCGCCCATCCTTACAAAAATAAACTATTTACATTTAAGTAGTGTAATTTTATTATATTCACAGTTAATTTCATGTCTTTTGATGCAAATAAAATATAAATTATTGTATTTTAACACACACTATTTTCAATTTCATATTACCATGGATTCAATTGTAAAAATAGATTTCAATGCTTTTGTACATAGGTAAGTTTTGAGACTTTTT
Organism: Trichoplusia ni; assembly: GCF_003590095.1. NCBI lineage: Eukaryota > Metazoa > Arthropoda > Insecta > Lepidoptera > Noctuidae > Trichoplusia > Trichoplusia ni. The sequence continues at coordinate 11,512,398 of NC_039486.1, forward strand.
TTAAGCCTAAGCACTCGCTTTAGCTTGACTGGACCACAAATTACTCTTTGAATATAATATTACATACATTCAACATTTGCAATGAGCCATTGTACATACAAGAATCTTGAACTCTATATTCTTATGTACTTCGTTTTTTCCTATCTTAATATAAATAAAATGATATGATATTCTTTTCATAATATTTTTAGCAAAAATAAATATAAAGCAGCAATTTTTGATGATTTTACGTAATTACGTCCTTAAAATTGAAATAACAAAACTACAGCCTAGGCCGGATGATGCGCAATTTTACTTATTTAATCTAAACACCAATTCTATTACCTCAAAAACAAAACATCAAAAATTTAAGTATTAACAAAACTATTATCTAATGAAATGTTGTCAACTAAGTTCTAACTTATGTTTCTCCTGTCACATTTTATATGAATAAGCTAACGAATTATAAAAATACAAATACAAATTACATCAGTGTAACTAATACTTAAGAATTACTTTTATACTTGCAGTGTGCCTAAGCATGTGTGCAAGTTGTTAAAATAAATATTTGCCTGAAATTAATTGAACTATTATTATTATACTGGTCAACACTTGTCATGCCATATGAACTCTGTTAATTATTACTGCTTTAGCTGCCTATTCTCATTAACAAATCACTGTAGTTTTATTCCAACTGGATGCAGTATTTTTTTTATTTGTGTACTAACAAGATCACACGTAAATAACCATTTGTTTTCAATTTTCATCCATATTTTTTTTTTTAGTCTCAAAAATATTATTGACAAAACTTAATAGTGTAGTGGCTAACTTTGAAAACATAAATTTTACTACACTTGTATCTTGAAGAGTTGTTTTAGCATATCCAGACAGCCTTTGGGCCTCTTTTCTTGCATGGATATATTTTAAGCCAGTTGTCAAAACTTTTCTGGATAGCCATTAGAGTGATCATGAGTGTCACTCAAAAACATTTTCTAAGATCTACATTAATTTACATTTAAACAGACTATATTTTCAAGAATTAAAAACTGCGAGCATGCCAGTGTTGAGAAAACATTTCATTGTTATTTTATTTTATTAGGGTTGGAAAACATGCAGAATTAACAGCTTACATCTTCTATCGATATATCTTCATCTGGATATTTCAAATCATGGAAAACCCAGTTAAATCTAATTAAACCCAAGGATGTTGGTTTATAAGCAGCAACATACCAAAAGCTTAATATGCCAGAAAACTTGTCAACAGAAATTTAAAATGAAATGTTTTTGTTTATTTGTATCCCATTTCTTAATAATGCCTAATTACATCAAAAAATAAAATTCTGGGCTAAACAATTTTTTTAATTAATTATTTTTCTCTACTTACAGTCATTCATCAAAATAAAAAGATTTATGAGAAGTTCATGTAGCATGGCAGAGTTCAAAGGTTGCTGCTCAGTTTTCTTTACACACGCTAAACCATGTTAACCTTAAAGTGATTTTCAATTATGTCTAAAGCTTGGCAGGCATCAATTCATTTAGCTTATACTCTTGTCTTGTAAAATTTGGTGAATAAACTTCATTAGGTAGAAATGATTGAAGAAACAGATGCGTAATGATTCCTGTAATGCCCCATACTATGTGTTTGCCACCATTGTATACAGGTATAGTAATGTTGTCATACATAAAACAGCCATGATTATTCTTGTCACAAAGGACCTTCATTGGAACAGTAAATATCTCGGCTACCTCATCTTCACTGGGTTGTAACTTCTTCATATCAAAGTCTTTTAAAAGACCAACAACAGGTGTTATCACAATTTGTGAGGAGCGACCATCAACTTTACACATTTTTGACCATATTTCTATATTTTCTGCACCAACACCAATCTCTTCTTCTGTCTCACGGAGCGCGGTTTCGATCACGGTTTCATCTCTGTCCATTTTTCCTCCAGGGAACGACACTTGGCCACTATGGCTGCTTAAATTAGAAGACCTCAAGGTATATAACAAGCATACTTCATCATTCTCCACACACAAAGGAACTAATACAGACGCATGTTTTTTTGCAATATTCTTAGTTAACGATGGCAATTCGTTCAGATTAGCTATACACTTTTGACGCGATGCACTGGATAGAAGGACTTTAGGGGCCAGAGACATGTTGAGTTTATACAGTATACTGACTGACTTCATATGTTCATTGACTAATTATATTACTTAAAACCGGTTATCGACACTGCTGTACTTTGGACTTTAGTTTACAATTTGCATCATTTACTGTAGTCTTTTTTTGACATTTTTAAACATAATTATATCAGCTGTTGATGTCACAGCTGCAGAACTGATAAATGCGTTTCATTTCACTTCGAAGTATGTTAAGGTACGGTAAAACGGGGTGAATAGAGTTTCAAGGGGTGAATAGAGAATAGTGTTTTTTAGGGGGTTACATGAATATTTTCTTACATTAAAATGCTTAGACACAGTTACTATATGAAATACTTGTGAGTTTGCGTATAATCTTTATGTTTTTTCTAGTTAAACGTCCAAATTTTAATAAAAACTCTGTTTCTATCCACCCCAAAAAACCCTCTATTCACCCCGTTTTACGGTAGTTAAAGTGACTGAGTAGATTAAAATTATCATCGTCAATACGCGAGCTACGATTCAAACACATTATTTTTTTATAGATTGTTTATGCTATTATATTATTATTTTTTAAAAGAGCGATGGCGTACTTTTAATTACGAGAGGAACAAAATTTTGGCAAATGTTCTAGTTGGTTTTAAATAAATGTATGTTTTATCAATCCTTCATCATTTTCAATTTTACTAAAAGCTTAGGAATTGAAAACAAATATAGTTAGCATCCAGCCGACATCTTAAATATGCATGCTAATTCCAATAATTAAACCGATGATACTCGGTTAGTACTTTCAAAATACTTCGGCCAAATTATTGCCATTTCATTTGCCATTATATAAATAATAATAACAATAATAATAACAATAATACCCCTCGGGGCTAGTCGTTCTCTCTCTCCATGGGAATAACGCAAGACCAGAGGGCATATTAGTATGCTTTTTCAAACCTTGAGATATAAATAAAAAATGTATCTGAAGGTCTATGTAGGAGCATACATCCGCAGGGCAGCTTGTGGCGAGCTGTTTGTGAGTAGCGACACAACGGAACCTGAATGCCCCAGGGGGTCACTCTTTATGGGGACTCCCAGCTCTTTCTTGCCTTAACTGGCTGGCTAGAGAGGGGTCGCTAGAGCTATATGCTCGGGGGTGGAAGTGTCTAATGGCGTAATAACGAGGAAACCCGCTCCGGGTCTGTAGCCCGCGATGGTGAAATCGGTGTCGCACCTCTCTACACCCCTAGCCGCTCGCACTGGTGTTGCCCACCTGCTGTCAATCGTGACGGTATCATAGGGGGCCCATCTAGTGAGCGGCGAGTCACCGCCTGCCAATTTATTTACATTACCATGTGTAGAGAGGCAGGTGTCATAGTTTTCTGGAAAATCCAACTAACTGGTCCACATAACTTATCATAATATAATAGCCTAATTGTTCATACACACATTCTTACAATAGTTTTGTATCTACTTTGGATTCTTCATGTCCGTTCTCCCATAGAGCGGAGATGAATGATCCCTAGTAGATACCCCATCACATATTAGATTAAAATTCTCAACAAGGCCTCTACATGTTGGACCTGTGTCCCCGTGCAAGCCTTTAAAAAGGACCGGGTCTCTTCACATGAAGTGATCCCGTGACTATAAAGAGATACAATAATAATCATCATCACTGCCAGGACTATTGTTGCCAATAAGCCTGATATAGTGGTGATCGATCGATCAGAGCGTCGAACAATGATTGTTGATATTACTATCCCCCATGACGAGAACCTCGTGAAAGCAGAAAAAGAAAAACAATTAAAATATCTGGATTTAGCTCACGAGGTTGGGGGAGGTGGACTCGGCAATCATTGTCCCGATAGTCGTAAGTGCCAATGGCTTAACAGCCAAGAGCCTCGACCAACATCTTCGGAGGCTCTCGTTGGGCGTCTGGGACCTGGGTCAAGGGTTTGATTCAGAAAGCGGTACTTCTTGACAAGGCGCGCATCGTGAGGATGTTCCTCTCTCTGAAGCCCTGACCACCGGCAGCTTGGGCCCTATTCCCGTTGCCGGTTGGACACTATTTTTTATATTTTTAAATATATTTATGTTGTTTTTTTTATAAATATATTTAAAAATGTAATTTATATGTTGTAAGGTTTGAATAAAGGAGACAATAAATCATTTATTTTTTTGAAATGTACATTAGTGTGCGTCCTGTTTTAACCAAGACACTTGTGACTCCTCTGGGTGACCTGGGCCTCATTTTTTTATCAATTGGATTAAATGGCACCACCCAAATATTGCGTTGAGAGTTCTCTAGAGAATAGGAATAGTATCAAATTTAATCCAATTGCCATTCATCGGCCATTATAAATAGCAGAATGAGCCCCCCTTGGTGTTGCAGGTAGGTATCTAGGGGCGGCGGTAATCGATGCGTAAGCTCGTTTGAGGCCTACCTCATAAAAAAAACTTTATGAGAGAAAAATTCAAGTAGATCGTCTTGTCTTTACACCTTAGAAAGTTGGGCAAACTCAAGTTTTAAGTGTCCAAAAAGTTTATGGGGATGTGACCCAACGACACAACAAATAAAGACACGCACCTTTTTATTGGATTCTATTAAAACGTGAATGTCAATAATAAGATTAAGTTTTCATTTCTGACAAAACAAAACCTCGGACTCAAAAATGACAATTTGAACGTTGGACTTGAACAAAATTAGTAAATTTTTGTGATAAAAGATAAATTTTTAGGTGATATGTCCCATAATTATGAATTCAAGAGTGTCATTTGGTATCAAGAACATTTTCTCTCTAGCATCTCGTGAGCGATGTATGACCAATTTCAAACGACTCACCATTCCAAGATACGGCAAGATCCCTACAGACGCAGGGTCCGTATTAGTTCCAGTTTGTAAAGTAGGTGACAAGCCTTCATTGTTATACACCGTCCGCTCCACAAACCTTAGAACCAACAGCGGTGAAGTTTCCTTCCCAGGTGGAAGAACTGATCAGGACGAGTCCCCCGTGCAGACAGCCTTGAGGGAGACTTACGAAGAAATCGGATTGCCGCCAGATAAGATAGACGTATGGGGCCAGGGCCCTCCACTCCCTGGCCGGAATAATAAGATCATGATCACTCCGGTTATTGGCTCCATAGAGACTTTGTCTCATGAAGATTTGACTATCAACGTAAACGAGATTGCCGAAGTATTTACCGTTCCCATTGAGATGCTTTGTGAATCTAAGAATCAATTTTATACTCAATTCAGCAATGGATTCATATTGCCCGTTTTTGTGATTGAAGAATATAAAATTTGGGGAATTACTGCCTACATAACGCATTCATTTTTAAGTTCCGTATTGACTAAAGATGTTTATAAAAATGACTGGATGAAGAAAAAGATTGTCTTGGACAAGGTCACTGATAAATAGAGGCGAAACGAACCAAATTAATTAGCTCAATAATAATTTGTTCAGTATTATTTTATATACTAATAATTTATATTATTTAAAAAAATAAACTGTTTTGTTTTATTACTAAAGTTTATTGTATAAAAGCTACTATTATCACATTGATAGTACACATGTTATAGACTGTTGTACACACAGGCTACTAAAAGCAAGGCACAGAAGCATATATTATAATTTGGCAATATTTGAGCAGAAATTTATGTTTAACGCACCAATCACACTCAATTATTGTAGAAATATAAAGTAAAAAAAATTAATAGGAAACATTAGAAACAAAAATAAAATAAAACACAAAACAAAAAAAAATAATATTATCCAGGTTTTATTCCTTAACATTTACATTATAATCTAGTAATTATTATTTTATACATTGTCCAATCGTCGTCTCTCGCCCTTGTCGCTATTGTGTATGTCAACTATACTTATGTATTGAATTTCCCAAATTTGTAATAAAACATGGAGTCAACATCATGTCAAACTCTAAGTATAAAAATTATACTCTCAAAAGTGAGAACCCAAACATCTATTATTTATTTAAATAGGTGGTCCAACTTAAAGCCTCCCATCTTACATTCTAACTGTAGGTTCACAAATATATTAAAAAAGGAAACAAGGAACCGAAAATAAAAACAAAAAATAAGTACATACTAATGACAAAAATACCTTATCCTCAAGGTAACATAGGCAGGCAAGAGCGCTAACATAGTGATTGGCTGCAGTACATATTACAAGTACAGTAACAAACAATAAGGCAGAGGCAAAACCTAAATGGCGGCGAAACTGATCTTATGTAACCTAACAATTTAACTACAGGGGTCCAGAACAATGAATACTGTGAACCAACCTTACAACTATTGTGAATATAATACAACAAAACATTCTGGGTATTTATTCGTTGTGTTTGAACACTGAAACTATACTAACTTATAAACTTGTAAAATCATTATTGTTTCCATAAATAGAAAAAGGTACACTGAAATTTGTTAAGATTGATGCAACTTGGTTATAACCTTACATTACAGATTTGTTCATTCTCCTCTGCCAAACAATGTACATCATCTGAATAAAATGCGTTATTACTTAATTTTTGGACCACAAAAAGTTATTTTCAAAATACTAATGGCCACAATCTTCTTACAACTTGCAAACAATAAAAATTAAATATACTGATCTGTTGAAGATGTCACATAGAAAACATGATATTTCTTGCAAAATAAATGTCCAAGTCTCTAATAAATAATCCACAATATCCTAAGCTTTTCTCAACATGTATTCATAAAAACTTAATTCCGATTGCACCAAACCATACATTCTCATAGATTTCGAATCTATCAACATTGCAACGCCAAAAAAATCCTAATTTAGTACAAAAATATATTTACTTTTAGCGCTTAACAAACATCAGTATCTTTCCACAAAACGTGCGGTAAGACGGCTGATGTCTCGCAGTCTGACTATAACTTATGGGGGTCGGTTTGGAGAGGGGGGGGGGGGGCTTGTCTCGGCTGCGGCGCACTCGGCAACAGTCGCACACACATAGCCGTCCACACGTGAAGATGTGGAGTTGTTAGCCTTACTCCACACCACACTTACAGTAACAAATTAAATTTGAAATTCCGGAGTACAAATCTAGAAAAGTATAAAGACAGTCTTCGATGTGTGGACGGTTACACAGGCGCTGTGTAATTTTGGCAACATTTAATTATAAAAGGTTTATGATCCCTGCGTGCAGGCGATGGTGGTATAATTTAGAATAAGTTTACCGCCTACTATTGTACCAAGGCATGTGCGCGGCCGCGGCCGGTTACTCGGCATTACTGTTCTCGCTCACGTCGATAGGGATTGACGTCGTGAACGTCGGCGTCTCGAGTTCTTCGTGTTTCTTCATTTTCAGCGCCTGTAACGAATTTACAAGTTATATTACTTTATACTTGTGATACTTGATATTGTACTAAATAGCTTCAATAAATGTTATGAAAAATAACACGGTACATAGCAATAACGACATTCAAAACGTATTTACAGGATTAATGATGGGGAACATTAAATGTTTTTGTACCAATTTCTTTTTTACAACATAAAACAAAATTGAATAGTTTTATCGTTCACATCAATGTTATTGTCAGGGTTTAAAAATAAGTTATTATATTAGAATAAAAAACAACAAACAAACACCGCAACCTTCCGCGCACCGCTTAGCAAGTAACAAATGGTTTACTAACACCATGGGCTCATGTACTCTCTGTCAGTATTATAAAAGCCTGATTTTATTAAGGTATTTACAAAATCAGTTATTTGTCATTTTCCATACATTCAAGTTATCTACTTTTTTGATGAGGTAAGCCCAATTTGACGTGTCTTGAAATAAGAGAAAATGACAAAATTTAACGTGACATAGATGTTTTAATATTTTAGTTATATTAGTTAAACCGACCGACTGTTCATGAACAACAAGTCAATTTCCACGTCCAAACAATTATGTGTATTGTGTTATTACTGGCTATAGCCTAAACGTGACATTCAGACTACAATGTAGTCGAAAAACGTATTACAGAAGAGTATAGCGTATGAGAATTGTACAAATGGCGTGCGTTTGACATCGAGATGCGAGTAATGTTCTATCGGATGATGTATGACCAGACAATGCGATGTTATGCACGCATGTGAGTGACGTCACGAGGCCCGCACATACCGCTTGTGTTGGTATCTCTTTCCGTTGGAGGGTGGGCGTCGGCGACAGCACCAAACCTTTCGCCGATAACTGAAGGCGACAGTAACACGGTAGAGAGAAAGTGTAGGGAAACCCGTACAGGTGACCAATGAGAAATAAAGTCATTGAAACACGCTTACAGAAGTTACAGTAAATACACATATCTAAATAAGAAACCTCTTGATTTAGTTAATATAGAATATAAATAGTCAAATTTGAACTAGATCCCATAGAAAGAGGGCCACCCTTATTGTCTAGAGATAGTATGACATCTACTTGTAGTGTGGGGTGGTGGGGGAGGTTACCTGCTGCAGTTTGTAGTGGTTGATGATGTCCTGGTCGGCGGGGCAGCTCTGCGTGAACGCGTCCAGCTGGTACATGTGGTACATGTAGCGCCAGAGGGCGCGGAAACTCGTCTGCAAATTAAAAAATAATAACAATTAAATATATTTTTTAAACAGTAAGTATTGTCATTGCACTGTACTGTAATAAGTTACATATATTTGTATTAAAAATTATCACTACGTAAGTACGCTTGCTCCTATTGGTTGGATGTTTTTTGTTAAAATTAATTTACAAGAAAATTACGTCAGTTATAATGGTATAACCATTATTTACGGTTACTGATTTATGTTCGGGTTTTATTTGATTAGCAAAGCTAATTATATTGGTAAATAATGATTCATTGTTTTTATTATTTACTACGCATTAAGGTACGCAAAGCGGACACTCGATACTTAAATATAAATAATTCGATCATTATGTTTAAAATAATTGAAACCTCAACATGTATCTTCAAGGAATCGGAAATCGCAATGACCCAAGAGCAGCAGTTTATCTTTATAACGCAATTTTCGTAATTAAAAAAAAATGTTATAAAATCATACAGGATCTGATAGCATGCCAATTAGAACGCCACCAGCCACCGCAGCAAGTTAAAATTTTTCGAGGACTCTATTTGATTACCAATCTCATAAAGCTATATTTGAATCTATTCGAAATCAAAGTATACACCAACGTACATTCAAATCCTAGAAATAATATACCGAAACATTACTGCAGGCATCAGAAACTGGTAAACTGATAATAATAATAATTTTCATGGTAATTGAAGGATGGTTTTGCTGAAGTAAAGTAGTTAGTGTAGTACATACCGGTATCTCGAAGTCGACGAAGTACTTGCCGGCGACGCGGATGTGCTGCAGCCGCGGCATCAGCTCGCAGTCGAAGCAGCACATCGTGTCGCCCGTTAGGAACCTGCGAATGGGATAAGACAGTTATATACTAAGACATAAGGTTAAGTGAAAGAGAAAAGTGCCTAAGTCATGATCCAGTTGTTAAGACTTGAGTTATTTCCATCGATTGAAGAATTAAGAAGGAATAAATTAAAGGTTTTTGCATTTGCACTATTTGTTTTGTGTAAGTTTACCTATTGCGATCTCGGTAGAGAGATTTTAATGAAAATCACATATGTCTCAATCTTATACAATTTGTCCACATTGTGAATGTGTCCTAAGCACCAACAAAAGGTATTTTCTTTCCTTCTATATCCTCACTATACACTCAAGTCTCTTATACAGTTTCAATTGCAAGTAAGTCACCTATCTTATATATAAAATTATCGTGTCACGGTGTACGATATTGGAACTACTCGTCGAAACGGCTCGTCCGATTCTCATGAATTTTTTTATGCATATGTAGGTAGGTCTGTCAACATCTATTTTGCACCCCCCTAAGCATCTTTTTGCGGCATCTTGGCAAAACAACGTTTGCTGAGACAGCTAGTTCACGTATGACAGTATGATCATGTTACCTGGTCCCCCTGCGCTCGAGCAGCCCGTCGATGCGTCCGAGATGCGCGCGTAGTGCGGCGGACTTCTGCTCGTCCTTGCGCACCAGCACCAGCTTCAGCTTCGAGTACAAGTTCTCGATCAGCGAAGCCACCTCCTTGTCCTGACGAACACGTGTAAAGTAAGGAATATGGAGTAAGAAAATAAAATACATTTATTTCCATATTGCTTCATTGTTATTGTTAATGCTATACACATTATCTAAATTAACCCATATACAAATCAATTATAACGGTAAAATTATGAAATACAATAAATATAAATTAAATTAATTATTAAATTAAATTAAATTTGCCTGTATTTAAATATAAATTAAATGATGTTACAATTGGTATAGCAAACTACTGGGCCTCGATTGAGCTATTTACAAAGGCCGATGAATAAATAAGACCCACACTATAATTGAAAATTCAGTACGGGGCGGCACACTCTCTGTCAATATAGGAATAGTGCCCAATTTAATCCAATTGCCATACATTCATCGGAAATTGTAAATCGCAGAATCGGGGCCCATGAAACTTGATGGGTGTTGCTGAGTAAATAGTAGACAACTTAGTAGGCTAAGTTCAATTGATTTATTGACCGATATTTTGCTTTATTACCCAGTCTCAAAGCTTTGATGCAGGACACTGGACAACACATATTAAATACAGTCAAAACTTTATAAAAAAAGTTTTTAAAACACCATCTGCAAGTATACACAGTTAATGTGTGACCTGAAAGCTTCAACATTATTTATGAAGTTTTGACACTTGATAATACTTATACATAAAGACTGGAATTAATTTTATTAAAATAAAATAAAATATTTTACAAATTTGACACCTCTCATAAAATTCAGGTGTTAATATAATAAAGCTTTTAGTAAAAAACTTGTTCTCAGCAGGTTCTTTATGGACGTATTAACGGAATTTAATTCCTGACACTAAATATTGTCGACATTCATAAAATCATGTATTGTAAGAGACACCAGCTAAATGAGGGGGTATTAAAAACATTTTTTATTTTATGCGAGTATAAATTTAAAGTCGACTTAAAAATTTGTAATTCGTGAAATGAAATTAAAGTCACCTTATTTACGGATAATTATAATTGAATCGGATTAATAAATTATAAAATACATTCGTTTTTTATTATTTCAATTTTTGCACTTTTAAACGTAACTGGAAATTTAATAATTTACTGGTATGTTTACCTCAACAGCTGTAAGAAGTTAGGTTCTTTTGGGGCATACAGAAGAAAACTTAGGGCATTTTTTATATCTACTAACTGTTGCTATCAATTCGTAGTCACCACAGGGAAGCTGTTAGTATAATCTATAAACAAGCAATCAATGTAATTTTCATCTATTTCAGAGAATTAACACCACTTCTTAAAGAAAGAACCATTTGCTGTGCTTTGCTGTGCCCTTCAGGGTCCACGATTGCTTCCATCTTAATAGTATTACCATCTAATCTTACATTGTGGATTCGCAATAAAGAATATAAATGAATATGAATATGAAAGATAGTAGTAGCACTTGTACAAGCGAGACCGTGTTCATTGCGTTCTGTTCCACGATTCCTCTCAACATATTATTTGCAGTTTATATATTTATGTAAGTTTTCCGTACATACCTGTACAAATAGGTTGTGACCTCCCGGTACCGACTTCATGATATGCCGTTCGATCTTCTCGTTCTCCAGTATTGCGAGGCCGTTGTCGATCAGTATGGGCGGGTGCGTCGCTTCGAAGTTGGTGCGGAAGTCCGGAGGCGGCTTCTGCATGTCTACTGTTGTAACCTGGAAACGTACGAAAATGTGCATAATGAAATAAGGAACATATATCATTTCATTTTAGCTTGAAATTATCCGCTACTGGTTATCGAGGAACACTTGGATGGAGCTGCACTCACAGCAGACGTAATAAGTTCTAGTTCTTAAGTGGCTTTTTGTAACAATTATAATTATTTTTAAGTATAAGACCAAATTTCACATTCATTACAAAAAATTCAGCAACAAGAATGAAGACGTAAACTTTTAAGAAGAACTACAATTTAAATAAGTTTAGTATTTGTACCTTTAGGCTGATGGTTTTAAGTTCAGCTAACAGGTACAGGTCCATGAAGTACTCCTGGCAGAAGAGGCACGCGCCCTTCCGTCGCCCATCAATCGTCGATGCCTGGAACACAAAACATAATAGGTTAATAGCCGTACTGTAAGGCTGGTTCACACTTGTCTGGAAGAGCCGCGTCGATGAGAATAGATATTCTCGTCATTCATAGGTGAAAAGCCACCCTAGTAATATGGTGGCAAAAGAGCGTTAAGACAATGACAGCTATGAAAATGATTGCTTAAAGCTATAGATAAGCGATTCTTTTCTAAGATACAACGGGATCTGGATCGGGATCGGGAGAGATTACAGGGAAATAATACATGCTGAAGGGTTCACACTTAGATACTGCGAAGTATATACATATATTGATATTCTATCACAAACTGTTTAGACACGCGGTATTCTAGGGCCTGACCTGAGGTACGGAGATCTCGAAGGTCTAAGAAAATTTCAAAGTACATAATACCAATTTCTTTAAAAATCTTTTTTGTCATTGCAAAATTAAAGCCCGTGACAATACGGTGAAATCGTAATGCTTTCTTTTAGAGATCGGGTTAGCTGAACTAAAGGCCTAATCAATCTGTTAAAAACTTACGTCGACAAACTTTCTTTAAAACACTTCATTACTAAGATTAAGTGATGACGATGATGAAATCTAGACGAGTGGTATGATTATTATTTTCAAAACAATGTTAGTTTTTTCTTTTGTTTAACAATAAGAAAGGTTACGTTAGTATGACTTTCGCTTGTTTCGTGATATGAATTTTAACAAAATTGATTTGTCAGTGATTGATTGTCAGTGAGACGAAACAGGCTTTTTTACATGGGGAGATTCGCAGTGTTATATTACTAAATAATTATTTATCAGCTTCATGCAAATTATAAAATAACCGTCAACACGTTACTTGGAAAACCCCCGAAAGACACTCTATAAAACGACTCTAATAATTAAGAAAGAAATAAGGATATAATAACACAATGTAATAAAATGTTAATTAATAGTTTTGGGTCAGAAACAATTTCAGTTTTTTGTTTGAATAACATCTCAATTTTACATAATAGAACGGAATGCTACATTTCTTTGAAGCACGTTGACTATGGCCGACTTATTTTAGACGTTTAATTAGACTTGCTAATTAGCAATGAGTGTGTTACGTTTGTTTGTTGTGAAACGCGAAATTAGAACTAATGCAACCGTTATGCAACTTTATTGCTAAGAATTGACATAATGTTTCACGACGGCCTATGATTTTGTTGATGGTTTTAATATTCATTTTATGTGCAATCGAAATAGCTTTTTGAATGTTTGTAGGCGTAGTTTAAGATATCTAATGAGTTCTACTCACTAGTAGCAAATCTAATGACATTTAGTCTAAAATATTTAATTGCAGACCTACCGCTTTGTCTACCAAAGCACGATTAAGTTATAATGTCTAGCAAATTCTGAAGAATAATTATAACTTCTTAAATAAATCAAGCTTTGCAATGTAACCAGATGTAATCAGACCTGTTTATTTTCACACCTTTGCATGATGAAGAATCTGAATAGGTCATCCGATCACTTTTCCCAGATTGCAAAGAGACTGCCTTTTTTAGCCTCGCCGTGCCCAAGTAATACCTAACATTTAGCATACTAGATCGTGACTGCGAAATATCACTTCAAAGTTGATGCCAAATACCGAGAAATCGATTCAGATGAACACATTGTTTTTGTGTTACTAGGGGAGCTGGAGGCACCACTCTAACACCGAATACGTGTCCAACTGTCCATTGAGGAGCGAAATGGGGTCAGTCGACGACTCAAAAAAAGGTTTTATGTCAATCGTGGTCTAGAATGGCACTGGACCGAAGAAATTGGTTTAAGAGGCCTAAAAGCAATAAATAAATAAAAACATGACATTTTCTAATACTCCAAGGTTTTACTGCTTTAGATACAAGATGACAGCTTGCCTGTGTCTTCGTGCTTGATTCTTGAATGTTAGTGAAACCTCCGCGCACAAAGTATTCTTATCGTTGGAGTCGTTTATAAAAACATACAATAATTAGCGGATTGGCTCACGTTCATTGTCCACCTTCATAAGAGATTTTAGTGTAATCTCAAGACCAGAGCTTTATCTTAAAACTTGTACATATAGGAAGTTTACCAAGTCCAACGAAACCTTGTAAATTATCTACTGTAAATCTGTTAATCCCGTACGGCTTTGCCTAAAACGAGATTACAAGTACAGAGTTGACACACATTACGTTTAACTGCACGCGTTTTACTTTAACGACCTCATTTTCCAGATCACTGTAACACCATAACAGTAATATTTACGAGGTAGTAAATAAGGTTATAAATAAGTTGATAGCTGACTTAAAGTTATCCTTAAAGGAAGGACATATGGTTGGAATTATGTTGAAAGGCTGGCACATTCACATAAAAATGATATATTTTTATACATTCATGTTTATTGTGACTGTTGAAGCCATTTGGATTTCGTCTGTTAGTTGTTACAGTCCAAAAACATAGATCAGGGAAAACATTACATAAATATGGAAAAATTCAACAGTCGAAGTAAATAATGTCTTGAGTAAAAGTTAATGAAGTTGTTATGTAGTTACAGAAGTCTGAACATCTGCGTAAATTGCAGTCAACATGATATTACTGCGTTTCGCACGATATTGAGAATACTAATTTCACTGCTCAAATATGGGCAGTTTTTATATATTCAAGAGAAGAATACGCGATGAGAACATAAGATAATTATCATCTAAATGCACCTAGTTACTGACTATGGAGTAAAAATATTTTTGTACAATAGTTAGGTTACATTTTAATTTCAAGTAATTAACTTTATCACGAGGTCTTCTTCGTATATTTTTGTGTTCATCGCAGTTTTTGTTGCAGTGTCAAACTAACACCCACTTAGAATGCTGATTTACAAATTCTCTAGCCAAATCAACTGATCACGACTTTGGCTGGTTGCATAGAAAACAAACAATCATAGCTCTTCATAAGATTTGACAGGCGATCAACTACCTAATTCTTGCTTTTATCAGCGTCTGAGAAACCGGGGTATCAAACTTGTATAATATATTTTAACATCGGAAAGTTGTAGCGAAATACCTATTATACTTGTATGAATCGCCACGCTCAGTACTTTTAAGGAGAAATAGAAATGCTTCAAGATATCTCTAGACTGTATTCTTACATTTCTTTACACTGTAAAGAAATCATAACTTGTCAACATTCGTCGCAATTCGTGAGCATAATGTTGATTTCTTCATCAATTCCGCAGTGTAAAAATGGACGTCGATCTGCAGATTCGCCACCTCTTAAATTGACAGTTGTTGTTGTAGATGGGGGACTTTGCACTAAATGACTAGACAGTTTAGGGATCCGTCTCTTTTTCACAGCTATAGAAGTCATAAATTAAGTAGCTGTGTCTCAAATAAAACAAGAAGATTAAATTTAAATTCATTTCTGGACACGAGAAAACGAAGTTGGAATATGTCGGTATAGAAAGGACATCTTTTCGCAAAATTTTCATGTTATACACTATAAACCGAAAGTATATTCTCTTCTCGTTAATTAACTATCTTATCAGTCTAATCTCTACAAATCTATATCACGTCCGTTTGGCGCAAATCGCTCATTATCACCAGTAAGCTGTTCGCTGTAATATTTTTAAACACAACATGTAATTACTTGGTCATTCATAACGACGGTAATGAACGTTTCTCGCTCGTAAATTAATGGCCGCTTCACATGACAGTTGTAAATACAAGCGTTTCTCAACAGGCTCGTAAGATAGGATCCTTCTTGGTGAATATTCATTAGGTATTGTATACGACGCTGCCTCTACGGCATATTGTTTGTACAACTCTCGTTTTACGCAAGGACGCATGTGTATTGTGACAGTAAATTGTTATTTTCTCGTGATTACTCAAGGCCTTACAAGTCTTCGTGTTTTCTCATCATTATGTGTCATTATGCGGATATTATTTAACTTAACAAATTTTATTTTACCTCTAACCTTCTAGGACCCGCATTAGTAATTCAATAAGCTCAACAAGTGAGTACCGAGTAGCGGCTGTGATCGTCAATCCTCTTATAACAAGGGTTTCGTCGCCCTTCTATTTGTAATAAACTTGTATGCTAACGTATTTAATGTATATGGACAACACGTTCAATCATAATAAAATAGAATGCTTGCTTTGATTCAATTTTGTCTAACAAGCCACTAATTCAAAACTTTACTGCTTTAAACCCTGAAGTCACAATGGCAATGGAATTTGTAAGCCATTCAAAATATTTCTAAACGTATTGTGATGATGCAAATAGGTTTCTTAAATTTTTCTCGGTTTGAGTTAAAATGGCTGCTGTTGCGTTATTCGAAAGCTCATTGTAGAACCGTGAGTCATCGTGACGATTTGAGGTCAAAGGGCTGTACACGTGTAGTAACGCTATTTCTGCCGACTTTCTATGCTAAACACTACTGTTACTTCAGTCGGCTCTATCGCAGTATACTCTTTTACTATTTGAAAAGCAGAACTTGTACATAGTTATAAAAGACGAATTCAAAGTAAATATACGAAATACGTAAAATATGTCCGCTCACCTACCGTCAACCTCGCAATTAGACGAACACTTGTCAGTTTCACATAAAATTTCAGATAGGGAACTACTATTAATTCTACTCTTAATACTTGTCTCCCTTTCATTCTAGCAAATACAACAAATCTAATAAGTAATAACTGTCTGTAGAAAGAGACGACACGCATTTTCTTATGCGTCTAATTTTCACGGTCAAGTGATTGAGGCTATACATCATAGTTTATGACAGGAACATGTAAATAATAGGGTGGATACGTATCTTAGGTAAGCTGACAATATAATGGTAACCGTTTATACGGACGACGCAGTTTCGCCGTTTGTACCCGTTATGTGGGTGGGAGGGGCACCAAGATTTATTGCCGTTCAGATAAACCGTCACTTATTAACGTGTTGTAAAACGATAATTAGGTTAACTCCTTTTTGGTATTGGATGTTCAGACTCGTTTTCGAAGTTTTAAATCTGGATTTGAATACTTTCAGGACTTAAAGAACGGTTTTTAGTATCATCATGGAATGTTTCTCCACGATTAGATCGAAAGGTAAAAATAATTCCATCATTCATCAATTAAGTATGTTTACTCTAAATTATACCAAGCGGACCTCAACGAGACCTTATTTCTCCATCAATTCAATTATCACATCATAAAAAATACGTATTTAGTATTGTAACAATGTGTCATGGATACAACGATGGTGGTGTCATTAGCTGGTGGAATAGAAACTGGTGGTGCAATGGTGCGTAACAAGTGTTGTAAGTCACGGGCCTGGTGCACTCGCGCATAAAACCATCCTCACTGTAGAACAATGTAGACTTAACTAAACATAGTGCTAGTTATCAAATATTATGTATTGAATAGTAACAAAAGAGATTGTGCTGGAACCAGGTACTTATGGACTGGTATAGAGTAATACTTCCTTAAGGGAATTATATTGATTGAAACTTTTTAGAAGCGTTCGTCAAGTGAAATGCTATAATCGCTGTATCGACAACAACCGAAGACATTGATCAGAAGCTTATCTATGACGGTATAGTTATCGAGCTCGATAAATCAGTAAGCATTTTGTTTGTTTTTTTGGTTAAATGTGGAATAAAAAATAAACACACTAGATGTGTTATATTAAAAAAAATACAAATGTGCTAAAGCGATGACGACATCCATTTAGTGTTTATAGATTGGAAGTAGCTTCACTCGTGTAGCAAAAAAAACGATGTCTTATCTTATTGTATTTCATTTCATTCGAAGAAAACGCGGCAGAACAAAACAAACAATAAAATTGAATTCAAAGAAAAAAAAAGTGTGAGCAAAAACATTAAATAGTCAATTAACGTTCAACGGAGTGTATCTAATACACATTTTAACAATAAAATATATGAAATAAGAGCAACTTTCCAGTCGCTCTGTATGAGATAATGTGTATGGCGGAAGACGAAACGCTCTCGACTGCAATCATATATCTATGAATAATACAACAATTCCATACAAAGATCACACCATATTCAAATGAGATGAGTTAGATATTTAAGTTTTGAACGCAGCGATTACCACGTAGTACCTCGGTCACGGACGGGTTTCAAAACCCAAAACAAACAACTTTAAAGGCGTATTTTTAATGCAAATTCTAAGGTCTTACGAATCAAAGGACGATGAGAAGTCTAAAGGCTAACTCGTTCGACTTTTTGAAGTCTAACAATTGGCTGACATAATTGTCTGTTTGTGTAATACGAGAGACAGAGCCAATTAAGGTATGGACAACATCCAACAATGTGACAAACACAACGAAAACTTCCAGAGACATCTCAATGAATTTCTCAGAAGAAGCCACTCGAACAACAGCAAAAACTTAATAGAACGACAAGTAGTAACAGTGGGCAGCGATGCAAGACGCGTCATACAGCGAAGACAGGCTGAAAACAAAATAAATTACAAGTCCAAATTACAACATTCTAGTTGAACACGATAGGATAAGTATTGTAGTGGCGTACGATATGGATCCAACCAGGCGTGACAAACAAACATCAGAGTCAACGACATCACCCGAACATATAAGGCACTTTCAGTTTCGTGAAATCGAAAGCGGCACATACATCTCCCGCACACTACAAGACGCGCCATTTTTGCAAAGATGGCGGCGAAAAAACTTGATAATCCGTCACGGCCTTGCGCGCCAGCGCATCCAGCGGCCATCAATTTGTCAATTGCAGAAGTATGTTGCTTGCTACGTTCCGCCTTTATGTTATATTCGAGAGATTCTAAGTCGGCGATAGATTTTGTTATAGTGTATCGACGGTACTGCGTTAACGCCGTAGGCATACATACGTACTATATTTTAATACTAAACTTATTATATGTCGAGTGAGTGGAGTCAGCCCAGCTAGGTAAAACCAGTTGTCTAACGCTGTCTGACACAGTCAACTAATCCTAGGGAAGTGCAGTGACCCGCGACAGTGAAATGCAACCTGCACCTGACCACGGACCGGCCCTGGTCACCGTCGTGAAAGTAAACCCTGCCTCTCTAATTACTCTCGTCTTGCCTTACATAGAGGCAAATCCTTGAGAAAAACATTTGATGAAAATCGAATGAACAACCGACGGGAAAACTAAACAAGAATCTCGTTACGTGATCTTATGTGTCAAAATAAATAAAAACTGTATCGCGTGCCGATTAGTTGCCTAGCTTCGTTAAAGTGAAATTTTCCAAAGCGGTCCGCATTACTCCTGTCAGCTTCGGACACACTTCCGCGTTATTTAAACACTTCGAATTATTTACGATTGTGCATTACTCTCACTAGTCACTAACACGTCCTGAAATAGATATATTTAAGTTCTTTCGGATTTTGTGCAGCATAGTACTACACAAACATTGTTTTGGTACAGATGGGTTACACTGACACATAAACTGCATTGGAGGGAAGCCAAAAAGAAGAACTAGCTAAAATAATGCCGTTGAAATGTCAAACCTATCTGTAACAAAAACTAGTCCAGTTTAAAAAGTCATCGGTTTAAACGGGGTCGACAAAATTGTGTCCGGAAACACGAGGGCGCGGTAACTTGCACAATACGCCGCCATCCGGTGTAGCTTACAGTTACAATGACAATGCATGTGCACACGACAATCTCGCCGATCCTCGTCAAGGCTCATATCTGCACGTTCGCGATAAAAACACTGTTTACAACTCATTAGATTTGGAACACGTACAATAACAGTAATTCCCTAGCAGCGGACAACAATCTAATTAAGAATGACTCAAGTTGAATAAGGAATGAAATGGGTATTTTAAATTCTGATCGTGCGACGTGTACCACTTCTTTGTCTGCTAACGGTATGCAATAAAGATTCTGAAGCTTAAGGAGTAATGTCCAACGGCGAGCTAGAAAGATAGATACACATAGTTTAGCTTGCATTTGCCGTAAACTGGAAATACTAACTCATCGTTTCACATAAAATTTTATAGCTGCATTTACAACTTTGTTAACAGTATATTTTTGCAATAAAGAAAATGTGGCCTCTTTATTGGAACTTTCTACAGTTTGTGGCTCCAATGTAAAACTAGATTCTCGTTGTTCAGTGCTTTATACATAGATGTATAGCTTGGGTAGTATCGCTCGCGGCGTGCACTCAGACCTTTCTTTACGTTAAAGGCAGAGGAATCTGTCTATAGACGGTACCTATCGGGCAGGAATTCTCAATAGCTTTATCCCGGATCTCTTGCACGAGTCTATTGAACGCGAGTAAGATGTAGCCGAGCTAGTACTTATCTGTATTTAATTAAGAACTTGATCTAAGAGTACGATTGTAGCAATATTTTAGGAATCAGAATTGTAAGTTTATTATGTAACTATAAACAGAACATCAGGATAAATAACTTGTTCAACTAAATTCCATTGTTAGTATTATAAAGCTCATTCATTTGGATTTTTCCTCAACTAGTCATGAACTCATGATCGAGTCTATGGACGGCCTTTCAAATATTTGCACGATGTTTCCCTACTGTTGACGTATAATGGTGATCTCAGAGTTTTATGAGTATTTATAACTTAACTATTACTATGACATCATGGCCTTGTCTCCACCATTACAATGTAAGGTTACACATATATTGTAAGTCTAATATACTCATGAGTTGGCAATGTTTGTTTTGTATGATAAATATTGAAGCATATTTGCCAAAGACGTGATACAAAAACTAACGAATATTCACGAAGTCTTACTCATGTTATTAGTTCCGACTTCAAATAATAAACAATATATATATACGTATATTATACATCACAATTGACAATAGAATTACTTATTGTAATGTCGAAATTGAAGAATCTATGTTCCATATTTACCTTTCTAAAGAGCATCTTGTATTGTGTTGAAATCGTGATTCAAATTACCAAACCAAATAACCTTTTAAAGTTACATTAAAGAATTCAGAATCTTTGAATATGGAGTTTGTATTCTGCTATTTAAATGTAGTAATATATTCTGTTGGTTAGGTTGGCACAACGTTAGAAAGGGCAGTGTTACGGCCTGCGACTCGACCCCCCAACCTCGTCAGCTGTTCGGAGAGAGGACGTTGAGCAACATGCAAAGGACAACATCTTACGGCACGACTGTTCAGCATGCCCCGAACTAACTCACGACTATTTTGCGAAACTAATTACTACACAGGTCACAGTGTAAAAAGTTTAACGAAATGCTGCATATGATATACAAAATAGGTGACATTGTATTTTTTTTTAATATTATTGGTAAGGAAATCGGTAAGGAGTTTTTCTGTTGTTGCAATTTAATAATAAGGAATAGATTAAAAACAAGCTAAGTATATGAGATCACGACATAGGACAACGCGAGACAGACTGAACGATGTCTTTACGAATTCACAGGAAGAAGCGAAAAACCGAAATGGCTAGATGTAATAAGGGGAGCCCTTTGCTCAGGAATTCTACCACACAAGCTTATAATAATAATACGAATTCTTATAAGTCAGACTTGTAATAATAGCTTCTTGGTCACAACCATGTCATGAAGATACACGAGCAAGAGACGTCGTGAGGCCGAACACCACAAGGGGGATCTTATCTAAAATCAGTAATTGCGACGAAACCAAAAGCAACAAGGGCTGTATTAATGTATCAGAGCCATTATAAAATAACGACATAGACAGGTGCGTTAACGTTCAAAGTATTACATGTGGTAGATTAGATAGGTAAGTAGCGAACACTAAACTGGTAGTTTATTAGATCTAAAGGACCGCTGGCTTGGTGCACTCGCACCTACAAAGATGGCTTTCCATAGATGGAATACTGCATAATTATTGCCAATTATCATCGTCAAGCACTAGTTGGTTTTAGAATTTCATTAGAACAGAGTTTATTGTCGTTTTCTAAGTAGACAGGGCTTTGTTTATCTACAAGTTTCTAATCTATGATGGACAATACTAATAATGTCGTTTTTACTATTTCGTTTCCATTTACTTCACCGCTGGCCATATCAGACTCTTTATCTGGTATTTATAATATCACTATGGAGTGTTTTGTTGGTGTTTGTGGGTAAGAATACATACACATTTTTAACCACTTTTGCCTATTTAGATTTACATTTCCAGGATAAGACATGACGATCATAGTCCTTCTTGCCGAATCTAAAGAATCACCTTTTTGAAATGAAAATGTTGTAGTAAAATTTTTATAGTGTGCATCAAAGATAATATATTCTATCCTGATCACGCAGCTTTATATTTTTACTGGTGCTCTTCAAAATTATCACGAGTATGTAACATCTTTAGTTTCGTTTTAATTTATGCATTAAAAGGCCAATACTTCATAAATATCAATATTCTACTAGCTTAGCTAGATAAGAATCACTAGGCTAAAATTATTTTAACGGAGGCTTTAATGAAATTCGTAACCTTTCTGTTGACCTTCACATATTGGACCTAAGATGTGACCTTGGTTAAGAAATTTTAGATTGATGATCAAAGGACCAGTATACGTCACGGTTGACTTTGAGAACAGGTTTCATGTGGAAATATTGTGTAGCGTTGTGTTAAACTTTCCTAATCAATTTTAACATATTACGAATTTAAATAATGTAATAACGTGACTGTTACAACAGTTGTATTAATTTCTATTTGTGGAGGCCTTGATATAGCTTCAATAACATGTCCTGACGTGGTGGCCTTGTTCTATGGATAGATTGGTGTAAGCGATGAAGGAAAACATCGTGAGGACACTTGAAATAGACAACCTTTTTTTCCGGGGTGAAACGCTACTGTCTTCAACCCACGTCGAGGGCACGGCGTGGGGTTATGTCGGACTTCCACCGACTAAAAACACCCCGGGCCCCTTCTACTGCTTTAGCCAGAGTCACGGGATCGCTCGCGCATACTCTGCGCGACTCTGGCTGAATGAAATAGACAACCTGCAGTCAGCTAACGTGGTGATCAAGGCTCTAAATCTTTCTTATACGGGAAGAGGCCTGCGCCCACCATGGGACGTATATAAGCTGGTATTATAAACTGACATGTATTTGGTGCAAAGTAAGCGGTACACACACATATAACCCATCAGAAACCCACTTTAGTATTTATCGATCTTCCTATATATCGTAATAAATACTTGGTATTCCAAGAATAAACTGCATTAGAGTCTGCAAACGGTGCCACAACACTTGTACAAGTAATTGCGACAATTACGATTGTTATTATGTGCGCTTAGCTCACGTGCTCAACTGATCTCTACGTTTAAATGGCTTTTCATTATAAATAATGCCGCTTATACGGCTGTACGCTAAATGTGGGGTTATAGTAATTGTAGAGACCGGTGCAAGACTTGGTCGTGTAGGATCGACATGCCTCTACTTCCTTGCCAATAGTTATGGTAATAGAAACAATATGCTGGCACGATTGTTTTTAATGGAATCTTGTTCTTACAGCACGTCTTTTCAAAATATTACTATTATATTAATAGCTAGATTTACCTAATTCGCTGATAAAAAGAAAATAAAAGGATTCTTGTCAGTCACATGTATTTAATGTTTTTGTTTAACTCTAGAAGTCTTTAATTACTTCCTTATAAAGAATTTTATCCGCACTCAAAAATGTGTTGCTTTTTTACGAGGACGTAGTCTCTTAAATTGTTGGAATTCGTTCTATCTGTAGTTTTCATGCCAACACATAATGCGAGAAGTAAAGGGGGCACCAAGCGACAAAGGTTAACTTATCAGCTGGCTTCCTCTATAATTACGTGTTTTTATAGTTAAAACTATGATGCACTTAGTAGCAAAACTCGCATTTTATTACAATGCATCCATACCTGATACTTTATTTATTTCACGACAGCTCGAATACATTCTCGTTTCGAAGCGAATATAAATCTTGACAATTACCTGTAACAAACAAACGTACAACTTTCGTTAGAAGGCTATAATTAAATGAGAGGTGTGGCTTTCAACAATGCAATAAAAGCTCTCGCGTCTCGGCGGCCTGCGTCTGCGGCCCCCGTGATGATTCAGGCGTATCTAACCCGCCAACTTTCCCCGTCTGCAGCGTTTTCAATGGCGCGATGAACCGTGCACTTGGCCAATTTGACAACACTTTCCCCCATTGTACCCGACTACTAAATTTACAAAATAATCTAGCAGAAACAATTTTCATTAACCGTGAGTTCGTAATGATCCGTAGGAAAGTTTATTGCGGTATTTCGTGTCTCGTTTCTAATGTAATTGAGTAAGATGTGACTCGAAAAAACTATAATGAATGAGGGAATTAAATGTGAGTAATTCGCCACAGATGCTTCCTTCGTATATGGCAAGTGACGTTTGAGTGGCGAGCGAATGGTGTTGGTGACCACCTGCCTGACCGACACGTTCTCAGGAAAACGAATAAAGTAAACATCTTACAACATTTAAATGTATCTGCAATTAAGAACTTTACAATGGATTAAATGTGCCTATCGATTAATTTGTTCCTTTTTCGTATCGATACTATTCGATACGGCTATAAAGAATTGGGTGTAAGTTTAGTAAAAGTGACAAGTTGTACATGTATGTCCATCACGAATAAACAGACTTTATTGAAATTACATTGTTTAAGTTTAATTACTACAAGTAATTGGTACCAGTCTACTTCGGAGCCAATACAAGTATTTATACTTTAAAGAATTGTAAATGAAGTTTTCCTTAGTTCTAAAAGATGCCTGTTGTGTTATTTATGATTATACAGCTGAAGGTTGCGTGCTCGAGCCGCGGGCTGACCTCTGAGGAGAAGCACCTGATGACGTCACCGTACACTCGCAAAACGCAAGGGATTTCAGGCCGTACGACATTAATCACCCTTTCTGATTTATATTCAAGAATCATAGTCGATTTAGAACGTGAGAAATTGGAAGACCTATTGTTCCTATAGTTTCCTAACTAACGGAGTACCGACAGGACATTAATAACACATTGTTTAATATGCAATTATGTCAAGACATATGTTTCTTCCAAAAAGGAAACGCTATTTATTGTGGTCGCCGTATTAGGCGAGTCGATTGAATATCTATCACCGACAAAGCATTATTACTGTCATTACGAACCAAAACTTTCGGCGATAGATCAGATAACAATCGATAAATGATTTCTGCCTATGATATTAGGATAAAATTCGAATAATAACGGAAACTGAGGGCTCGCGTCAATAGGAAACATATTTTTATCGATATATCTACGGTGACGTCATTAACATGTTCACATGCGATGTCCATTAGTCACGTCTGTAAGCTAGCCACTTGGATGTTCAGTGATAATTGCGATGGCCTTGGCGACAATGATAAAGAAGTACTAAAGGCGTTAAGTAACACGACTCGACAAAACTTGTTAAAACATTCAGAAACCTTCAATGTATGTAAAGTTGAGGATATGTTGTTAGTTATATTTGAATATTTCACAAGAACAGAACAGCGGCCTAAGATGAATTTCAAGTCAATAGGTCGTGCAGATTCGGTAACTTATTTAACTCTACGTATGGAAATTGGATGGACCTCGTACTAATTCAAGGATTAACTAAATCTTTCGGACCATTTAAATTGCGAAATAATCCTTATATATTTTAAAAAATTGCATTTGACAGAAGTCAATTACAATTTACATCTGTCTATTAAAATAATCTTAAACGCATCAACGTAACAGCTGATCACGATAAGGCCTTCAAATTGTGAAGCCTTATCCGTACCTAGATAAAATGGGTATTAGCAGAAATGTGCGAGTAACGGCATTATGTGAGCATTACATAAAGTGATTGCACAACCACTGTAGGTCATGATGGATGTACTCCGTTTTTCTCTCTAGTAACGCCTGTTGGAAACACTGATACTCGTATGTGGGAAAAACGTGTGTCAACTGTTTCAACCGCATATGGCGAGTGAGTCATTGTAGTCGTTTTAGGACATCTGGTTACGACACTGGTTGAAGATTTTTTAATCAATTCTAGTTCTTTTACAAAACGAATATTATTCAGAGCTACATATAATTCAATAACAGAGTGATTGGACATGTCATTTGTATGGTGGCAGAATGTGCTAGCTTCAATTTTGTTTCACCTACACCTTTATATTAATGTTTGTTCCTACATAAATGGCATAAATAAGCATTTCATTTAATTTCAATACACAAAAGAAGATCGATCTTGTTTGTTGCATAAGCCAACTGTTAAAATGATTGAAGATTTATCAGATAATGTCTGCTTTTATGAATTTTATCTTTTGTTTTGGTTTCCGTGGGATAGCAAAAATTCTTTCATTGGGTTTTTTTATGATGTTTGCTACTTAATGGTGTTTCATTAAAATGTTTTATATTTAAGGTAAAGAATTGTCTTTATAGAAAGGAGTGATTTACGTAGATTTATGAAACTGATACAACCCCTTCAGGAGAAACGCAAAGAACTGAAATATCCAGTTGGTCAAAACCTTCTTATGTCATAGCGTTATAGGTCACGTTTAGGCGAAAAGTAAAAAAGAACTTCTTACTAGTAACCTAACGACCAAGACAAAAAAAAACATCACCTAACTTAAAAATAAAACATTCCATTTTCAAAACTCATTAAGACTACCAAGGTGCAGATTAAAATAGAACAAGGAGTCACCTTAAAAGTGTACAATTGACATTTAAGCACCCACGTTCAGGAGCGATTATCGCAACAATTCCGCAGAGCATAACGAGGGGATTACGTGTAAAACAAACAGTAGATATCAGTCAAACGGTGAAGAGGCAGTCACAAACCAATTTAGCTTATTCCAAACAATTAGAAGTGGGGTCACTGGCCGGTTGTAATTGGAGACGCAAGTGGGTGAGATAAAGACGCCTTGGATTTATAAGTTCCAGCCGACTTTGAAGGTTTTATGTACGCATTGATTCACTTTAACGCTGTGTGGGCACAAATTAAATTCGTTCAAGTGTTCAAAATTACAGAAGGCTTAATGGACTCGTAGAAAATGCGCCAGATCGTTAAATTCACTTATTAATGTGTCAGTTTAATCAATGCAAATGTAAGTTAATCATGTTGCACAAGCCTTTGCCTTGAGTGATTTAACTAATCTGCGTAAATATTTGGACTAAGTGAGTGTGTAGAACAAAAGACGAAGAATATTTTGTTTTTGTTTTAATTGCTTTTGCTTCAGCGAAAATATTTTGTTTTGTTTGCACATAAATAAATCTACTTATAATCGTCAAATTTTCAAACCACAGTCTTCTCTGACATTTCTTTTATGATTACCGAAAATTTTGTTCAACTGTTACTAATTTATCATTCGAAACATGCAAATTTTCATTTGAACATTTTAATAGGAATGCCGATCATGATAAGTAATTGAAGATTAGAATAATATAAGTCATACCGCTGATTTTATCTGACCGATAAATTAGCGGCGCGGCTTAAAATAAATATTAGGCCCGATTATACTGACAACTATGATAATAGGATAAATAAATAGATCCATATTTTAAATCAGCTGGCATAATTATATTTATGTCATAATAAAATTTCCTAATACTCGACGAGTTGACAACAATTTATGTTCGTATCTTCGTTCTTAAAACACATAACAATTACACATATTGTTGTATAGCATGACAATACCTACGCTCAAAACAATAGTTCCTGTCTCCGAACTGTTTACGTTAACTCACATAAGTAAAACGTAGACTGTGGAGTTATTTAAACAACATTTACACATGTAAACACTAGTACGACATCTCCATTATTCTTATTTATTTTTTTATACAAAAACATTGTCGTCGTCTACACTTATGGTGGAAAATGGTACAAAAAATGGAACTATTACGTTCACAGTGTTTTTATAAGCATTTCATTCGTGGCGTGCGTAAGTGGCAAAAAGCGTTTGTCCGTACCATTAACCCTGTAAGCGGTCACAAAGACTAATGTTTTATGGAGACGACACTCGTGTTTGTTGATTTATATTCAGAGAGCACGCGACGTTGAAATTCGGATTCTAAAATGTAGGTGAACAATGGAACATCAATGAAACAGTCTCAAACGACACAAACCGTCAGAGTTTTCAACGGTTAAATTAAAATTGTTTTATTTGTAACCCATTATCCATATCACGCGGGCGAATATGATTAGCAGCTTTTATCAACAAGTCATATCTGTTAGGTATGGTTATTAACATAAATTGTTTGAATCAAACGTCGAGTAATTAGCAATACATGAAAGCACTCAGCGGCATTAACGCATAGAACTTATAATAAACAAACGACAAAATTACATGAAAAGTCTACTTAGGTTATCTCCAAGTGTAAGCACTTGAAGTTATAAAGATACATTATCGCTCGCCAAGTAAATTGTATGGTCTGGTATCGAGCAACGCGGCACACCTGTAATTACAATCATCGGAGAAACAAGCAGGTGGTTGGCGACCACTGATCAGCCAATATCAAAACAAACATTTGCATCAATTTAAACAGCTCTCTCTATCAACAAAGAGTTTATTAGCAGTCAAAAAAAAATCCAGTACCGTTTAGTAATTTCTACGTCTGCATATTTGGATTGCTGAAAACCTGTTCTAGGTCTCAAAAAGCTTTCACGAGACGTGTTAGAATATGAACGCTTAAACGTATTGCTTGCTTGTGTTGTTGGCAAGATTGGACTTTCGTTCTACATTTTGCATACGAAATATGAAATAGGAGAGATTTAATCTAATCGTACCGTTATCAGTGTTATCGGTCGGCTCGGAGGCAATGGCGTACGCAATGACATTAATATTGAACTACAGAATGAGAAACTATTTTTCAGAATTTCGAATAAAGACATAAATAAACATTAAAATTTGCCGATCCCACTGAAACTTGCTTTTTAGTAGATAAACTATAAGGAACTATGGGTTAAAAACAATACTTCAGAGTAAACGCAGGGATCTATTACCAAAATTAATGATATTTTCTCCCGTCTAATAGATAGTTGATAATCATAACTTTCCGTCGCAGTAACTGGTCTAGGGTTTATTATAAATATGACTCACATCCGTTAGTCAATAGGCCAGCTATCTTTCACATTATTAATATCCCTTTATACTTAAGTATGTAAACAGTTAAATACATACCTCAATCATTGGAGAGTTTTCAATACAGGTAAATGCGTTAGTGTTCCATTGATTAAACATTGTAAAGTTTTCTATAAGACAGAATGTATAGTGTAAATAAACATTATAGTGGATACTGCATTCCGACTCGCAGTCACTGCAGTGAAAGGGTATGAGAGGGAGAAATCAGCTTTCAATACAAAAATACTAAGGTAGATAGAAACTAGTATTCGTACAATAAATAAGATTTCCAGAGTGATGAGGTTTTCTTGAAAGTAATGTGGTTTTGCAAAATTACCGTTTACATGATAACAAAAGATGAAAGTCATATTGTAAAGACTTTTGAATGTCAACGAGATATAGCACTCGGATCGAGCGAGTTATTAAAAAAATAAGAACTTTTTTTTAAATATCATGATATAATTATGTTCGAGCCTAAACATTCATCGGAATAAGAACTGAAACGTCAGTTACCATGTACCACTTCCTCGTCCTACAGTAATGAGAGGGGAAAGCATCCAACACAAAATCCTAACTAGAAGCAACTTCTTCATATTATATGCACTTTTATTAACGATGATAGTCGATTTTTAAAGACTGTCACTGACTTGCGAGGTGAGATCGACTTTACAGAACAAATCATATGTTGTAAACTCAGCTCATTTGTTTTATTACCGGAGTAAGCATTACAATACAATATTTATGGACGCTGAAAAATATATTTCAACCTGTTTGAAAATAATTATTACTTTCGAGAAGTTTCTAATTGTTATTGGAATAAAATATTCATGTTTACGCTAAGTTATCATTCTAAACAAGTTTATGTTAGTTTACTTATAGGTTAAGCACCAATGATAAGAAAAACAGTTCTAAGTTTAGAAGACGATCACTCCTTACTGAAAGTCTATACACCACCCATCATCGCCAGAATTTTCATGCAAATCCATCTTTCCAATTTTTACATCGCATCCCTAATTAAACGAAAACTCCTGTATATTCCAGGCAGGTTTGCTAGAACCATTACAAAATATCTTAGTAGCAGTATGGGTGGAGGATCGCCGTCACTTCGCCGGTACAGATCCGGTTTTGCAATGAGTCACCGCGACCTCCGGCCGACCTCACCGGTGCTACCCGAATGTCCTCTTCAAAGCTTTATGTTGCTGAGGTAACCAGTGTGTGTTTATGTGCTTCCCATGCTTTTTGTACTAGCAGTTTTTGTGCTTTAAGTATGTTAGTTTTTTATTACAATTATTTATTTCTGTATAGGAAGAATATGAGCCAAATATATTTAAACATTTAACAGACACGGATTTGTGACGCATGCTGATGTAGTTGCCTGTTACAGAACGATTTTATAAATGAATCGGAATTTCAATTTTAATAAGGAAATAGTTTGCTAAAATTAGGCCAGCTAATAAATCACAATGATTTACTGTGACCGTATTACAATAGACATCGCACAAGGAAAATGTTTGCGATACGTCTGGGATACTAAAATACTAACTCTCGTAAATATTTCCATTAGAAGCTACATCTAGTAATTGCGTGTTGGGTTAAAGATCAAGATTACGTTCGAACCAGCTGCCTGTCAGCGACGTCGCATGCGCACTGTAATATCCAATTAACTAGGTACTAGGATCGGTTCTAAAATCTTTGAATTAGTAGACGAATTCAATTTAAACGTGATACATTTCATTTTGAATATATAAGTGTAGCAAAACATTAATTTCTGTACATTTAAATTTCAAAATACTAGACTGTTTCTTTGCAGCAACTTAAGTTTTAACGCATCCTTAAATACCGCTCAACTTGTGAAAAACTGTGGCAATCATTGGAAGACAGATGTAGGTTGAACTTAAGACCAGATTTGTCGATAGAAGCAAGGTCAAACGAAAATGGAGCAAGCCAAATAAGAACACTTGCCAGAATTAGCAATCCATCAGTGATATCATTAATGTCTTAGTAAATTAAAAAAATAATGACGCAGAGGAATTCGTCAGCTGTTATTTGTTCCGTGAAGATAAGTTTTTATATGTCATCGGTGAAAAATGGCAAGGTATGTAGGTCAGAACGACCTTGGTATGTCATAACTTATAAATGGCCAGTGAGTATCTTAAACTATCAACTTTTAACCTTGAAGGAGCTCAACGACCGTTTGATAGTTATTTTAGGGTTTGGTTTACAGCTTAAATAAAAAAGGTGTTGGGATGTGATGATCATAATATAATATTCGTTTATAAAGGCAAACACTACCTGCAAAGGAATGTTCTCGGGTTGCACTACACACTACCCTAATCTGGAGAATGAGTAGGTAGTCCGATAAAGGCTGACTATCACGACTGTGATCAAATAACAAACATTATTTGGTAGCCAATTAAATCATTTTTGAGTTGATCAGCGTTCAAATTACCAGCGTTTTTTGTCGCTTTGTAGACTATTCAAAAGTATAACCTTTACTTCCTCCTTCCATTTTCGCTATCAGACAATTTATAAGTAAATACATATACTTGTATATAAGTAGGTAACTAGTACCGCAAATACTATCAGTAATATTATTAGTATGCTCGACGGAACGACAAGCGAAGGCAATATTTACTCATCGCGCAACCGATGAATGCCGATGATCTAAGCATAGTCCCATTGCGAATACCGAGGATGGTTGTATCAACAAATCATATCGTCTGGTAACTTGAATATGTTACGTGAATTAGATTTTAGTATTATTAGGATGAAATGAAACGGTTGTTATTTACATATCTTTGAATATCCTTACGGGTAGACAATCCCTGTCTGGACTAAGGAGTTTCGTGTTGCCCAAGTATCTAGGTTGAGGAGGTTAGATAGGCAGTCGCTACTTGTAAAACACTAGTACCTACTTAGCTGGATGCAACACAGACCCCAACATAGTTGGGAAAAGGCTAGAATGATGATGACATGAGACTGAGATTAAATTTATATTAGTAGGATAGTATAAGGTAGAGGTATTAGCTTCCACATGTGCTAGTAGATACTTATGTCATACATTTAATAGGTGTGGCAGTTTCATACTTTCTTACGTGTACTCAAACCGGCTTAGTTGTTATCTAGTATGACTGTACAGTTTAGATACTAGTTACTGTACCGATTCCACGTAGTTTTTATATCTCTTAATAATATAAAGATAATTTTGTTAGTACCTAGCTGTTATTGTATAAACCATCTCATAAAACAATCGGAATGATTTCTTTAACAATTACAAGGACTTTATAAACTTATTTATTTTAAAACACTAAATTAGTACAGACTTACCTAGTATGATCAACAATTAAATTTTTCAAAATTCATCGCTACAAAAAATATACATAAAATAACTTTAAAATCAAAAAAGCTTTGTATAAATTATGTATGTTAACGATTTACATAAAAACCTCGTTTATTGCACATTGTTCTCTAGCTGTGAAATTTATGACTGATTCCGTTTAAGCGGCTACATACATAGCCACTCTTAAACTCTGCAAAAGTAACTACAATAGTTTGAACCATGTAGGTTTTAATTTTAATAGTTAAAGACGCGTAGACTATGAATTATGTATGGAATAATACATGCGACGGTTTAATGTCTTGTCATGAGTATTATTCAACATTTTATTATAATGGACAAGTTCATCAGGTAAGTGATGACGTCATTATAATCTTGCTGTCTTGTCTCCAGTCATTTAAAAATGGCTTGATAGGTATTTGGTCTCATTCTCTACTAGTCTTATAATCGACAATCAAGTAAAGCTATAAAACTTTGTCCTCCAGGCAGCCAATTAATGCTAATATCTAATAATCTTGTCTATACCTATTAAATTAGAAATCGTTTCTATTTCTTCGACTTCATCTGTAACCAAGTTCTCAAGTGCATCTGAGTGGGGGGCGTGGCGCAACTATCACGCAACCCAACCCCGTCTAATTAAATCGTAACGTCACGCAAAAAATTACAAGCCCCGGGTGTTACTAAGACCTAAACAACAATTAATATTGCTAGATATTCCGTATAATGAGCTGATAAAGATAATAACTTAATTATATTGCCCACACGAAAGTGAAACATTCTGAACACTGTAATTTAACATCAGCAATTTATTTTGCAGATACAAACTTTATTCATTTAAGTAGGTACTTGGTAGTCTACAAATTGTTTTATGTACCTACGTTTAAAATGTACTTAATCCTTAAGGTTAATTAAACGTCACTTTGAGTTTCAACTTCATTGGTGTAGATAATAATTTCATCCAAAAGTGCTCTATCTACTGCGAAGTAAAGGCGAATATAACGAAAAATATTGGTCATATATTGAACAAAATGATATCGGAGCGCTCCATGCAGTATTTTTAATAATCATCCGTAGTCATCAACATAAAATTATTAATCATTTTACTTTTTCGCTTATCGCCTTTACCTCCCAAAAACCACATTTCATTTTCACATATTGTGTACATTTTTAATATTCATTCCATTGTTTTCATCCAATAAATGTCATGTCATATTCAAAAAGCGAATAGAATCGTTACGTCAAATTTGAATTTTAAACGGTTGAGTGTAACGGCTGCCAGCTGTCTGACGGCGGATATGCCATATGCGGCTTGGCATCACACACACAGCCTTAGCTTATATCTCTATAATAAGTAGTGCTATATTCATGTTCAAAACCATCTTTTGAAGTAAACATGGCATATTACGAGGCATATGGTAAGCAGTGTATGAGAGGACTACAAAAATAGAGAAAAAACCTAGTGGCTTTAATTAACACCAGTTTCTCGTAAACAGCTAGTTCACATGAATAAGCATTAAAACTATACCTTAATATTATATGTTATAAAACGACGAATATAATTTAATAACTTCATATTAAAATTTTATTATTCATTACGATTATTAGACTGTAATTTAAATAATTATATGCAGGCTCTTTTCCCTTTAGAATATGATGCTCTTAATAAATGTATATTCCTAATGAAATCCAGGCAACAAAAAGTGGCCATGTCTTAATATATCCATTACACTACTTACTCGCTTCATGTACTATAGTAATCATTGCAAGGTGTAACTTACATATACGATTGAACAAATTTAGTTACACATTATAAGAATTAGCCATAAAATTGTTAAAAGGAAAATGAAAAAATAATGACAAAAAGGTGCGCGCGTGCGCAGACCCCACCCTCCTTGTTGCGCACGCGCCGATCCCCTTTACTGGCCACACCTGTCTAAAAACGCCATAGAACAAAAAAGACAAGTAGTCCTGAGAAATGTATGTTTCATTTTAAAGTAACAGGTTTTATTTAATGAGACTTTGTGTTGACGGGATGTTTGTAACAGAAATATTGATTTAGGTAGAGTCGCTGATTAGGATTAATGACTTAAGTAAAATAGAGTAAGTTTTTTTTAACTCTGTAAAGCCTCATTAGATGCATTTGAGACAGTAAGTAGTTCATATGAAACGAACGCGGCACATTCTGTTTGGCAACCTTCATGTTGCTAAGATCAATAAAGTTTAGTATTCAATTAAAAGTTAAATAAAAAGCGTAACATAGAAGTTAAGCGTAGTGAAGACCTAGGACATTCTTAAGCGATCACAAATTCATTTTGCGATTTTTTGTTATTTGGACATGGCAATACTTTGGTACTAGACGTCACTAGACGCTCCTTGTGTGCCCTGACTAAAGGTGGTGAATTGCCATTGGAGTCGCTTTTAATAGAAATGGAAAGTTTTATTGCTTTTTTTTATTAAGAGATCGTTCGAAGTAGTAACCATAGATATTATGAGGATTAAATGAATTTAGCGGTGTATATTTTAAAAACATCATTTTAGAACCTTATAAAAGGAAGGCTTTAACAAATGTCTTCGCCGAAGTGCTATTTGTAAGCTCATAAAAACTAAGTAGTTTCTTTTTGTTAATTTGATTTTTATTTACACATTAATTATTTGAATTGTTTTACTTGCCAATAAACATTGGCGTAAACAGTCTGATGACAGTAAAGTTTATTGTGGAACTTTTTACTACACATTCAATGTAATTGCTTGGCAGCTGAAGTAAGCTTCAGAAGACTAATGTCGGTGGATTCTAATTATTTTCTTTAATCTAAGATATATAGCGTCGAAGTGTAACCGACGCGATAATTGTATTAAAATTGTTAACCTTTTAAGGTTTTAATGCAATTATGTCAAGTATAACATTATAGTTGTTACAGTGCTCGAAATACGGCAGTGTGTTTTACTAGGCTGGATTAATTTCATACAGTACAGGTGTATTTCGCTTTTAATTAATAAATACACAACTTTTTGTGTGCCAGTATTAATTTATACCATGAAGACTTAATACAATTTCAATTCGTTTTATAAAACGTATAAAGGATTACATTCAACGTTTTGCTGCGACCTATTCTAAATACAAATTTCGAAACGTTAGAGCTAGCAACAGCCGCCTGTGATCCGACACGATTCGATTCATCGATGACCGTGAAGATCGATTCGACATTCACGTAAATTACAATCGAGTAGTCATCCCGTTCACTTTCCTTGTTAACAGTTAATATAATATTAATCTAAAAAAGAAAACGAGTTATGTATCAAGAATATGACTATAATGACGAATTGGTAAACAAAACAATTAGTAACACGTATCATCGAGTAAATAACATCCTAAAGACTCGAGTATGTTCCACGAGTTTCACTTAACTGTTTTATTAATTAACCACGCTACGTGTAAGAAAAAATATTGGAACTATTACAAAACGTGCAACAACTGTGTAACAATATTTGTGCATAATTTATGACTTTCGTAATACCGTCTGACATTTTAGCCGCGAATCATACAGAAATGTTGCGACGGCTGTATGTCGGTGTTCCATTGCCTATGTAATACTTTTTTACGCAACTGACAAGTTTAGAGTTGACAGCCGAAAACATTCGATATAGTATACGTATGGTTAGCAATACGTTCCATTGCACAGAATTGATATCATTATCTAAAAAAATACAATGATATGTTAGTATTTAAGAGTTGTAAAGCTGAGCTAAGCCGATTGAGATGTTCCGCAAAAAGTTTTTGAGAAATATTGAGATGGTCAAATAAACATTACAAATATTATCAGAGGAACTGTCCAGGCATAATTTATTGCATGTCATCAGCAGAAATCACGGCATTGGCGGCATAATGAGAGATGACATTATGTAGCATTTTATTACTGTTGTTATAACCTGACCTTTGTAACACAATGCATAACGCTACATAAGGAAACTAACAAATTACTGTTATCATAAAATATTGCCAAGACCTAGGATGTGGACATACGTACTGATTGCATGATTTGATATATCTAATAGGGCGACAAATACCAAGTACTAAAACTCTTTACCAAATAATATTAAATAGTTTAAGGATGCCTCGAAACATACGAACATGAAATAAAATTAAATCAATTTCTTCCTTAAGAATGACATCAGGACAAAACAATTATTTCTTTTGTCCCATAGCAAAGCTTACCAATTTATATCAAACATAATTATGACAATGCTCTATTCATGATCGCTTCGACAATCCCCCATAGATAATATCCTGTTACAAAACCCTATTCAGGCAGGAATCTAGAATTTACTCGTTACAATAGCATTACGACGGTATAAAGTCGAACAGAAATCGGTTCCAACAGATCGATGATCTCTACAAGGTTTGCTACTTAACATGTGTCCAGATGTTCCAATGTTTATAATTATATGACCGAAATAATTTATCGTCTTCCCGCAAAATCAGACGCAAAAATTACGCAAGAGAAAATAAAAATCATAGTTCTTCGTACGATTTACGTTCACAAATTGTCCAATTCACGATATTCGATCATCAACAAATCTCTAACAAAACGATTTTTGTAATTATACGTAATTACGACATGACGCCTAAATCGAGACACTAATTGCTAATTAATATGAAATGCGTAAACTGCTTGACATTACTGCATTATTAAATGAAAAGAAAATCATTAATGCAATAAGCAAACTTATCATTACCTGGCATTCTTTAGGGTAAAACTGTTAGCTATATTAATAATAAGAAAAAAAACTTCAAGAATAGAATCTATAAGTCAATATTCAAATAACGGTTAATATACATATTAGTGTTCAAAAGAAAATAACTTTCAAACAATTTACATGCAAAACGCATTCAAATGTATCAGACACGAAGATTATTTAAAAATAACAGTACCATGTTGGAGGACATAAAACAATCAAGTTATTATGCAAAACAAGCTAGCCACTGGTGAATTGCAACATAAATTAAAACAGCAAAACATGAATTCATTTAGCTGTAGGAAAACCCATGGCAAAATGTTATCACAATTTTGATTCTAAGTATACCAAGACAGAAACTGTAAACTTAAAGTCATCCGGAGGATTCAAGTGTTCACTGAAAAGTTCATTTTAAAATAAATAATAGAAGTCGGCAAAGTCAAGTTTCTATTTTTCTTGCAGTACTGAAATAAAACTCTTTTCCAGTCAGTAAGAACGATTTATAATTTATTTGCATAATGTGTAACTTTAAAATAGTAAGATTTATGTAGACGCATTTATGGTTTACCAGTCGATTGCGCAAGCGCAACCGTTGGCGTGGCGCGGTGGAGTGCCCTTCTGGGACATGGGACATGGGACGGGACATGGGCCAACACTATTGAAGTGCGTATACAAGATATAATACTCGAAGAAGCAAACAGGATGTAATGGTCATCTGATAATTTAAAGGATTTGTATTACGTTTGCAGAGAAATTCGTATTAGTGTTCGTGTGCAAATCTATTTGCATCCATGCGAAAGAATCGATGTTGAATTAAGCTTTACGTCATTCGAAACAAACAATATACACTTTGTTCTAGAAGATCAAGCGTAATTAAAATACTTTATGTTTTGAAACAATAACGATACACGGAATCCAATTTATCTTAATATAGTATTAACGATGCAAGAACCTGTTATTATTTAACGCAATTATTTCGAACAACTGCTCGCATCACTGCATAATTGTACGAGTTATGTGTTACGAGCCCGGCTGTGCATCCAGTCAGGCGAAGGCCATTCCGTACACTTCGAGTCCAATGTCAAGGATTCGCTTCATTAACGAATATTTGCCAATCGAAAATAAACCATTTACACGTTACTTAAAAGTTTGTTTTTATAGAAATTTATCTTGAAGTGGACTGAGCCGGTGAACGTGGGCGGACGAGTCGGACAAAGGCTTTATTTGAGTCATTTTTTGTGTTCGCGCTGTTCGCTTCATGAGCGATTGTTGCTATGTACATAGGGATATGTAATATTTGCAGAAATTAATTATATTAGCCAAGTAAAAACAATATTATATCTCTATGTCAGTCATAAGTTGTAAGCAAGCGATGTCATCGAGGGACCTTGTACTTTGTAGTTGTTTACAATCGCTTGTTATGTAATAGGTACTTTTAAGCCAGTTTTTTTTTAATTCTGACGTTTTATATGTTTCTATTCATTAATCGATTGTCGACATTATAAATTTTACTTCAATTCCATGATACAAGACTGCCAATGGCGTGATCAATGAAAGCGTAGAGATCAATGCGTGCCAGTAACAAATCGTATGCGTAATGTAAGAATTTATTCTAATTTGACGTTACATCTATTAAAGCGTAGGATACGCTAGACGGCATTTGATATTTTTTATATAAAGCTTTAAAAACACCTCTCGCTTGAGTAACTAATTAAATAACTGTTGTTGTGTTGCATCGCGATGTTATTTATTATCAATGAATATTTATTAACATAACGAGATATATTAGTACCTAAAATCGAATACTGGATGATGCGCATGAAGTTAAATTGTTAACGGACTGTTAAAAATATTCCTAGCGCAATCCATTCACTTATATTTCGGTTAAATAAACGGTCGACCCGGAGAAGAAGAGGAAAAACTCAAAGACTACGCAATTAAAAAAAAGGGGTGAGCTGTATTTTAGCTTAGCAGACCGTCTCCTAAAAAACGAATGGATGAGGCTATGTTCAGTAATAACAGTAGGTACCTCGGTAACAAACTATGAGCATTTTTTTCAGCTGTCACTAAAGCTGAGTGGGCATGCTAATCGCTCATGTGACTCGGTCCCCGGACGCACGAGCAGTCGCGTGCGCAGTGTCACTTTCCCCTGGATGGCGCCCGCGCACTGCGCAGGTTTCTGTTTCGAAGGCGCGCATGCGCTCTCTCGCGCGGAATGCCTGCCGCTCTAGGAGATACAATTCATGTACTTCGACTTCTACAAATACTCAACATTAACCACAAAGTTGCAACCTTCAAAGGAAATTATTTCTTCCCCAAGAATAAGCTTCAAATCTATAATATACACTCATTATAATCCAACAGCAGATTTACTTGATACAATTGGTGTTGATATAAGCAATATCTTTACCAGACACGGAAAAGATAAATCATATAATAAATCCAATCATAACTGACTTCAACATCAATTTGGTAACGTCTGCAGTTTTTTAGGCCGAAATGCAACTATCGTTTTCGCGGGCCGCTGACTTCCTAGAAGATATTCGTTTTGCGCGCTCGTAAGCAGTGCGATGCCAATTAAAGTTATATAATTCAAGCCGCGCTGAGCACACTTGATGAACGACCAAAACAAGGTGTTTTACGAGCATAGAACACGAACCAAACTGCAATGTACTACGCGGGTTGCTGCTGTCCTTTTGGATTGAGCTTACAGCTGGGGCTTGGTTGAAAAGTTAATTAAACGTAAGAGGAGATAACAAGTGGTAACAATTTGTCAAGGATCAAAACTAATTTAGAAGGACGCTTTTTTACAAAAATTCCGTCAACTGCAATTTATCAAAATGCATATAATTATTCGAATCATGCTGATGCTCATAAGCGATTAATGGTTTTACAAAATTACAAGTAAGGATCGCTAACAGCTGTTCATTGAAGATACGATAAAATTAAAACTTCATATGGCATAAACGTTATAATAAATGTTTTCAATTTAAAACATCAACAATATCACCTAGTACATATAAATATAGATGTTTGCCGTAAAAAGAATTAATTCAGAAAACAGCAGGTGCGAAGCGCAGCCCGTCGAAGTGGGGCAGGCTAATCATCTAACGAGTATGGGCCAGCGATAATTGAGCTCAGCTCATTAAATGTCGACTCGCTTTGGGCAAAGAATTTATGAGACACCTAATACATGGTATTACACGAGTGACCAATTAATTGTACGAGTATGATAACCGTATT
The DNA here is from genome assembly GCF_003590095.1 of Trichoplusia ni. NCBI lineage: Eukaryota > Metazoa > Arthropoda > Insecta > Lepidoptera > Noctuidae > Trichoplusia > Trichoplusia ni. The sequence continues at coordinate 11,553,060 of NC_039486.1, forward strand.
ACAATGAAATGTCATGAGTATCCATCAAGCTTTAAGTAATATAAAAAAAGCCAGAAAATGTGTTTTCAGACATATCGAGGTAACTCAGTTAAATATTGTTCGTAACATGTCTACGAATGTCACGTTCGTGTATTAAATGACGTTGTATCGATGTTAAGAGTTTGGTCTGATGGTGGTAGGAATAGTATTTGCGCAAATTTACCAGTCCGAAATAAACTTATTTTAAAGTAGGAAGGGCACAAAAAATCCTCAGTCCTCTTCTACATGATACTTTAACTTATTTGGACATTTACGTAATGATATTAGGGGTCCAAAATCGGCCTCTGTAGGCGGTACACAGCGTCGCGTTCATCAGTGCAACGCGCGTTTGTTTTGTTTTCATATTGTGTCGCGGCGCGTGTCATGTAGGCGACCGAGGTTAAACAACTTTGTCGAGGAATCGGAAAGGAAGGCTGCAGGTATAAGCCTTGTTTGCAAACACATGGACTCAATCATTGTTGGAAAATATTTAGAAAGAAATGAGATATACAGAGAAAGTAGCTGAAAAGCTGTAGATGTCGCCCGAAACATTCCAAGAAATAGTTCTTTTTATAGGTCAATCAATATTATCTACACATTTCCAATCAGACCAGATAATATGATTTAAAGTCATGATGAATTAATACCGAATTGCTTCTCTGATTTTGCATGTTAGAAAATGCTGACGTCTCACAATCTGACATTGACTTAGTGACATGGTTTCTATAAATACAAAAGTGAGGTAAACATAGTTTATACTTTTTGCATATGTTGGCAACAATTCAAATGTTCCGGCCTATGCTGCAGATTAAATTGCAATGGCCTTACTTGCTTACTCAACAAAACATGTATACTTTTTTAAAATTCATTATCTGTTACAATATTTCATAATAAAGAATCTTAAAAAGAGTATGCTCTTGATTTTTAAACTTTTTTTTATGCCAATTACATATCAAAACAAAGCTGAAGCCGTTGGTGCATGTGTTTCATAACTGACCTACCTACACTGACCTATCGCAGATAATCTAAGATTTGTATTATTTCTATAAATACTTTAAACAATTTTACTTAGCAGTGAATGCCCTTCTACAAGTACAGTAGATACTCCATGGTAGATAGATACTCCACCTACACATACAAAATGATCATAACAGCACATTGTGGACTGCATATTCATATCAGTAGGTAGTACCGATATCATTAGCATTGATAAGAATCTTGTTATATTACAATGAAATTCAATACGATAGGTTCTTGGTAATCTTACGGCCACTATGATAATCACATTCTTTTAACTGATATCTAAATTAAATTACAAAAAATTGCCACTTTTGTTGATAATATCATATAAGTACATACTTTAAAAACTCTGTTAACCATAGAGGTTTAAATATTTCTATTCTCTAAGTTTTTGCGGTGTCAATTTTATTTTACAGTTTTTGTACATCATACCTACATGGCTACATAAGCCTATTCCTTATAAATAGCTGTTTGTGCAATACTGGTAGATCCCACTAAGGAGCTGACTCATTCAATACAAAATGTATAGATGGAGTATGACTTTATTGTTTGTGACTAATCGTTACAACTTATGCATAATGACCTTTGCCAAATATGATGTAATCAACATAAAAAGTTTGAGCACCATTTTTTTTTAAATAATCATTGTTTATTTTGTAAGTTTTTTGTAAATTTTACAGATGTTGCAAAGTAAATTCTAGAATTATATAAGTATCGCTAACTCGATTCAGCTAATGACGTCTTATGCACTCTAGCATGCAACTGATGCAGTGTAAACTTTACATTTTATGTTTAACGACTAACTACCTACCATGGATAATAAAAATACGCGCCAAACAACGAGACTAACAAAACAGAGTCGCTAGTGACCTAAATAACGCGGATAATAAGTGCAGTAATAATATACTTTCATGCATACGAGCGCAGCTCGACAATCATGCAATTCACAAATGCAGTTTTACTACATAGGTACGTACATAAAATTCGGCAAACACTTGAAAGTATGAGGTTCGCCGCATAATTTAGCGTTTATCACGTTTGCCACCTCTTCACAATCTTCTTATATCTCCGAAGGCCAACTACAATAACGCGTGCCGTGTTGACCGATGTAAGCAGCTAATCTTATACTAAACACGTGTAATAACTATATCTACCTTAATGATCAGCTCGATCTCTGGAACGTCTCCGTTCGCTGTTCCATTCTCCGCAATTTCATCCGACATCGTGAACTTCAAAAACACTAAAATCAGAAAAATATACTTTTCAACACACTTTCACACAACCGTCACTGTTCCAAAACACCGACAGACTGCCTCACTTCAGTTTGGTTCATAGTAAACGAAATTGTCGGTTGCAATTGTACAGCCAACTTCACTCTGGTGTTACTTTGAAACTAAACCGAGTATGTAGAGCCTATTCTAAATGATTTCTCAATTATTTAAATTAGGCAACAAAATTACAACACTTAAATTTAAAACTATTAAATGAATAGTTAATAGTATCAAACGAAATGGATGATTCTTGCAACTACTACTTAGAAATTTTAGATGGGACCATAAATATTCGGCACGAATTTTTTGAGATTTAACACACAACTAAGTGTATGGTTAAAGAATTTATGTTATTTAAAAAAATTACAATCATTTTAAATTTGTTTCGGACTTAATATTTTCACATGAGATAATGATATCCTTGCAACATCTCACAAATAGTAAAAATGACAGTGACAGAAAAATAAATTACGTCAGAACTCGTCTTGTCTTTGTCAATTTGTCATTTGTGGAGAAATAGAAAACACGCACATTTATTTTGTAAACTTGCGTTACTATTCTGATCTTTATCATCTACCAAAACTAGTGATTTTAAACATTAATAATGAGTGCAACAGAGGAGGCGACGACAGCACCTAAGGAGATGACATTCGCTGAGAAGCAGGCAGAACGAATGAAGAGACTACGATCATTACATTCAGCCAGAAACGAAGCAAGAACACACAACTATCAAGAAGTTGTTGCCGAAGAGGCCAGAAATAAATTGCCTCCAAACTATGAGGCAAAGCGGCGACAGGCTGAATGGCTGCTAGACGACCAGCAAAAGCGAGAGGAAGCTGAAAAAGCGGGCAAAGATTACGACAGAGTGAAGCTGTTGAACATATCAGCAACCGAAGCTGAGCGATTGGAACGCAAAAAGAAGAAAAAGAATCCAGATCAGGGATTCTCTACTTACGAGCAAGCTACTATACGCCAGTACAACAGGTTAGTGAAAAACATGCCAGCGGCTGATATGGAACAATATGATAAACAGAAACAAAAGTATGGTGACGCCTTCTATGGAGGTCCTAATGTTATTATCCATGGTATGCATGAGGACCGCAAGGAAGCTGTGGACAAGATGGTGGATGACTTAGAAGGCCAGATAGCTAAGAGAGCTAAATACTCCAGAAGACGTACTCACAATGATGATGCAGATATTGACTACATTAATGAGAGGAATGCTAAGTTCAACAAAAAACTGGAAAGATTCTATGGAGAGCACACTGCAGAGATCAAACAGAACTTGGAGCGTGGAACTGCAATATAGACCTTACTTAAGACCTCCTTTATGAATACCATTTATTACTCTCTGGCACCATGTCAATTAGCTGTGTAATGCCTTACAATCAGTATCTATACCTCATAACAAGTGTTACTTAGTTAGCAGTTACATGAAATAGGATTTTGGTAATATCTGCTTATAGCTTATCTCTTCATAGAAAAAATATCACTTTACTAGTGATTTGTGAACCTTGAGAACAATTTGACCTTTAGATTTAATTATATTATAAGTGTTGTAATTTAACTATATTTAGGAACATACCTCTTCCAAATAATTTGCACTTGCACTGAAATTGTTATTGAAAGATTTAATTCTTGGCTTAGATCTCAGATTATTATATTATAAAATAAGACATCTTTTAAAAATGCAATGTTCTGTCTTTATGGTACAAAAATATTCTTAATATTGTAACTGCCAACTATAAAACTAATTTTGAAATGTTCTAGATATGATACACTATTGTGTAACATTAGGTAATTTTACGAAAGTACATTTTATTATGAATATTATGATGTAAATTAGATTAGTCATTTGTAATCAATAGTTATTTGTTATGAACACAATGTGCCTAGGTTTTAGACTGTTTAGCCAAGAATCAGACAAAGAGATCTTAAATTATGTTTTAGACAATGTAACTATAGACAATAGCAGATTGTATTGCCATAGTGTAAACAAAATAAAATTTGGTACTAGTAAAACAAATAAATTTCAGTAACAAGTTTATTTTGATAAATGTGCCGATTAAATAAAAATAATTATTATATCAAATAGATATTTTTAATACATAGTATAAAAGCGCTAAATACTTATTTTATTTCATAGAACCTTAATGTGCAGAACATTGTAGAATTGTTTATTCATTTGTTTACCATTTCTATTTATATGAATGAATATGCAAATTTTCCAATTACCGAGTGGCAGAAGCTGAACACATTTGAACATCATAATACTGCAATTTCTTGAGAACTAGTAACTGCTTGTGATTCGAATTTATTTCTAAATGTCAACTAGTGATTCAAATTGGCTACTTCATTTTAATGATTTCTGTAAATTGAAATTACTTGATACAGTTAATTTTTAAATGTCACTTCATTTTCAAAAGTTGAGTTTCCTTAGTAGCTACAAATTCATATATTGTGATGGGGTACATAGATTTGTCAGACTTGTTCATCCTCGACACAGCAATATCTTGCACATAATATATAATAACTTACAAGAAAGAAATACAGCATTGACATACATACTCATACATATAATTATGTACATTAAAATGAGCACAAGTTTATTTTTTTATACAGAAAGAAATGCTTATTGCTTAATACATACACATTTATAATGATATAAGTTCGGAGTTCGACTAGAAATCACAGTGATTGTTTCATTAATTCCTCAATATTATACTTTATTGTCGTACATATTAAGAAGAATAAACTAAAGAAAGTTGGAGTTTCTTTTAAAATTATTAGAAAAAGTTTTATTATAAGAATCTTCTAAATATGTCCAAGAATAAACGTAAATTTATTACTATTATACATGAATCAGTTCTAGAAATGTAATTTTTATTTAGACAAGATATTTTTGAGTACCTATAGCTGAAAATGCATAAATACTCTTTATATAAATTGCGATTTTGAAGGTACTAGTACTAGACACAGTTTTATAGTCACCAAGGGCCAGGCCTGCTGCCACGTATTAAAATATATCTTATAGCGGATGTGAAAGAGAGATACCGTACATAAGTATATAATACTTTAAGACGTAGTGATAGACAATCTGCATGCTTACAGGCTTTTAAAACAAAACTGTAGGCTTACTCCCGAAACTGGTTCAGTTCTATTTTTGATTCGGATTGAAACCAAGATGAATAACGTTCAATTGTTATCGGCGTAATGAACTGTGGATCGAGCTGAGTTCTAACTTCTGCCACTGCAAGAATTAGAACCCACTATCTTTGAAGGTCGGAGTACAGTTACGGGCACGGATCTTGAGCGCTGACCTTCACCTGCGCAGAAGTGATTTTTTAGGTCCCTTTTTCGGTATGCAGTGAGGCGCGGGGCGGGTAAAGTGCAGTGATTAGCCCGCAGCTCATCGCGTCATATCTGTCACTCGTGGTTGGATGAAATTCGTTCTTTGCTGCAGTTGCATGCATCACAAGACGACGAGTACGCACAATAATTGATTGGCGTTTTCCGATGCGCGAAGCGATCCCCACTCTTCCGTCGAGCGCTCAAGATCCGTGCCGGTAACTATACCATCTTTGATTATACCGGGAGTAAGCCTACTGTTACTACTGTGGGAGTAACCGATTAAGACGGAGCACACAGCGTAGCGGTATCTCACCTCCAAAAAGGCAGTGGTGCTTTAACAGCTCATCATGCACTATGAATCAAAAGGTTCCAATATACGTATAAGTTATAGGTAAGCAAGAATATAATTTAAATTCCAGAATTCAGTCACCTTAGCCGACGATCCCTAATACCGCATCGACATATATTATGACCTGTTTCGCTTGTCCTCGTGTAACGAGCGAAAATATGTATAAAAGCGAGCAGTCCGACACTTTAATCTGTAACTTACATACAAACCTAAATTCTGGACAATATTTGGACACTGATATCTTGAAAGGAATTGACTATTGCAAGTTAACTATAGCGACATCTAGCGTCAAAGCTGTTTGAGCAATTAGATTACATAGTTCATTCATTACAAGAGCAGTGAAAAGAGTGCTATCACTATAATCTTTACGTGGGGAATAACGCCACTTCCATATTTCAAAACAGTAGGTATGGTACGGTAGGTACGTACAAAATATTCAAAGTAAACTGGTCTATAATAGTAGAGCAAGATTGTACTCTATACAAAATAAGTTATTCGTGGCGAAGCATAAAATGCGAAACTAAATACTTGCGGCATTCACAAATTAAAAATATACCACTGTAACTCACAATATTATTATTGTGTCACTGTGCGCTATGAATTTTATTTATTTACTTTACGACAAGTCGATACCTCAAATGTTATCTAGTATTTAAATATAAAGACTCGATTCCGAATCTAGCGGATACAATATCAAAGAGCAGAATTTATATCTTTCTGCGACGCAATATACCGCGCCCAGCAAGTTTAGATACTTTAATGTTCAGAACAACACATTTTCATACATTTTATCATATAAATATAAAGTTAATACTTCCCTATCCACCTTAAGTGCAGCAGTGTTAAAAATGTAAATAACATTCGAGTTATCCGCATTTGGTACAACAGAGCACTCAATGAGAACAGGAAAGAACAAAACAATGTGATCGAATAACGGGGTCTTTGGAATGTGTTAAATCAAAAAATAAAATTACTGTTTTTATAACTATAACAGTAAAAATCAGACTTTCTAATTACCAAATGCGAATATCACAGATTAGGTTTGTACTACTGCACTTAAGGGTCGATCGCGTTCAATTCCGTTTTTGTCAAGGATCTAGACTGCAACAGACACAAGATAAATTATTTTGTGTCTGTCGCAGACTATTCAAATTTGATGGTCAGATTAAAACCGTTTTTGTTGAGGAATTCCAACGCGATCAAGCCTCTTAACGTACGACCATTCATTCGAATCTCGGCTGCATCTCATAAAACCCACGAGCGTGTTATTTCTGAAAACAAAGATAAAAACATTGTCAATACACCTAAATAGTTGCAGAATGTTTTCTACAATATTGAGTACCCACAGTTACCCTTATGAACACAGCAATTGGTCTTTGCCATCGCCACGAGTACAATCATAATACCAGACCTCAAAGTTTGGTATATTTTTTTCAAAGATTTTAAAACTGCGTAACAATAACATATTATGTACTTACTCCGCCGACCTGGCATGAGGCGAACAGTGATTCCATCAGGAGCCCGAACTGTGTAGAGAATAAAACAAACTAAACATTTGCAAATTATATAAAAAGGTAAAAATAAACGTTACTGAAAAAAAATGAACACATCATTCCACTGCACGGCATTCATTGTTAAAAAAATATTAGGAGCGAAAACGTAACTTACCTTTGTATTGGTTATTATAAGAAAAAATATACAGGTTTGTATGCGTTCCTTGCTTTATGTATTATTAAATTGTGATAGTATTAAATACTAAAAATAAATAAATTTACTTGCCTCGCAAAGATCGCATAAAATAAGCACAAGAGGATTAAGTATCATCAAAGAAAAATTCAATATATAATAATAAACATCTTATTTATTCTTCCATATACAATAAAAATCACAATCGAAATTACACCTAGTATAAAGTAGGTAGACCTACCGTAAGTCACATTATGAATTTAAATATCTACGTCTAAAATGTGTGTGGTGCAACCGTTTTCTAAGTAAGTACTTGATTTAGTACATAATATTTTTCTAAAACATTCTTACTATTTATTAAGGCCGAAATATTATCACAATAATGTAAGAAGATATAATTTCAATAGAAACATTAACAATGGAATTTAATAAAATATGAATAGTCGATAAAAATGAATAACAAATCTTGATCATTTAAAAATGAAAATTTTATGTACGATTACAAATACTATAAAATGATTATTATAATATGTAGTTGTGATTTTTAAAATTTGATGCGCTTTAGTGACTTGAAATCCTAATTCTAGTTTAAGTGAAAGGACACTTATATGTTAGGTTATTCAATAATGGAAAGACCCTACGTCTATCACAGTTAAATTCGAACATACATAACAAAAATACCTGTTTCCTTCATTTATACTTATTATAATTATTCCATTATGGTAAGGTATTGCTTGCATTCTCTAAAGGCATCACTCTTAAGCCCAGATGAGGCACATTTCGGCGTCGAATATATGCCAACATTGGCCCTCCTGCATAACAGACGAAATTTAAATGCTCATGTATGTTAATGAATTCTTTATCATGAATAACTGAGCAAGACAATTTGAGCAAATTTTAAAAACGGCGTATGTTTTTTTATAGGCAATAAATAAATTTTATGATACATTTTTGGCAAGGCGCAATAAAATAGTCTTATAACGAGATCCTGTGATGTCTTCACCATCTGACCAGTCAACAAGTGATGTTTAGTTGCCTAATAAAATTTAATTAAGTAAAACAATAAATACGTCTCATCTAATAAAATCTAATAATTTCTTCGTAGACTAAACATTATTATAAACAACTCTATTACAAATCTTTTTATGAACGGTTATCAAACAATACACAGCACAAGTCTATAAAATCAATGTTTTTTAGCCTCGATATGCCTGCAATAATGATTAAATAGGCTAAATAAAAATGTAAACATTACATATAATCCGATAGTTAAGTTGCTAGAATCGAAATTTTAGGCTAATGCAACTTTTTTTTATAGGCAGTTAGCCATTACACTGCTACATAAATATTCTAAGCCATATGCTATTCAGCAGTCAATGAGTCACAGTGAGAGAGGTAACGCAGGTTGCGTAAAAAAAGTAATTCGTCACACATAGGTAACCGTGAGTACGGGAAACATAGCACGTACGTACATAATATATTCCATAATTTCCGGTACTTTATTTTAATGTAAGACTTTATAAACAATAGTAGGCTTAGTCATTGTTTTTATATTGATATGAGGAAAGACAGCCGTCACGCCTATAGCCTAGAAGAAGTGTAAAGATAATGTGGAGTTCCCCATACAAAGAGGAATGGAAACGTACCGTATTATATTAATTCCTTGTCACTTAAGAGAAGCATTTATAAAAGTAAAAATATTTGTAAAAATAGGTTGTATATAGACCAGAAGAAAAATACGCAAAAAGTGTAGCCTAATTAAGATAATAAATTGGTATTGTTAAACATACCCGTATAGCATCGTAAGGAATTGTGAAAACGGCTCATAATCATAAGTGTACGTAATTCTTATATTCAAATTATTGTGATGTAACGTAGTTGTCCCTTTTGGGTTTGCCATCAGCTCATTATTGTACTTTTATTAATAGACGGACTCCGTAAATACTGTCAGTGTCACGATCATTTTATCCGGAATGCACTTCGTGAGTGTTGGATAACCGTCGAAATTATTATGTTCATTAGATATCTCTGTATATCATACGAGGATAAATCGTACATTAATCCAGTCACATAAAATAGACGAACACACATGCGAGGATCATAACATATTATCACCCCACTTATACATAGAGCAAAAACTTACAACAAAAACTGTCTATAATCTTATCTGTTGATTATCACTTAGATTTTTTAGCTCTTTGTACAAATGAGTACAGAATAAATAGGTAAATATAATTCTACAACGATTAAACATAAAGAAAATCGGTATGTGAAAATAACAACTGACAGAAAGTTCCCAAACGGGTCTCAAAGTTCATCACATCGTTGGTATTTTCAATGTTAATAAAGTTTGCATTCCAACAGTAACATGCTGGGTGAGTCTTAAGCAAAACACTGTTCATATTAGCCTCAAGTCTGAGCACTTCAAACGCACACGAGTTTATAATCAAAAAGTTTAAACACTGATACACTCAAGCACTGTTTTAACACTATAGGCACTGTATGTATAAGGCAAAAATGAGGAACTAGGTAGCGTCCTGCGCGACTAGGCTGATTGAGTCTGTGTTAGTGAGGGGGGGAGGTCGTCCCTGTTTGCTCCGCGGCGGTTCCTGTCGCGGAACGAGCCGAACCCCGAGTCGTGGGTCCTAGGGGGGGACGTACCTACGAATATCCGCGGCATGTCGCACTCCTCGCACTTGTCCAGCAGCGGGTGGTTGCGGAACGTGCACATGTGGCACTGCCACGACGACGACGGCCGCTGCCCCGTGTAGATGTTGCTGTAGAAGTTCCCCGAGTCGTCCGGCTCTGGAATATGATAAGATAACATCGTTTATCGTGATGCGAAAGTCATTTCTACCAATGTATTTTTCCAATCCATCAAAGGCTTAAAAATGGAAAGGCACTGACTACAACACACGCTAATTGAATGTCAATAGCTTTTCGAGGTCAAGTGGCAGTCGTCTTGTGGTCAATGTGTTTTATAAGGAAACCGTAAGTTAATAAACAAACACGAAAGTACCATGTTAACAAGAACAGTAATAATACAATTTCAAGGTTTTTTTTGTTAATATAAATTTAAGCCGCAGTTCAGAGGCTTTCCTCAGGGCCATATCTAGGGGCCCAGGGGCCGGAGGCCTCGAGGCAACAAAGGAGTGGGGGCCCGGCCCCCTTAGTTCAAGTTATTCTCATTCAGTGAAAAATGTATCGAGCTGTTTTTTAGATGCCTACTTTCCTAACGTATTCTCATTCTTCTTTTCCTCTCTACGGGATTTTAAAGCTACCAAGAAATAAAAAAGATTGTGATTGTTTTTTTCGCCTGAAAAATGAATCTCTTTGGAACAAGAAGAAGTCCTTGAACAGAACCACGCTAAAATTGTTGTTTGAGTTGTCCTACCATGGCCGGTCATCTCGAGTCTCTTGGCGAGCGTGCCGCACTGGTTCCGCAGACGCTCCACGTCTTCCCGCAGCCGCTGCGTGGCGGACATGGTGGGCGAGGGGCCCGCCAGGATCCGCGTCTCCTTCGTCAGCTGCGCCAGGCGGCCCTTCTCCTGAGCCAGCGCCATCGCCAACCGCTCCAGACGCTCTTTCTGACGCTCTATTAGAGCACGATCTAGAAAAACAAGTTGTACTGGCATGAGCAGTGTTTAGTATATCTGTTATCTATACTGTTGGCCGAAGTAATGCATCGACAAACATTTTATGCCATGTGCGACCAAAGTTACATAACAGGAAAACATTGCCGAAACATATTTGGTTTACAAATACTTCCTAACGCCTTATCTAAAGCTATACTATACAGTTAAACAGATAAGCATACAACTAGACTTTCTTTATCTGTATGGGTTCGTTATCAATTACCAATTATTCACAAAAATATATATATACGATGAAACAGATTTTTCTGCGTACGATTTGCAATCATCGGACACACCATCTGTTCATTATTTTAAAACAAAATGGAATTGCGAAACATTTAAAATACGAAATTCTTTTCACCTGCAAATGTGTTGCGTGTACAATACGCTAAGTATAAATTACCTATGCACCTACGCTTTTTTTCGGTGTATGAACACAGATCGTCCCAGATCCATGTCATTAGTATTTATTGTTTTCAGAGCTTTACTGTCCAAACAGTAGGTTTTCATTGAATTTATTCAACAATAAAATCATTCTGTACACATGCGAATTTATTTGCCTGCTTGCATTATTTTTAAAAACAAAATCGTGTGATCCTTAATTAAAAAGAGCATGTAACCAACATACATTTAGAAGGAAATATCGTTAAAGCTTTCGACTTTTGTGGAGGGGATAACAAGACTATTGAAAAAAACAACAACAAAATTAACTATATGGTACAATAATAAACATGGGAAAACCAGCATTAAAACCAGTGTCTGTTTATCTATTTAGTTATAAATGCATAACGGGGACATGGTTTGAATTTATAATGAATGACTAAATACCACCTGTTGCTTAGTTTCAGATTTAAATTCACATTACATGTAATTTATAGGTATTATTTATTCTAAAAACAATTTTTGTTTACCTAAATAAGCTATTTAAGCTTGTTTTTTGATAACCTTATAGTCCTGAGTCATTCTATTGCAATAATATCAAATAATTTTAGCATTTATTTTGATCTACCATAAAACTTTAATACTGTTGCCACAATATGTTTCACTGATTTTTAAAACTATAGGAATAAACTTACCAATAGCTGACATGGGTGGTTCAGGAGCGATTCTCGTTGGTCTTGGAGAGTCGATGCGCGAGGGCGCGACGGGCGGCGGCGGGGCCCTACGCCGTGGCGGCCGCGTCGTGCTGGGGCTCACCGTCACCGTCACGTGGCCCTCGAAGCCGCCGTCCTCCTCCCGCGTATCCCTCACTGGACTAGCCATGTTCGATGTTGGTGTACACACAGTCAAATTCACAGATGTTATAGCCCTCGGACTATCATAATCTTCTAACCAAGGATCACCATAAGTACGACTTAAGTCCATATGACAATTGACATTAACTGACAAGTTTAAGGGATACCCTCGTTCTGGCCTAAATGGTGTATTTGATTTGGCTTCCTTCATAGGCTGACTATCATTGTGTGATGTTGGTGGAAGCGGGGACACTGTCCTGCACGTGTCAGCCTCTGGCTCCTTCAATGTCTGTTTAAATGCAATATCTGGATTTGGTTTAATGAAGTCAAGTGTGTTGGGCCGTTTTGGTTTCTCTTGTGGTACTTCTTGAGGTTGCGGTTCCTCTTTTTTTATTGTTTTCTTTTCCTTAACTTTCTCTAATCTTTCATGTAAATTGTTCTTAATTTTATGACTCTTTAAAATCCTGTAGTTTGTACTCTCTGGTTGTTCAAGCTCCTTTTGTTCTCGCTTTGGTGAATCAACTTTATCCTCTAAATGTCTATTTGGACTAGGTGTGACATTGTTATCCTTTGTGTTCTCATTAGTAAGTTCAAAATCACTCGGGGACTCAGCATTGTATTTTGCATAGCAGTTATCTATGTTTATTACAGTGACTGGTGATGTGTTGTTGTGACTTCTAATAATTTCTTCATTTTTAGTCTCAACAATGTTTTGGTTAGCATCAGTGTTTAATTTGTTCAGCTGTTCAATTGATTCAGTGCCAGAACTTAGTATTGCCTTCTGTGGCTCTTGACAAGTGATAGATTTCACAGTTGTTAGCTGAATAGCTTCATGCTTCACTATGGGCTGGTTGCGGCACTTGAGTGGCAGGTTAAGCCTAAGTTCATTGAGCTGTCGAGCGGCTGCCGAAGAGGAGGCATGGTAGGCATGTGTTAGGGAGGCCTTGACTTCGCTATGGAGGTGCTTCTCGCAGGCTTGTTTATCGTGACAGTACAATTCGATCGTGTTTGACACAACATGATCAGGTACACCAGGAAATTTCTGTTTTAGCTCATGAAACAATTGCATAAGCGATATATTAGTGCATGCGCACGGTGCAGGGCTCGCAGCGCTCTCAAAGGGGGCAGACATCGCCGCCCATCCTAGCGGAGGCCCACCTCTTCACCGCGAATTCTATTCCCACAGGAGCGCCACAAATCTTTTGCCACTCACCGGTGAAAACAATAAAACATTTTATTACCTAATTTGCACTGTAAATAACGTCTTGTCTATTTTGTGACGTCACAATACCGAATATCACGATTCTGGACAGTTACGTATACATACCCCGATCTTCGCGGCAGTCACCATTCATGCTATGTTAATCCCGACGGTACACACATGACGAAAAAAAGCACATACCCAGACAAGGCTAAATTTTTATATCTTTTGTTATCATACCAAAGCTTGATATTTCGTGAAATTGCAACATACGAGTGGGATGATGTAGTATACAATATTTTGAATACAGTATGAAGAAACGATTTTATGCCTTATAACGTATACGAAAAACATCTACGTACAAAGGCAATAATTATTGCACCCAGAAATAAATTACGAAAATTGCACGACTTGTCAATTCGATTCTGCCATTTTGGCTATAGACAAATATAATGTTTTTCTCATGCCATATATTGCCCAACATCGCAGACGTCATAGGTCATGTAAAATATAGAACTACATATTTGTCATACATAGCTAATACGTTTTTACAAAAACAAATTTACTAGTATGTTCTTGAAATTTCTAGAATTGTAATACATACAAAAACTTTCATAGTTGCGACACAAACTTGGCGTCTGTTAATGACTTGCTATGATACAGATAGACCTTTTAATTATTTAATTACATTTCTTTAGTTTACGTATTTTAAGGATTTTATAAGCGACTCAAAACAAATAGAAGACGTGCAACAATGTATTGATGGTAAAAAACATGCCGACAAATTATAGCTATTTATGAACGAAATTTATTGTCTATTGAAAAAAAATGTACTTGGTCTGCTGTCAATCGAACACAATTGTCACTTATGTCATTGTCAATTTGTCAAAGAATTTTGTGCTTTGTGATTGTCTTGTTATTTTGTTATTACCATTGAATAATCTAATAAGTTTTATCAAAATGGTTGACGACCTACGAAAATACTTAAACCATCTTCTTGAGAAGTATTTGACTTGATTAGTTTCCAACAGATTCTTTGATTATGCAGTGAACTTATTAGTAATGAGCTGTTTTGTTTTTAGGGTAAATGGCCTTCATTGTATCCTTATAACTGATCGGGATGGCGTGCCTTTGGTGAGAGCAGTTACTGAAAGGGCACCGCAGCTAGCTCTAAGACCAAACTTCATCTCAACATTTGGCATGGCTACAGACCAAGCTAGTAAACTGGGCTTAGGGAGAAACAAAACAATAATTTCGATGTATTCTAGTTATCAGGTAATTGTTCCTATTTTGTCATGACTAATTTCTTAATCTATTCACAAATCTAGGTAAGATTTAACAATTTAGTTCTACAACATGTTCTGCGTGCATATCTCAACCATATTGATCTATATTTAAAGTTTATGACCCTGAAAGACATATTTGCTTGTAACTTATATAAACCATGTTTTTTATGTTAACTTGTGTAGAATAATTTAAATTTCTTATTCATATTACAGGTAATACAAATGAACAAATTGCCCTTAGTTATCACATTCATAGGTAGTGATAATTGCAACACCGGCCACATATTGTCGTTGGAAAGTCAGATTGATCCCTTCCTAAAGGACTTAGCTGCTGTGGTTGCTGATGCACCATAGTAAAAAAAAGAAACAAATAGAGCAAGAAATCTATTCTATTGTAAAATGGGCTGTATGTATCATTCAAGCTTTTCAATGTATGATAGTATAGGTACCTCTCAAATAACATCTGTTAATTTTAACTGCTATTTAACCAATATATGGAATGCTTTAATGGAACAAAAGTATAGATATTTACACTTGCACTATTTTCTATTTTTATTTTGTTAAAAGATCTTGAATTAGTTTGATGTTTCTTCTGTGGGTAGCCAGTTACAAAATGTTGACTCCATCTAGCTTAAAATAAAATTGTGTGAAGATTTCTATCCTATTAGAACTATTTCTGAACTAGTCTTGTATTGTTTATTTGGCAATCAATGCAACAAAATTATGCAGTCTTGGTATGTCCAGTTTAATGAGGTGAATACAGGAATCTAGCAGAATGTATAGGGTATTTTAGTCAACTGTTAAGCAATTATTGAACCTAGTATTTTGAACTTATATAAATGAAGACTGCAATCAAAAATCAATCCTTTAAATCATTCTTTATATCTGTTTATTGTTTTATATCTAAAAAATGAAGGTGCCTATACTATCCAATCATTTTATTAAAGCCCTTAATTGTTATATTACTTAAGTAATTGTATATAGATATATTAAATACTTTTATATTTTTAGCATTAAATTTAAGCTGAAATAAAGCCAAATTTGTATTTCTATAAACATTTTATTAATTTTACAACTGTATATTATTGAAATACTGGCAATGCCTATATTTCTCGATCAAACTAGATTGTGGTACCTACAACATGAGTTGTATTAATTATTCTCTCAAATATTAACCATAAAGCTCTAGACAGACGGACCGCATTTAAACTGTAATCCAAGTGCAAATTACAGTTCAATTGCAGTCAACATACAATCGTACTTCACATTTCTTTTGCTGTCGATTCAACATCAAATATGGTCCACCTGTCTAGAGCCTAAGGCAACGTTTGGTCCTGTTAACCATCCGTAATAATGCGTATACTTTACTACCAACAAACAAAAACAGAATGAAGATGAACCAATTTTATTGATATAATAAAACAACATTTTTAGTACCTATAACGAAATTATGAACAAATCACCATTGATTATGCCTTGGTGATTTATATCCCAGTATTTTTTCGTATTTATTTACTATATTATAGTGATCACAGTTTAACTGGCGTGATGAGTGGCTTTCCAGTAAGCGCGTTGACAACGTTGTTCGCTGCTAGCACGCCCATGTCGCTGCGCGTGCGCACCGTCGCGCTACCAATGTGTGGGAGCACAACTATGGAAGAAGAGAAGGAGCATATGAGTTTCTTAGACATTTTACGTAGTTGTTCAAAGAAAAGAATATTGTATGTATGGCTTGCGCTTTAAGGATAAACTCCCCAGAAGCTGGTAATCATTTACGAAAACTACATATAATCCTCATCGGCCTAGCCTTTTCCCAACTAAGTTGGGGTCGGCTTCCAGTCTAAGTACCTACCAATGGTTTACAAGTTGCTACTGAATACCTCCAGGCTATATACCAGTGCCCCAATTAGGCTAATTAAAATTTCCGATGAATTAATGGAAATTGGATTAAAATAACACTATTCTTATTCTCCCTAGCATTTACGACTTAGACTCCTCAGACGATCATTGGAAATTCATTGTATTGACAGTGAGCGTTCCGCCTCGTAACGAATTGGGGCCTAGCGAGGTATGAGAAAATAAAATTGTAAACCAATTTACTTCTAAATTGCTGACCAGCCTATGTCTTTAATATTTTAGCTAGCAAATCATAGTAAATAATACCTACGAATAGTTTTTACAAGCCTATTTTTTTCGGTCTAGCAAACCAGAGGATCGCAGTGGGTTTGTCCCGTGCAAACCCCATGAATGAAAGGCCTTCATGATGAGAAATGACTTGTAAACAGGTACTTACATAGATTAGGCAAAGTGAAGAGTTTGTGGTCCTTGGGCAGTGGTTCAGGAGTGGTGACGTCGAGGCCGGCGGCGTAGATCTGCTTGTTCTTTAGAGCATCGTACAACGCTTCTTGGTCAATGAGGTCTGCAATACAGATTTTTTATTACAACACAATTATTATTATGTACCGTACTAGATTGGAGGTAGGTCTTAAAAACTTAAATAAAGATGATTGAAATATTTTCTTTTAGTTAAATGTGCTAAAAAATGTAGATTACATTTATCATAAATATAAAGATAGTGTGTAGCATCTGAACGCCGGAAGATTAGATAATAAGTAACTCGAAGTCGCTCTTTCCTTCTCAAACGGGTGTTGGACGAGGTATCAATTTGAATGTAACGAATAAAAACTGAACTATCTTATTTTCAGTTTCTGGACGCCACTTTGTTATCACAGGGGAAATTTTCCACCAGTTTTGATTTCAAAATAAAGAGAGCCTGAACGGTAAAGGAATTTTGCATAACAATAAATAATAGGCTCGGTCACTTTCTTACCTCCTCGTCCCACGTTCACGACGATGGCGTTGCTCTTCATCTTGCCGAGGGTGTCCTTATTAATCATGTGCTTCGTCTCATTAGTCAGGGGAACAGCCAGAACAATGAAGTCACTTTGGGCAAGCAGCTGATCTTGAGTTACAAACTCCGCCCCCAGAGCTTTAGCTAAAACAAGACGTAGGTACTTATTGCAGTTTTTTAATATTCATAATATTCGATTGTACCGTCAATGAAGCTTCGTAATCTTTGTATTTGATGAACAGTAAAATGAACGAACAAGAAAAGTGACAGTGACAACAGAAGAATAAATAATAAAAAGAGCACATTCATTGTACTATTAAAAAGGAATCATGGTAAAAACATTTAGATTTTTTTTCGTCCCCTACAAAAGTCAAGTCTGTCAAGAATCGTTGTTTAATTCAGTACCGTTATTGTCCCAATACGTGAGGAAAAATTCTCTATATATTAGAAATGTGGTAAATTCAGGTACCTACGACTACTTGCCGTTAGAAATAACTATTAACTGTCATTAGTAGTCAGTCAGTATGTCAGCTGCAGATGGTACCTCCGCCATTTTTGTAGTAAAACTTCTTTAAGCGCAACTAAGAAGTAATTGAACGACAATGCAACGGAAGTCCGTTACGGCAATTTCAAATGGCTTTTTAATTTTGTCAATAGTTTTTTCTAAGAAAATCAATCAAAAAGTTTAGAAAATTTTTTATTGAATAATAACAAAGAAGTTTTACCTCAATCGCGTGTGAGGATTGGATATACACACTCCTTTTTTTTTAAATTGGTGTCATTAATTGTTATATTTTTTTTAGTAAGTGAGAGAAACATGCGTGTCCTGCGTCTCGTGTCTCCCCTGAAGGCCCCTTACGAAGACATCAGCATTTTCCATGAGGGTTGGGTAAGTAGCACAAGCATTTATGGCATCCACGAACGAATTTTACGTGTCATCGTTTATGCATGCACGCAAAGAAGGTTTTGTGAAAAGTTTGGACCAAGAGTGTTATCGTATTGATCAAGAAACTGCTTCATACCTTCTGGCTTTTCCCTGTGACCGCTGTACACGAACTTTTCGACTTCGAAGCCGGCGAGGCGCTTCACCACAGCCTGGCCGATCCCACCAAGTCCAATGATGCCGACGGTACTACCACGAACGTCCTGACCGAGGACTTTGTCGAATCCGATCTCCCATTCGCCCCTGTAGGTAAAAAAAGAAAAAGGGAATTCATAAACTAAACCTTCTTTTTTCTCTATAATATGCATGAACAAAAGACTCTTAATTTTCAAGGTCTTGTCTGTATCTTGGCTTATGCTGTTCTTCATCCATCTGTGTGGATTCCTGTAGCCTTGATACCAAGTGCGTATTATAGACTATGTTTCTGTCAATCCATCCATCCATGATAAATAAACTTGAACGGAGTTAGGATGTGTCATTAAGAATTAAAGAGTTTCTCGTCAAGCATAAGAAAAGATTTCTCGTGGATTTCATTTCCTCTGTGATAATTTTAAGGTTCTACATCCCTACGCTCATTTTACTTCATTGCATAATCCATGAATCGAAAACAATACTACTCTACTTGAGTTTATGTGCCATTCAGAATGAAGTGCTTTAGATGCGATAAGATTATCACGAGAACTTCTGTTATGTGCATGTAGATTTTAGGTAGACGATAGTGACTGTTGTCATGTATAATGATGGATAAAAACAGAAGCGAGATTGGCTTAAAAGAAAAGAAGGACCGACTGTAAATAAGGACGATATAAAATAAATAAAATTTAAAATTTAAAAACCCCCGACCCAAATTAGAAATATGAAGAGAACTAGTCAAGACAAATTCAATGAGCCCAAAATCGATGGGTTTACTAAGAGGTAGACCAGGGTTACGTCTCCAACCTAGCCCTCACAGCAGATCAGCTCAGTGGTTCCAGAAGACATTAGTGTTTCAAATGTCAGATCCCACATAGGCTTGCAAGTAAATCGAGCGTGTAACATTCGTATCACACCTAACAAACGACCTGATGACCTTGAAGATCTGAACCGATTTCCTCCAAAAATAACCAAGAACACTCTCGACTGATATACTTTTCAAACCAAAAAAAACGCATTCAAATCGCCCGTTTGGCAGCTACGACAGCTACGATGCGATATAACACCCCGTCGTTACCAGTGTACCATAAACACAGCTTGTAAATATGTCACTGTCGAGCTAAGCTTCTTTGCTTTTTGGGAAGTAACGAGCATCTATCACTATCACCATTATCACGCTTGAAGAAGTAGACTACAATAATTGAATCAAAGAAACTGCCGGAATGTGGGAAAACTATCAAGTTAAATCTTGAAAAAGTCACATTGATTTTGTTATTTAAGATGATTGTTAAGTCATTAAACGTAATAGGTATCTACTAATGCTGCATGCTAAGAAAACTAAAAAAAAAAACAAGTATAAGTCGTTTGCAAGAGTATTCGCAATATTTTACTAATTGATTCCCATATTAGGGAGTTATTAAAAATAATTAGATAGGTACGCCATTTTGTGAAGGAACGAACGAAGACTAGACCCATTTGCGACCAACTTAGCGAACATTCTTTACCAATTCGCCTTTTCAGCAATAAAAATAAAATCGAAATTGGTCTATCCGTTCGAAAGCTTTGATGGAAGGACACACAAACGGACAAGTCACACTTTTGAAACCCCATCGTAATTGCATCGGGGATCATTTAGTTATACCTGCGGACTTGATCCAGGTTCTCAGTGAACCTTCTGGCGGCTCCCAGGATGAGACCAACAGCAATTTCAGCGACTGCTGGTGCCAGTACATTGGGGGTGTTCGATAGTTTGATGCCTCGAGCCCTCAACTCGTCCAAGTTGCAGTGGTTGTAACCCGCTGATACTGTCGCTACCAGCTTCAGTTGTGGACCTGTTGGTGGAGTTTAGGAGTAGTGAGCTGAAGATGTTCTAAAATGTTAACGGTAAGCTAATTTTCAGAGATGAATCCCGTCATTTGTGTGATAGCCACCAAGAAACTTTTGATGCTTTTTCTGGATATAATTACAAGTTTTTTACTAGTTGAGTCTTGTTATGGCCAATTGTCTAGCGTAGCCTAGTGAAGATTTAATTTTATCGTGGTCCTATTAAACCATTTCTTATTGATTAATGATGAATAAACTGAAAAGATATCTTAAAATTTAGCCTGCAATAACTATTTTGACTACAAAGATTGAATACTGCCTTGTCCTCAAACGCCGGGTGGGTATCGATAGATAAATGTTTCGGTAAATCTTAATTACCAGCCTTATCCAGCAGCTCTTTGGTAATGGGTAGGTTGGAGCTCCACACCAACGCCGAACATCCCGGGATCAGCTTGAGGAGGTCATCCTTAGCCAGGGTCCGACCTTCCTCGCCGAAGTTCAGGTATTTCGTCTGGACTACGGTAAAACTGTGGATTAAAGCGTTAAGGATAATATAGAGCGAGATGTTATGAGAAAATGCCTGTAATATTATGCAAAACGATAGAAATAAAATACAGTCCTGTTGATTATGATATTGTTAAGGATTTACGAATTCTTTTTACAGTGAACTCATTATGCTTTATGCTCATCACATGAAATTCTTCAACTTTTATTTTGAATTCTGTGGCATTTATAAAATATTCCGTAACGCATTTATACCATATTCCGTATTTTGATAGTGTGAATACATACTAACTATACTTACCTAATTATAAATAAATTGTGTTTGTGACCATGGCCGCATGGGTGTATCATAAGGTCATATGGTGTTAAATCATATCGGAGCAATCCGAACGATCCATGTGAGTTTTGAAGCCAAATAACTGATTTGATAACTTAAAAGGTTATCGGTAACAAATCGATGATTGAGCGGTAAATTACAATACGAAATACATGTTCTGACTAAAGAAAGAAAAAAAAGGCAGATATTATTATTTTTCTTTCAGCCAAATAAGTGATAAATATTAAATGAAAATGTTGGACCGACATCATCATCGGCCTAGCCTTTTCCCAACTATGTTGGGGTCGGCTACCAGTCCAACCGGTTTCAGCCGAGTACCAGTGTTTTACAAGGAGCGACTGCCTATCTGACCTCCTCAACCCAGTTACCTGGGCTACACGACACCCCTTGGTTAGACTGGCTGTCAGACGTTTCCAAGCTTCTGACTACCTGTAACGACTGTCAAAGATGTAGGAATAACAGCCGGGACCCACAATTTAACGTGCCTTCCGAAACACGGAGGAACTCGCTCTGACACAGATGGTCACATGGACCGACATGTTACAACTATAATTGTGTAGACTGATAAGACTCAATAATACCTATTGGTTTATTTTTCCTTAATCAAAAACGGTTTTATGCCAGTCTTAAGTGGCCAAGACATCGTATGGTTATTTTGAATACCTATAGCTAGTCTAGTATACGTACCAAATTAGTGAGCTATGTATAAGCTGAAGTGAATAACTTGGAGTGGCCTTGTAGAAACATATCCACATTAAAAGGGCATTGCCACCGCTAGACTCGGTATGCTATTTTTACGATCCGTCTCAAGTTAATCTAGCAAACGTGATTTAATTGCTCTAAAAACATTTTTGATTTAAAGAAATGTCATAATTCATCGTTACACAAAATGTTAACTACATAATTGTTGCTGGCAGTTTATAATAAATCAAGTCAGTGCTAGTCAAGTAAATAAAGTCAAGTTTTAATAAACTATTTGAAATATACGAGTGAATAAATGACATTTGACATTGTAACACAATTACGTCCTTACAAGATTTAAAAAATGTTTTTATTTGAATTGAATGGATTATAAGATTAAATTAATGGTTAATTTTATTTAATAAGTAACATTACTCACTGTTCCTCCAGTACTCTAAGTCCACTGGCCGGGAAATCATTTGAAGACACTAAAACTTTTAAATTCTTCGTCATTGTGTTGTTCGCAACACTTCTTGCCGGTAACGCGACAGCGACTAACGCCACGGCAACTACGTATTGTATAATCATTGTTTATTTATCAGGTAGCGAGATACGGTATCTTGGGAATCAAGTGATAAGTACGTATTGCCATAAAGCGGGTCCAAGTTGTAATGCGGTTATGCGGCCGGCTGTACAGCCAAGGTCTTGGTCAAAAAAAAAATAAGAGCGGCTATTCCCGCAGACTCGGTGTTCTATTATGAAAGACAAAGATAGAGTTATGTCAAACTCAGTTACGAATGGCGGGAATGAGGTCTTGATTTGGTATACTAGTGTGACGTCATAAACGTTTATCGCATAATGTTTATGTGGGGATATTGATGTAACAATTATATTTCGCCGTATTAGTTACACAGTACGGCTGCTTTGTGATTTTGTTTGTAAGTATAAACTGTTTAGTCACAGCTGCCAGAAGACCAATAGACATAGTTAGAAAACGACAGTAAAGTTGTTATAAATTCTTATGAGCCTGTTCTTATTTAAAAAGAAGAAGGATCCCACTATCACAATAAAACAAGTCGTACCACAACGGAATTTGCTTTCATAATTTTGGTAGCCATATTAGCTATAAAGGAGAGCCAAGGTACCACCCAAGGGTGTAAAAACAATAACCGATGTCTTTTTGTTATACATTTTAAGGAACTACATCAAATTCTTTATATTTTTGCTAAGACTAATTTTGTTAGAATTACAGGAGAAAAAAGAAAGCTAGGTTCGTACCTAAACCCCATATCTACAGGCGAAACAATACAGTATGAATAATAAAATTGAGCAAAAAAAATGACAACGTCAGTATTTTTTTTAATTCCTCTGAAACAGTTACGCCTGCATAGGCATAAGTTTAAAGTTGATGCGATGAGATACGACAATGGACTTTAAAAGAAAAAAAAACACAATAACAAGACACTGTATATGTTTATTTATAAAAAAATATACACAGATAATAATTTGACCACGATATGATCATTGACAGTTAAATTTTAAGTAATGCATCAGCATGGGAACAGCATTGGTTTTCCCTCCAACGCCTGCAATACATTCCGAGCTGATATCGATGCCATCTTGTTTCTAGTCTCGATGGTCGCGCTTCCCATGTGAGGTATTATATCTGGAAAAAAGGAGATATCAACATGAATAAATTAAGATAATAGACAATGTTTTAAAATATGGCTTCTATTTATCTTTTAAATAGCTTATGTAAAAAGTAGAGGACAAGTCAATATCATATGAGTTAAATTCCGCTCTGAATCTTCCATAACAAATCACCGTCTTTGTGTCACTTTAACAGGCATGAATTGTTTTTTTTTATCTACGTTTAATGTACTCGTATCTCTAAGTATAGAAACATAGTCTACAAAATACTCATTAAAATCCAATTAATTTAAAACCATAAGCAACTCATCTTTTTATTTTCTCCAAACATTACAAAAAGTACCTACTTAACAAAAAAAAAAAAAACAATTCCGAAACATAAACAATTAAATTTTGAAAAAGATTTGCTTATTTATAACCTTGCCCACATTGCTTTTTTATTTCATTGCTTAGATTGAAGCTATCGATCAACAATAAAGAACTTTATTGTTGACTGATCGATCGATTGTAGCATACGTCGTGTAGATTGTAGTTCACGTCCAGGCCATAACTTGACAGTTATCAATAAAAAAAGACAATGGTAACTATTTACTACAGTTTATAAAATACTTACAGCAGTTAGGTAGTGAGATGAGTGGATGGTCCTTCGCTATAGGTTCGGGAGTGACCACGTCGAGGCCGGCCGCGAATATCTGCTGCTCCTTCAGAGCCGTGTACAACGCCTCTTGGTCAACCAGCTCTGTACATATAAAGGAGAAGGTGTATAAATACCCTATAGCAGAAGTCTTTGTATCTTCAATATCCTCATCAGTAAGGATCTAAAAAAGCTGGATTCAATAGGACATAACTTATTACGTTTAATTTGTTAAATCTGGGCATTAAAAAAATTGATTGACTGAATTCAATACTTCGTGTATTGAATTTAATCCTTGCGTCGCGGGAGTTTTCAAAAACATACAAATCACGTGCAAAAATAGACCCAGACTCAGAACAATCATTCGTGGACCACACAAAAGCTTGTCCTACGCGGGGATCGCACACGCGACACGACGCGCTCAGTGGATTTGGCGTGGAGACTTCAACCATTCGGCTCTTGCAAAAATTAGAGTTATCAGAAGCCATAACTTTAAGTAAAAGATCTCACCTCCTCGTCCAATGTTAACAACTATCGAGTTCTTCTTCATCAGCTTGAGAGAATCAGCGTTGATCAGATACTTGGTCTCCTTGGTGAGGGGGCAGGCCAGGATCACGAAGTCACTCTCTTTGAGCAGCTGGTCTAGGGGCACGCGCTCGGCTCCAAGGGTCTTGGCTTAAATAAAACCAATCAATTATGCAACCATAATAATGTAACACAAATAATTATTGTATGGCAGTTAAAAAGAGTAACCATGGAGTTTCTTGCTCGTTCTCCATTAGAATCTATCTTCCGATTCAATAGGAGACTGACCGACAGACTGACACTAGATTTTAATATTATTTAAATATTTTTTTTGAACATGTACACAAGTACATGCGTGTACAGGGTGTTGTATTGACATATGGGGTTACTAGTTGTAGTATAGGTACATAAAAATTACTTGCAAGGAAATGTTTAACATAAAATTGCCAAGAATAACAGTCACTTCTCTAATATAAGAGCTTCCTGTCTAAATTGAACCGACAATTCTAGTGTACCTATTATTTTGTCGGGATAACTTTATAGTACTTTTTGTGAGTTAGTTGACTTCAGAAAGCATGGGTAGACGGAATAGGTTTCTAGATCAGTCACTATACGAGTTAAAGGATATATTAATAGAAGTGAACGGAATAACTCTAAGTAAAGGCGATTGAATCGAGTAGACGGGTATTTGCACCTACTCGTACCTATATAAGATAATAAGTGACACTGTTAATGAACCTGTGGTGCTAACTGTAATATCTTTATAACAATAGATATGACAGTTCCGAAAGTCTTTCGTTACATGAGCGAGTTTATTCAAAAAGTAAATAATACCTAAATATTGCGCAATAGTTGTACGAGTGTGATGTTAAATCAAGTCTTTATCATTATCATAATGGTGTCTAGATAAATTTGTGCGTCAGATGTTTAAGTACTCTTTCATCAATTGTGACGAATTTTACGATAGGTACCTATGATTTAATAAAGTATTTCCTCGTGAAAGGCTATGAAATAGGCAACATTACGATAATTTTCCGGTTTATAACATTTTTGCCGGAAATTACAAGATTTTCTTTCTCTTTTAGAATGGTTGTGCCAGACATATTATTTAATATTTTCATTTTTTATACTTTGTAGCGTCGAAAGTATATCTATCTCAATTTTTTACGTACCCTTTTCTGAGAGGGATCCATTGAGTGTACCGGTAATGTTTTCTTTTGCCAATAGTCTGGGCTTGGTTAGAGATAAGAGTAGAATTTTCCTTTGTCTCTTACAAATAAAACTACTTTGTCCGCGACGACATATTGATGGCAAGTTGGGAGACAGTTGCCAGAATGTCCTGCAGTCAGTTGCCAATCAGTGCTGTTGTCAACCTACCTTCCGGTTTGTCTGTTCTTCCGCTGTAGATGAACTTGGCGACATCGAACCCCCTGAGTCTCCTGAGCACGGCCTGTCCGATGCCCCCGAAGCCCACGATGCCCACGGTGCTGCCCGCGATGTCCTGACCCACCATCCATTGGACACCGTACTTCCATTCTCCCCTAGAAAAGTATCAAGGGATTTTCAGTGAAGTAGTGAAAAGGTTGGATAAATGGAGGGCAATTTACGATGACTCTTATAAATACTTGCTGGGAAATGGAAAGATGCCATGCACGCTGGTTATATTAAAAACTCAAAGGCGCAAGACATCTGCCTTGCGGAAAAAATACTTTTGAAGGACGATAAACAGGGTTTCATTTTTTGGTGGCGCCATTTGATTGGTGATTAAAATCACCAGTTCAAAGTCACAGTGTACCATAAAACAAAAATAGAAAGTACAATAATTGTCTAACTTCTGACAACGGTTCCGCCCCTTATAAATAGAAAATAATAAAAAAAACATGAAAAATACGATCCTATTTCGTCTAAATTCGATCCGCGATGGCGTGAAAAGTAATCCAACAAAAAACCCGTCCAAAAAAAGCTTTCGCGTTTAGTAAGATCTATTTAGTTTCCACTTACGACTCCAATTCCTGTACTCCTTCTTTAAACCTCCTGGCTGCGGCGATCATCAGGCCCACAGTAATGTCGGCCACAGCGTCGTTCAGGACCTCGGGGGTGTTCCCAAGGAGGATACCGCGTTTCTTGGTCTCCACAGAGTCGATCTGGTCGATGCCCGAAGACATTGTTGACACGATCTTTAATTGAGGACCTGGAGAAAGTTGAAAGGACTCTAACTGTTGATCTAACTTTTTATGGATGCCATTATCTACTATTTTACAAAGGAATGTTTAGGTGAAAAAAGGTAAAGTAGGAGTAGTACCTCTTCTCTAAAATTACTTGGTTGAAAACTAAGTAATTTACATGTTGTCATAATTACAGCTGTCCCACGCAAATATACTTCATTGCGAAGGATTACGATGATGTCTTCAAAATCCTTCCATTCCAATGTTATGTTAAAAGCTATTTTCAGTAGATTATTTTTTGTATAAGTATATTTTCATCGTGTTTTTCCGCTTACTGCCGTCTTTCAATCCTTAGCAACATAAAGACTAAATTTATTTTTCACCACCAACGTTTCCTAAATAAAAGTATTGACTCCTATTTGATATATTATCCTTTATGTTTTGATCGTGTAAGTTACCCGCTAAGTCCAATATGTCTCCAGTAAGCTTGTGTTTCGTGTTCCATATTACGGCGTCAAATCCCGGAATAGTCTTCTTTATGGTCGGCAAGCTCTCCGGTTCGTAGTCGAGATGCGGCACTATAGTTGTTTGGACCCTATGCAGATTGAAAATTTTAAAGGACTTAGTATTATGATTAATAGTAGAAAAAGACACTGTAAAAATATATTTGGGATTGGGAACATTTCATTAGATACAGTTGTCTGAGAAAGGAACTTTTCAAGTTTTCATGGAAGTTGGAGAAAGAGAAAAGTAAAAATAAAAGTTAAAAAGGTCAAAAGTGGCTCCAAATATTTCGTGTAATATTAGCGTGTTCTACCAGCCAGTTCTTTTATTTGAACTTGGCCCCATATGCTACCGCGTGTTTAAGTAAAATAATTTAATACCTCAAATTACGGCGTAGTATCTACCTACGCACAAAACGGGAGAAAAATATAAAAGGGAAAAGATTTTCCTACAAAATGCCCATTCCTATGAAATCAGACCCGCGTTTGCGAGCGGTATTGGTTTCTTGCCCGTGTCATATTTCAGTAATACGTAGAAAAAAGTTGGCAAAACACTAAAAGATTGGACAGGTAAAAACAATCTAATGTTTTAAATACATAGGAACTTTGACAGACCAATTTTAAATGAGAGGTAATTGTACCTATTACCGTAGATAATAAAATAATAGGAATGTTTTTTGGAATGCTAAATTAAAACGACCTTCAGTTGGTTTAGTTTAAGCGAACTCAGTTTTTTGTAGAAACGTGAATGAAACTTACATAACTGATAACATTTTTTTATTAAACACTATGCCAAATACGTAATTAGTATTTGTTGTCTTTATATTCTACAAACCAATATAATTAATAATGAAATAACTTACTTGTTCTTTAATAATTCGACACCGGCGACTGGGAATGACTTGTTTACAATAAGAACTCGTTTTAACGACATCTTTCGGCTATTCTAATGCACTTCTTGATACGAGTTGGATTAACTTTGATGCACTTCAAAACCAGTACGCAACTAGCCAATAAGTTTCTTAGACAGAAGTATAATCACTCATCTGATGTCATTTGTTTTATATGTCTTTTTCCAGATGTTAACAGTGCGGCCTTGTCAAATTATCTTAAATGTTTATTGATAACAAAGATATTATGTAGTGATGTAATGCAACGAAATTTATTATATGGATCAGGTAAAAATACTCTTTAGCCCGACTTTATAGCGACTATATTATCTGTGTTAAAATAGTAACATACATAACCTATGATGACAGTTCGTATAGACCTTGTGCAATTAAAGTTCGGCAAATGCGCCATCTTGTGTCGAGTAGCGGAACTACACAGTGTGATTGAGTATATTCTTGTTTATAAAACGATTAAGAGATGCCACTAGTAGGCGAAATATTTCGAAAATCGTATTTATCTTTGAAACGAGATAAGCAGTTCCGTGCGTAATACAGATTTAACAGCAATTTTAAACATGCGATTTTTTTATCATTATCAATGATAGTACATGTCGCTGTGGGGGATCGACCTAAACGGTTTAGTTAAGTTTGACAAGCGGCAGACATGCTGTCGTCCAACTTAACACTTTGCCCGGTTATATTAACTTTTTTCGCATATTATGACATGACAATGTTACGATATGCAAAGAAAAAGTTACCTATATTTCAATAGCAAGGTGCGTTGTAACACAAAAAAATTTACGAGAACACCGCACAAACATTTTATCTTAAAAATATGCCTTATCTTTATTTTGGTACAAATTAAATAAATTTCGAAAATATCATCTCAACTTTTAAACATGTATTTTCATTAACACCGATTGTAAACACAGGTTAATGGTTACAGCACACGAAATGTAATTAAAAGTGGCCGCTACTTACGAACAAGCAATCATAAGTTAAAGACACAATTACAGTAAACTCTGGGAGCCGTGTAATAAAACTATTTGGACGTGTTACATGGTTCTGTTAAGGCTAATACAGAATGCACACTGGAAAAAGGTTCCAATCAATTTGTGATGCTTTTAAACACATGCATATTATCGAGGGGGACAATTGGAACCAAGCTGGGTCCCAATTCTGCTATTTACCTACAATGGCCGATGAAGGAATGGAAATTTTATTAAAATGTCAATATTCGTATTTAACTTTGCATTTAGCCATTGTAAATTCATTGATTGGCCATTGTAAATATCAGAATCGGGGCCCTGGCTAATTTAGGTAAATTTTAAAAATGAAAATTATATGTTGATACTCAAAAGACAGAATTAATTAATTGTTACATTTAAGAGCAACGTTTTGTCTTAATTTGGAAAGTTAAACCAATTCACATGAGGTAAAATAAAATTGTTGTTAAATTTGTATCATCTAAATGAGAAAAGATCTTTTTAATACTTAATGTCAAGTCACTTTCCATACACATCAAATTTTGTAAATATAGTTTACATATTGTGTACTAGGCTTTTCCGACTTCTATATTTTCTCTGGCTGCAGGCCTTTAAAGTCTCGCCAGAGTCTGATAAATCAGACAAAACAAACTGCAGAGATCTGTTAAAGCATACATATCTTGGGAGTCACATTTTTAATGAAGGCCCGCAAAAAATGGTGTGTAAACGGCTTTACAATTATTATTGTTGTGGTCTGCAGTCTGCAAGTGGGTGTCATGTGTGTATTGTGAAGCAGATGCTCGGTAGCTGGCAAGCTGACAGCGGGATCATATTTGTACGTACTAATACGGACAATACGGACATGCCATTGTAACGTATTCGATCGCACGATGTAAGTTATATCTGTAGTTAAGAGTTGGTGGAAATAAATTTATTCACGTCATAAAAAAAAATACAAGTACAGGGAAATATCTTTAAAACTGACTAAAAAACAGATAAATAACGTTTGCTATTAGATGCCTACAAACTTACATATTTGTATGAAGTCATTGGCAAGACATTCGTTTTGCTTGTTTTTTGAGAGGTTTGGATAAAACGAATAACCGCTACTAAGCACAAAAACAACAAAAAAATGCAACACAAAAAATTTGGTGTGTTGCAAATGATTGATTAAGAATATATTTACAATTATATTAAAAAATAGTACGTTTACTTATAAATTAAATTGATTAACACAATTAACGCTTATGTACCTGAGATGAAACAAAACGCAATGAAAAGAAGATTTAATAGTGTTGCAAGCTTAGTTAATAGTTAACAAATAAGAAAAGGTGTCTCTCTAGTTTTTGCTGGTGCCATAAAGGGCTGGACAAAGTAAAAGCGAATTTAAAAAAAGAAAGTAAGTTGCTTTTATAAGTAAGTGCTCGTATTTTGAGTCTATTTTTTGTTCGGTAAGGTATTTAGGAATAAATAGGTTTATGTTAGTATTGTTTTAACTTGAAAGTTTTGTATTAGATTTCATTATCTAATTAAGTTCATATGCCTGTTAGGCGATCCAGTCCGGTTCAGCTAACAAGGACTTCTTTTCAAGGGATTCTACAAAACCCTTTTTAAAATTAAGTTATCGGTTTTGTCTCACGTTGTTTCTAACCTAACGTGTGTCTATGAAAGCTACGTTTCTTGCTTTACTCTTAAAAAAAGCTTTCTATGATTCAAAAAATGTTTCCTGTAAATTGATTTGATTTGTGAACACTAATACTATAACGAATGAATTAAAAAAAAGGAACTAATGGCAGGTTAACATTGAAACCTACTTTAATATGAATTGTGATTTTGGGAACTACCCACCCGGATACGGTAAATCTATCTCTTGTTTTTAGGCCAAGGCTGCCATTATTATTCCGTTGATGGCTCGAGGTTTGCCTTGCAGTTATTTGAAGGCTGCATAACAGCTTTACTTATTCCTAAAATACAGCCAGTAATCAAACGAAAAAAAATCGACTCGAGAAAAAAACTATAATAGTCATTTTAATGGCTGACAGATGCCTAAGATTAAAATTGATTAGTAAAACCAATAAATAATAATTGCAATGCTTTTTAATACCGTAAATAGAAACCCGAAACAAAGGAAAAACTGAAACTTTCGCAAAATAAAGTAAATAGACGAACATCTGGCAGCAATTTCAAACGCAATCATAATCCAGTTAAATTAAGAAGACTTGTTTGTCTTTACATTTCAAATGTAGAACTAACTTTTTATTTTTATAGCGTATCATTTTGTATAACCCGACCAATTGCAGAAGAGGCCGACGTTCTTTGAGTTGTTTTGGATTGTTTGTTTTTGAAATTGGCCGGGTTGCTCGATCGTTGAGGTAGTATCGACCGTGCTTGGCGCCAAACTGGCGGCGGTGGTTTGAGGAAATGTTAAAGGGTGCTTCCGATACTTCTTATAATGTAGATGCAGACCGCTTTGTTCACTTGATAAATGTATCTGAGCAAACATATATTTCGCATCTTTAGTCGATATATATATGGGTACATCTTTCTTTATATTCATTCTTTATCATTTCTTTATAAGTATACTTAAAGATTTTTTCGAAACATTGTTTAAATAAAGGATAAGCAACTATATTTTATGGATTAAACTAAAAGTGCACTAAAAAGTTCTAAAACTGTGTTCTAACTAAAAGAAAAATGATAGGTTCATTGAGCAACAAATAAATCACGCAGGTAACAACATATTCAGCCTACCTTTGCCCGATGACGACAAACGCAATTTCCGTTTTCCGAATTATTCCCGCGCTCACCTGTCGCGTAGCCGCAAGGTGGCGGGCGCGTGCCTTTCGCGACCCCAAACAATAGCACCTGTGCCATATCAGGTGTTGACTTAGAACTTGTTACCGTTTATGAACGCCTGGTACTTTCGTTTTTGTAAACGCATAAAAATTGAAATTTTATTTGACATTTCGCTTGTAAGGTTTTATTGTTTTTTTGATAAATGCCTCGTCTATTGCAATTTTGATTGGTTGTTTTAATGATATAGCTTTTTAGGTACTGAAAAGAGTGTTAACATTTATTAGCAATAAGACCCCATGAACGTTATTAAGTTAGGTAGCTAGTAAAAGTTTATGTTTTAAATAATTTACAATTTGACATTTAATGTATGAACAACATAAAAACTAAACCCATCTGTTTCTTAAAAATAATAATGATTAAACATTTAACGCGTTAATGGTTTTCATAGAAATAGAAATGTTGACGTTTCACCAAATAAAATTTCAGACAAATCGTCATAAGGTTATAGGTCGCGTATAGTACTACCAACATCTGCATGGCGGTTAAGTGGACTGCTAGTGGGCTTTAATGCCATAGCTTTAAGATCCAAAGTAACTCAAAGCAAATATAAAGATAGAGAAACAAATATTATAACTAATGACACAAAATATTTAAGTAAAAATTTACAGTTCACTATTTATTATCAGGCAAGAAATGTCATTTTCAAATTTCGACTTTATGTCAAAGAGAATGAATCCCGAAATCCGGAATAGAGATGTTTATTTTTTCTTTGTTCAATTTTGAGGCGAAGGAACCCACATGTGCAGCCTGCTGTAAGTCGTTAGTTTTATTTTTTTATTGTCAGCTCCTTTGCAGACACAAATTCATGTCAACACAAATTGACACAGATGTTCCACTAAATTATTATTTAGTATTATTGGGTAAAGAACTTTGAAAGCCGCCGGGGAATTTATTGCAGATTACTACCGTATGTTTAATTTCTATCGCAATTTCGAGAAAGGTAAGCAAACACTTAAAATGTGCTTTTTTGTCGCAACAAATTTTAAATATTACAGGTATTTCTAATGGCCTTACGTGAAGTTACGTGACAAAGTTTTTATTCGACTGCTCCTGTGGAGTTATTCGTCTTGTGAGTAATTAAGATAATTACTTGTGATTAAGAGAATTTCTCGAGAGAGTAATATGGAATATAATATACATTAACTTCTTATCTATACTAATATATAAAGCTGAAGAGTTTGTTTGTTTGTTTGTTTGAACGCGCTAATCTCGGGAACCACTGGTTCGATTTGAAAAATTCTTTTTGTGTTGAATAGACCATTTATCGAGGAAGGCTATAGGCTATATAACATCACGCTGCGACTAATAGGAGCGAAGATACAATGGAAAATGGGGAAAATTCTAACCACGTGGACGAAGTCGCGGGCAACAGCTAGTCTTAAATATGAAGGTTGTCTCGAAATATAGGGCACATGTATTTGTATATCACATGGTAAGTTTGACAGGTGATTTTAAACTTTTTTTTTGGTGTAGTATCTGTGGTGTTCATGTGTTATCAGAAACTGATTTCCGTATCATTAAAAGATTAGTATAAAGACACAAAGTAGAGAATATTCCACTATGAAATAAAATATTTCACACATTACTTACATAGTTTTTCTTAACTATCTGCAAAACAAAATTAACTTTGTAAACCACTAAAGCATCGTACTGCCGCTATTGCATGCACATGTGCGCAAACGAAAACCGCAGCTATGCATTCAAATGCGACCAAATAAACCGCGACCAGAGACAAAATAAAAATGATTTGGGAACAAAAAGGTTCCTCTTGTGAGGTGAGCTATAAACCACTGGGATTGTATCCTGGCTGGCTATCGGCAGCGATCCGGCGCCGGACGACTTTCGCGGCGGCAATAACACGCGCGCCTAATGTGGACGATGCTCCGACTGCACTCGCTACAATACACAAGCGAGCAGCGGCTACCCTAAAACGGAACGTTATAAGGAAATCAACAAATAACACCAAGAAGGTTTAATCCAACTTAATTCA
Organism: Trichoplusia ni; assembly: GCF_003590095.1. NCBI lineage: Eukaryota > Metazoa > Arthropoda > Insecta > Lepidoptera > Noctuidae > Trichoplusia > Trichoplusia ni. The sequence continues at coordinate 11,587,583 of NC_039486.1, forward strand.
ATAAAAAAAGATAACGCTAATTGGTCGAAAATAAAAATTATAAAAGATGCCATTAAGTGATCGAATTTAAAAATCGAATTTGAATAAATAAATTAAGCCGCCGAAGTAATAATCCGAAAATTGTTTAATTAAAAAAAACACGTAATGGCGACGCAATTTACTTGAATTTTAGTCAGATGAGATAAAAAACTCATTACTTACACATTATATGGTATGAACATTCAATAAAACAGTTAACATGTTATCAGATACTTGCAATTACACGTGTAATTTTGTAAAACACATCATCTGTGTTAATGTAAAGCAAAATAACAAACCAAAAACCAACTTAAGATAGTGTTATACTTTTCTCATAATTGGTTTAATCTGTTTTCAATACGATTAAATTAATTAAAGAGAGTAGTGTTAAGAGAATGTATTACTTAGAGGTAAATATACAGGAGCCTTGGCACTTGCATTTGCGAAAGTGAGAGAGCGCGATTCGCGGCATAGAGCGACATCTCTCTTCCACCAATGCATTAGTCCTACTTTAAGGATTTGTATGTTCCCTGGCATTTGTTTATACTGTTTTTTATGTCTGTTACACTCAATTATTTGATTTTCACTGTTTGTAACTTCAAAACGCGAGTCTTATTGAAATAGTTACAGAATAGAAGTGAAGAGCGGACTAAAGGGTATTAGGAGAAAATGTTTTTCGTCCACTTTTGTAAGACTTAATTACAAGACGTGGACTCTATAACCAAAGATTTTAAAAGACTGGCGACGGAGATTATTTTGAATGGGAGAGAAATTGAGAAACAAAAGAAACTAACACCTTAGAATTAATGTTTAAAAAGAAAAATGCAATTTGAGAAAATATTAAGAAGGCGAAATATATTTTAAACTTGGAAACTTATTGAAAAGATGCAAGCAGGTATTAGAAAGCCGTAGTTTTACAGTTATTGGTATTATGCGGGTATAATCTTAGTTCTGCGATGCATGTCTATGATAATTACATATCAGATCGCTACCTACAATGTAACGTGTATCAACGGACAAGCGTGCGATGCGGAGATAGTCCATATGTTGCAAGTGGAAAGCGGGGTAGTGAATAGGTTGGTTAGGTTGACGGCCTTCTTGTTTGGTTGGCAGGGAGATCGTGGGTAGTGTTAGACTCTTACTACACTTGGACCACCTCGTAATGTGTTCATGTGTATTTACCGGGATTAACCGACTAGTTGTGGACACAAAGTCCTTACAAACAAGACCTCGAAACACAAAACATTGTAGAAGACTTCTCTCGACTAACTCGACATTTAGTAAATAAATGCCACATTTTCCCAAGGGCTTCCTTTACTAGGATGACAGTGGACCCCTCCACAGCGTGTGACTTACACCTGCTTACGCTTCAGAGGTGTATCTAGCGAGATGGAGTGGCGCGGGCGCGGGCGGCCGCGACGAGCCAATTTCACAGATTCGTCACCGATTAGCACGCGCCGGACACTCCGATCGACGTACATTGGCCACGTATTATATTTTTTAAAGGTAAGTCTTTTATAGTTTTCTATTTAAATTTTGTATGAACATTAGTAAATCCGAAAGGTTAAGAACTATTTTGATTTAAATGGCTTTTTTTTTATAATAATATATGTTTCCTTTTCATATTGCGTATTGGTCATAAAGGTTCCTTAAAAACGTCTTGAAGATTGTATACCTTTGTGGGCAACTTAATATTAGTAATTAGCTGTTAAATCGGCCATTTACTGAAATACTAAACTATAAACTAAATAAAAAATATTTATGATATAAAAAAAACCGTAAGTATTCTTCAATTAATATTGTTAGTAATATCGAGGTTCTAAATAAAATTAAAAACCAATTTACATCATACTCATACACGTACAAAATTACACTTTGCCCCTTTTATGTTTTTACTTTATTGTACGTACATAAATAAATAAAAAATAATAATAGAAGTGGCCATTTCAAAACGTCGTTAGTACAGCAATGCGACGCGGCGCCACGGCGACCGCGACGCTTCGCGCCACAGCCAAGAGAATGCGCTCGTGACATGCGTCGGGTAGTGTGCAACTAGCCTAACACTCCCTACATTTATTTTAAACAATTGACGTTATGTAAACATGTACTTAGGACCCACCGATTTGTCTTCAGTACAGACGTACGCTGGCAAACTAACTCTGATTTTTGATAAATGAGTAACGACTAACGCGACATCATTTCAAATAAAACAGAGACGATATGTTTGTGTTAATTGAAAAGCTGATAGTATCTAGATTAGTTGACTATGTAGTACCTAATCAAAGGCTTAAAATATTAGTAACGTTTCTGCTAAAAAGCAACTTAAAATATCAGCCTCCAAAACAGCAATTTTATTTCGATAATTTTTACATTATTAGCTTTTAATAAAGGTCCATCATTTTAAATATCTGTAAAACAAATACATTTATAACAGATACCCGCTTACATTTATTTCTCGGAATTATTTGTCGACATTTAGTAATTTATTTCCCGCCAAATGAACGAATGAATGACAAATAGCTCACTCAGTACACGCGCGTTCCAAATTAAAGATCTACGCAAATCGAACGCACCTTTTAAAGTTTATCCAAGGTTATAGGGGTCCGTTGAAGTGTCAATAAATGTATTTTTACTTATTTTAGGTACAGATGTGTAACTTTACTGTAATATGTGGATTGTGGACATTTTTATATATCCTTAACGTAGACAAGCAGTTGCATTTAATTTTAGCTTTGTTTTTACAGAAATATGAACACAACAGACGTTTTTCGGTAGCAATAATGATTAATTTATACCCCTTGAGAAGCCATCATGGTTTTAAAATTTCAAGTGGTTTTGACGGAACCCACACGTAGTAGCAAAATAAGCTTTTTTTACATATGTAATAATACCCTCAAGGTCACAAAAAACTGCGGAAGCGGGCAGCTGTGCCGTGTTGCTAGCACCCGATATATTTAACGAATAAAAAATATAAAATAACTTATTTAAATACATTGGTATTATCTAAAAATTTAAATATTTAAAATAACGATAACCGCTGCAATTTGTTTCGTAATTAAAACAATATATTACTATTCAATTGCAATTAATAATAGCTGTATATTGGTATGTAATACGCACATTTCTCCTTTATACATATATTTTTAAAACTCATATAAAATGTAATAAATACTGCATGGTCCCTGGGCACTCGGCAGTTTGTAAAAATGGCGTGTAATTTATACATTTTTGAATTATGATGTTGCTAGGAGAATTTCTGTAAACCATAGTGTATAAACTTTATGGTTTACAGAAATACAATATAGGTACAGTACATGCAATATATTCACTATAATGTGAATGATACAAGTTAGTGATATGCCTTTTGAAGGCACTGTAATTTAAAGATTGGCTGTGAACTCCTGTATAATCAGAATTATTGACGCATGTACATTCATCTTTCCAAAATTTTAAAAAATACGGATTGGGAAGTAAGTATTATATTTTTAATTTTGTACATTCTGGATAAAACATTTTCCAAAAAACATTTTTGTGTGCTACACGGTACGTTTGAGTATGTTTTAACAAGTGAGAGTAAAAATAATCATTCCACAACCAAGGTGGCCTATTATAGATAGAAAATCATACACTAGTCTCTTTAAAAAAAACTACCTATAAAAGTAATTTATCAATTCATAGAAAATTTTAAGAAGTTTTCAGTTTGCGGTCTCCTGTTGTAAAGAACTCTCATGTCTAACAACTCGTCTGACAAAATTACCATAATAATACACCCGCTGTAAGTCGAAGCTACCCCCGAAAGATGCGTAAATTAATTTAGATGGCTAAAGAATGAGCAGTGGGCACATGCGAACACAATCTGCAACCTATCCTACACCTTATATCAATAAAAAATCTATAGCTAATGTGGCCATTAATTCGGTTTTTACGATCAGCTGTCTTTTCGCCTGACCACGTTCGGACAAGCACCTGCACAGATTTTTTAACCAAATGATCTTTGACGTTTTTGTACTTTTTTATTGAAACACTTGGCTTTGACACCTGGTTATCCTGCCAGCGAGCCATTATCGGGGTACCTTACCACCCGGCAGAAGAGCACGCAGCCTTGGTCGGGGGCAATTAAAAAAAGAATTGAATGAATATTGATGTATTGAACCTTCTTGCTCAGTCGTAGGGTAATTTAAAAGCTCGTGTAGACATTTCCTGAATTTATTCAATTAAGCAACAGATGCTTTTTAAGACGGTTGACGTATCAAAAGTGTGGCAGTTATATTTTTGGCCGCAAAAATAAGGAGCCGTCTTTCTCCGTATTTAGTGACAACCATAAATACCATAACCATAAAGAGGATGGTAAATAAAAAGTTGGCAGGAGGAAAACCATACAATGTAGTTTAAAACAAATACGGTGGGCCTATAGGTCCTCGTATATTTTACCAAGAGGTACGCCTGTGATAAAACACGTATAGCCAAGAATTACTTACATTACTTACCCACTGACTTAATTCGACGTTATTTACGATTATTCTGCTTTAAACGCGTTCCAAGTGTCGCAGTGTCTATTGTTAATCTTTTTTCGATTCGCAGGTGACGAATTAACGGAAACATAGCGAAGGACGTTCAGCTGAGGGTAAAAAACTATCAATTCATCATATGATTACCGCGTGGCGGCCATATTAACACATTTTGACAGACATTGATCGTTACCGGCGCAATGTGCGGCGTATCGCGCTCGTAAATAAAATGCAATCGTTACTTTATTTTAATTACAAATTTATTGTCACGTGACCTTAATATGTGGCAAATGTTCTTAAAAGGTGCTTTCTTCAACAAAGGTAAAATTACAAATGTTTATTTGCGGTTGATATTTCTTTGGCTAGTGTCGGTTTGAAGGGAACTTTTTTTTCTGAGATGCAAAGGTATGTTTGTGTTCGTTTAGGGGTGGAGTACACCTGACTGGTCCACCTGTAAGGGACGACAGTTGCGTCACACCTTGGCAGTATTACCTTTGTCTAAGGTCCCATTACAATAATAACGGGCATTAATAGGTCAGCCTTTTTGTCTTGATGTGTGTCGTGTAAATAATACATCTAGATCGCTAATTACTGTTTTGCAAACGCAGTCAAATGTCAGTTGGCTATTGTAATTGAAGTTCCGTTCAAATTTCTTGTCGATGCGCGGAATATTTTTTTCGTTATTGGCATTAGAAATGTGTGTCTAACGTTAGGTTAATGTCAAGTATTCAATTAATGAAATACTCAGTTTAGACATTAAATACGACAAAAATATCAAAAAAATAATCCCACATTAATCAATTTAAAGTTTTTGTTGGTTTTAAATTAAAGTCACATGCACAAAGAGACCCAAACGCTTCGGAACAAACATTTGTGGATCACATAAAATAAATACTTGTTCTACACGTGGATCGAACCCGCGACACGGTATGTCGAGGCGTCCCTCCACTCGGCTCTTTCTTCCTTTTAGTGCTGGGTACAACTGTACAAGTACTTGTACCTAAAATAATTTATATTAAGCGGCTTTCCTGATAGTCTATCACCAGTTCACTAAATAATTCCTAGTATGTAGGTACTGAGCTTATGGTTTAGACCTATAAATTAAAATTAAATAAATAAATTTCTACTAAAAACAATGCGTAAGTTAAGAAAACATTCGTACCAGATCAAGCCGTTAATTATTGCTAAGTTTTAATTAGAAGTATTTAGTTTTAAAGCCAGTCTAAGTAGCTACCTAATAAATGTCACTTGGCGGCCATTAAAAGCGAATTAGTACCAATGTTGGCGGAATGTTGGCGAACTATTGTATATCTTACCCTTACCATATAGGGCTATAAAAACGTGAGGCTAAAATTTAAAATGTTAATAAATTTGATATTTGTACTTTTTACTTTGCGTGATAAATATTTAAATAGAAACTTTGTATACTTTAGGAAAGGTGCCGGGAAGAGGCCTGTGCCTAGCAGTGGGACGTATGTATATAGGCTGGTGTTACTTTTATATTCGTACATTCTCTGACGAGCTTTTTATGATGTTTTTTTTAAAGAAAAAAAGAGAAAGAAATTGGAAGATTAGTTTAATATTGCCTGAGAATACTAAGTCATAAAAACACTTACTTGATCTACGTAGACAGGTCTTATTTTAATATAGTTCTCTCCTATTTAAATGCAAAACATGTTCTTAAGATTAAGATGACATTCATTCGGAACAAAATTCTTCACAGTAATGTCGTCTATCAATAGCTGCAGCTGTAACACCATTACATCTCACTTCAACGAACCACAACACCCGCTAATCAATAACACTACAAAACCGTGAAAAAACAACTTTAAACAACATTAAAATTTCACAATAATTGCAAGATAGTGCGATAACATTTTATGCAATAAATAAACCGAACATTTTTCCAAGTGAACGAGAATGCAAGCTTCGAATTATTTCAAAATGGAATACGAAAAAAAGAACAGATTATATAAAAAATTAAAAAGCGTTCCATTTTTGCATCTTAACGAGAATACCAGCGTCGAATTTATAATAAATCATTGGAAATAAAAAAGTGTTGGGCTGTTTAAGCACTATTTCACCAGATCTGTATCTCCCGACCTTGCGATTGCACATTGCGGCTAATTTAACGCGACATAGAGACAGTGCGTGCTCTAGCCAGGGTCGCCACGATTCTGAGGTAATGTGGGACTTGTCCGAGACTATTAAGATTTTATTTTCAATCTTTTAAATACTTTACCATCATCATCTGCCTAGCCTTTTCCCAACTATGTTGGGGTCGGCTACCAGTCCAACCGGTTTCAGCTAAGTACCAGTGTTTTACAAGGAGCGACTGCCTATCTGACCTCCTCAACCCAGTTACCTGGGCAACACGATACCCCTTGGTTAGACTGGCTGTCAGACTTTTTCAGCTTCTGACTATCTGTAACGACTATCAAAGATGTAGGAATAACAGCTGGGACCCACAATTTAACGTGCCTTCCGAAACACGAAGGAACTCGTTATGACAAAGACGGTCACCCATCCACGGACCAACCGCGTGAAGCATAGCTTATCCTGTGATCGAATCACTTATGCGGTTATAGCTTAGCTCTTAGCTCCTTTTAGCTTTTAAATACTTTATCATAATCTTTAAAATACTAGATATGTACTACAAATATTATTCTATACTCAAAACATGCACATGGGTATTTAGTTTGTTTCAGACACAGAATTCGGCAAACATATCAGCCATCAAAATACAATAAAATGGTTAGTGACTTAAAGACAGTTTCCAAAAAAGAACTTCTATAAGCGATTGAGTCCAGTACCAGTCTAACTAAGAGATATCGTGTTACCCACGGTCGAGGAGTGGAGTTCAGATAGGTAGTCGCTTCTTGTAAAACATTGGTAATGAGCTGCATCCGTTAAGACTGGAAGCCGACCCCAACATAGGTGCTAAAATTCAGGATGATGACGAGCCTAATACAAAATGACATGAAACCGCAATCCTACATTCAGCAAGACATGGTCGCCCTACTCCTAGCGTGTATCGCGGTACGCGCATCGATTTGGCAGTTAGCAGCACATGCCGCGCGCGCGCACCTTGCGCCAGCTGCACCAACTGACACACTTACTAGACCCGTTTAGATATATAGGTTACTTATAGAAGAAAGTTATTGTTATGTTCCCCTCTCTCACTATTTGCACAACTTGTTGCTAACGAAAGAAAAATGTGAAAAAAAGGTTGGTTATTCCTGTTGAGGTTGTTTGTCATACGGTGTTTGAGTAAGATCTAGTTTGATCGTTGTGTTTTAGTTGAAACTTGAGCACTAGTAGTACAAGTAAATTAGATTTATTTGTTTTTAAATTCCTTACAGTATTTACCTTAACCTTGTATAAATATTGTAAGAGTTACAATTTTGGGAGTTGGTGACGTAGTAAGGGGTAATCTCAGGAGCCAATGAACTTATTTAGGACTACATTATTTGTGGATACAAAGTGGGAACGTGCCATTTGTTAGATATATTGTTACTTACATGAAAAGAAAGAAAATAATTAAATTTTTGGGCATCAAAGACTCCGTAAAGTAAAACAAATCATGAATTAGACTGAATCAATATAAAAGCTTATGTTCTTCATGGCAGGTGACAGATCTAAACTCATCTGGATTGATGGACGAATCAACGTGACGATTGATGAAGTGACGTCACTTGTCCTATCATCGCTATGCATTTAAACTATTCGACTAGAGATTGTAGAAATACTCTGGAAGGCTGGCATATAAAAAGAAGTTTGTTTTATTTTAATTCTGTACAAAAATACACTTACTAAAAATAAAACAGCTGTATATATTAAATAATCCTAATAAATGATCATCTCTAAATAATAATAGGTCAGACATAATCCGCCGTCCATTACTAAATACCAGACGTTTAGCATTTCAGTAAAATAATGCCTTCGTGTCTAGATCACTATCTAGAGAATCTAAGAAATGAAAGTAATGATATACTTGCATTAATTTGTATATCACCTGTAGTTTACACGTCCATTTTAATGGCGGCCGCATTGTCGCTATCGAATCGAAAAAAACAACCGGAAATTTTAACTCAAATTGTAAAATGACATTTGCATTAGTTAATAATATGTTAATCCAATTTAGGAAAGGTTAAAAAGAGTGTATTGCTTGTAATAATGTTAAAAAGGTTACATATTATGTTTTATTTGTCGCAATTAATTGCAAAAGGGAGTTTTTATGGTAGAGACGTTCCATAGTTGCAAAGTTTTGAGAGGTGGTGGTTTATTGAAGCCTTGTTGTAAAGCCAAGCTGTGGTCCTAGCAAAGCTAGCTGTACTAGCTCTAAAGAAATCGCGACGGGGCCGCATTTCGGGAAATGAGTGTGACGCAATTTTCATGTCGGTTTCCAAAAAGTGAAAGGGACCCGTCGTCAGGTCCCGATTGGCTCTACATAACAAACCGCGTTAGACGTGACACGTTAATTGTAATTTTAGTCAATTAAAGTAAGACACTAGATATCCACTTTATTCGCCAAGAATTTAATTCCTCCGTTGTTTGATTGAATGTTTGACCTTGTGGCAAGCAAGCCTTTTTGTAAATCAAGTATTTTCTCAATTCTAAACCTTTTTTAAGTACGTGTTAACGATAATATCGTTTACGTCAATTATCTTCTTAACTTAGGAAAACTAGTATCGAGTAGATTACCTATTCTCCTTATTTTAATGAAATTTAAAATTCATAAATAAATGATGCGGTTAAAAGAATTAAACGATTTATTTAATTGAAAGTCGCTGCATCTGTTGCACTGTAATAAACTAAATCAACGATCTTTGTATGGGACAATAAGAGACTTAAATACACTATTTAAATTCAGGTTTCTGAATTTTCTGCATTAACAAGCTCTACAAGTCAGCTGTTTACTTATTTTCGAAGGTATTTCAGTTATTCGTAAGGGCTTCATCAAGAGTATTTATTTAACATATATCGCATAAACTGTATATATCCTTATTTAGTGTGCCTCTCTGACATTTCACGCCATATACCTTTTTGACATATGACAAATAGTCAAACAATGATAATTTTCTGCCAATATGTCGTTTATTCGAGAACGCGGCGAATGTTTTTTGCCAATCAGGCCATTTTTGGTGCGATGTCGGCTCAAATTAAGTTGGCCAGTGGTCATAATAAACGTGACTGTTTTAAGGACGGGATTATATTTATTTTTGTGTTCCTCTCGGTTATTCTTATTTGTATTCTTTAATATTTATTTTTTCTTGTATTTTTAGTGACTATGTTTTGTTCCAACTTGTTTGGATAACTGATGTCAAATAAAGCAAAGTTTGTCGAATTTTGAAATAGATTATAATTATGGTCAATAGAAACCAGCTATTTGAAAAATAAATCTCCGTTATAGTCCCGAGTAAGGTACCCATTATGTGGTAGACAGGTCTCCGTTTGACACTTACAAACTAATTTTGAAATCCATGTTTCTTCGTGATATTGCGATATTCTCTATCGCCTATTATGATCAACGTTTTCAGACAAATAGAAAAAGAAAAAAATAATCAAAAAGTAAAGGCATACTTTAAAACAAGAAGTTCATTCATTTTATTATATTATAGATTCCAAAGATAATGTTTTTTACATAAAACCGATGTCAAATATTTCCTAAGTGAATCACAAGTTCTTTTTTTAATTTTATTAAAAAAAACCCCCGCATTAAGGAATTTAATCATTGTATCGCGGGAGGTTTCACAAACATACAACTCACACAAAGACACCCAAGTTACCAATGATGCATAGATAATTAATTTCGGCCATAAACAAATGAACCACCAAGAAGTTGATCAACTATAAAGGTACCTAATTGTAGTTTATAGCAACCTGACCTTTTTCAAGATGTTATAATTTTCAAAATCAGCTTTCGGTACAGCTGCATCTAGTCTTAAAGTCAAATTCCTTTTTATAATTAAATGAAGACGAAAGTTAAAAACTAGGTAATTATTTTTTATAGCTTTAACTTTTTGGTTTTATTTGAGCAGCTATAGACATACGTATAGGTGTATACTTGCTACTACTACACATTACAGACACAACATTTTTTTTTGGTGAAACGATGAATTCAACCCACGCCAGGGGTACGGTGCATGGATATTTTGGAATTCCAACGACTAAAAACACACCGGGAATCTTCCACTGCCGAAGCCAGTACTATCTAGATAAGGCTAGTAATCCTATCCGCATTTCTGCCTGAAGTTAGACTTCAAACTAATGTTAACACCTCTAGCCAACACAATTACACTTTTTTCATCAAATTCTTAGTCTAATACCAAGAATTGGATTTATAATAATTTTATTTTTAAAAGGGCACACCCAACTTTTAAGGAATTACATACTTAACAATGCAAAACATCTAAAAAGTAAAAATCATCGATGGTTTTATAGTTACAAATTGTTAAAGGTCCCTAAAAAGCAATTTGTAACGAACAAGCGAATGGCAGCCGTGTCGAAATATCAATGAATGAAAACGACCAGTCAGCTGTAACTAGCGATCAATTTCTTCATTTTGCTGTAGATTGCGCTTTTTGTTCAGTGGCGCGCTTAGGGATTTTGAACTTAAAAAGTAATGTATGCCTTGATAGTCGATGTTACGGCGTTTTTTTGTGAGGGCGTTTGGAACACCTGATCGTGTGAACAGGTGCTCTGGTCGGCAGGAAAGTTACACAAGGGATTTAAATATCGCTCGATATGTCTGACGATTTATATTTTTGTTCTAAACATGGAACACTTTTTGGATTAAGGAGAAATTAGATATTTTGTTTGTCTATAAGGTCTTATAGTTCACTATTCTTAAACACCATATTATTGTTATGTTTTAGGTACTTGTGTGAGATGCTAAATATTATTTATTTTAACGACTTTTTAAACACTTCTTTTTTTGCGTGGACAATACAAGCAACAGTAAAGAGTCAATAGCAGGGACCGGACAACCCCACTTTAGAGTTAAGCCGTTTGACAGGGTAACCCGTACACGGGGTAACTCATATCGCAGTGTTACCTTTTGTTCGAGTTACATCCTCGAAACCCAGCGAAATGGTTAACACCTTCATTATGGTAACCACGTGAAGGGGTTAACCCCTTCAATAACTTAACCCTTTGAAGTGGTTACCTTCACGAAAGGCTTTTATTCGTGTTACCCTGAATTACCCACTAAACTTGAGCTGCATACTTGCACCCTAGCGGCCCCTCATTGCTTTACTAAGACTACAGCTGATTTTCTTCTATCGCCGACGCGTCGCGCCGCGACTCGCGCCTCTCGGACAAACTACCTACGCGCGAAACGTCATATAGGTAACTAGCTGTTGCCCGCGACTTCGTCCGCGTGGTTAGAAGATATAAGTTAGGAATTTTTGAACGAAAGCCCTCGAAGATTAATATTTTTCCCCGTATTTGCCACATTTTCCATTAAATCTTCGCTCCTATTAGTTGCAGCGTAATTTTATATACCTAGCCTAAAACGTTCCTCGATTATTGGTCTATTGAACACAAAATGAGATCAAATTTTTTAGATGATATTATTTATAATAATTTTAAAAAAAATCAAATACAAGTTTTTTTTCATTTTTTGCATTTTCTGAGAAGATTTGACGGGTGAATTTTCGATTGAAAATTAGAGTGTTTTTTTATATTAATTCAAAATAAGGTGAAAAAATAAATATTTTTAATCAAATAAATTACAACGTATTTGGGACACAAAAAAGTAAGTTTTCACCAAATTTCGTTACAAAAATAATTTTTTGTAAAAGATAAAAATAAAACACCACAATCTTGGTTTTTTAGATTTTTCACATAAATTTTGAGGTTATGTGAAAAAAATGTAAACACAAAAGTTTTAGATCTTTTTCTTTTAGAACTTTGCCATTTGACTTTTTTCGATACAAATTTTAGTTTTGCCGGAAATCGATAAAAACCGTTTTTTACTCTTCAAACGTCACTCCCACCCCCTTCCCGACCTCAGATCACCCGTAAATAATTTTTCCTTTCATTTTTATAATATTCCCCTCCTTTTCTAATGGGTTTCATCCTACTATTTTTTTTTTTGGTTTTAAAAATTATCGACCCTGGTCTACAAGTATAGACACGAAAAATATATATCACAACGTTTGAAAAGTGCGACAAGCAAAATTAAACTGTAAGGTCATATCCACAATGATTTTTATTCCATGTTTACAAGTCGCACGGTAAATGCAACAATGGCGCCGCTGGGCGGTAAGATGTCACGTGCGCTCGTGGTTATACTATTTTCAAACTAATGTCTATGATAAAGAGTGCATATTGCATTGTCTTAGGTTGGAGTGGGTTACCCTGTTACAGTGTTACAGGGTAGTAAAGGGTAACCTGTTCGGAACAGGGTTATAGTAATCCGTTCGAAGGTGTAACATATGTCATAGGGTTTTTTCTTGAAGCGCTTAAAAAAACCCCTTCAAAAACCCTTTCAATGAGTATCCGGCCGGTCCCTGGTCAATAGTCAAAACTGTTTGTTTCATTAACCCAAGTTTATTTCGTATTAAATTTGAAAAATCTGTGCGAGTTTTCGAAAACATGTTTGAAAAATATCTCAGCCGAACTGTTTAGAAGTTGTTGTGGGTGAAAGTTTTGACTGTTTAGGGTTTTATAAAATTTAATTTTTTTCACTCTGTAAACAAAAATCGCATCTTGTATTTTCGGATATCTCCTGTCAAATCAATCTCATGTGCACCCCAACTGCCTAACATTCGGCGGAGACGGTTGCTCGGCATGTGCGTATACATTTTTTTACTAATTATTATTTCATTATACACCTCAATTATTAATTACATTGAGGTAATTTGAAGCATGTTAACGTAAATTACCTGTTAGCTTTGCATAATTTAGCATTTTCAATGATAATACAGTTGTAATTAAGTGTATTATCGATAAAAATAAAGATGGCAGTTTCTATGGTCTTAAAAAAAGTTCATGGTTTAAAAAAGTTTCTTCTTGATTCTTTCTAAGGCTATTTGACTCTTTCTACGAATTTACTTCTTCTAATTTATTTCAAATATTAGTGTAAGACGTGGCGTTAAGTGCCTTCTGTACGAACAACCCCGGACAATAAACCCACGCTTAAAGAATTTTAAACAACAATAATGTCTAAAACACACAATGACAGCCAAAAATCACATTTTTGCATGATGTAATTTAATAGTGTTGAGTTGAAAAGGTCTCCCCGCGTTTGAATCGAGAAACTATTATAAGTACTTAGAGTGTTTATAACAAGTATTACAAAGATGTTAATATGACAGTTGAGTCATAAAATGGCGGAAAGTTATCTGATCTCCACTTTCTGCAAGTCATATTTTGTATCTTCTTTGTCTTGGTTACAGGAAAATGGTATTGTTGATAAGTAGGAATTGATGTTTTCATTGGGCTAGCCTTTTCCCAACTATGTTGGGGTCAGCTTCCAGTCTAACCGGATTCAGCTAAGTACCAGTGTTTTACAAGGAGCGACTGCCTATCTGACCTCCTCAACCCAGTTATCTGGGCAACGCGATACCCCTCTATTATGGTTGTCAGACTTTCAAGCCTCTGACCACCTGTAATGACTGTCAAAGATGTAGAAATAACAGCCGGGACCCACAATTTAACTTTCACACATCGCTATCTAGAACTAAACAAATGAAGTTTAAATTTTGAGTACTATACAACTAAAAAATTTACTTATATTTTGCCTAAATACATGTTATAATTATGTAAATAACACATTGTTTTGGCATAGTACAAGTTCCCCAGTAGTACCTTAGGGATTTCATGTTTCACAAAGCAGATATGGTCAGGTATTATCCAAGTGACGTTTCATCAATTTTGATTGATGTGTCTTCATATTCAGAAGCCAGATGTATCGTGTTGCTATGGTTACAGGATTGACAGGACATCGGATAGGCAATCCCTTCATGTATAACTGATACTAAGCTTCATAACGTAGACAAGACGTGAGACATGATGATGTTCTTTCTGTTTGAATGGGCTCCAATTCTGCTATTCACAATGGCCGATGAATTAATGAATGGCAACTTGATTAAATTGGCACTATTCGTATTATTCTAAGCACTTTTCCCAAATAATAATTGGGAATTCAGTACGCTGCAGAACACTCACGATCAAACAATGAATTTCCTATTACTGTGTTGGCAAAATGCTTAAAATAACAGGAATACTTTCAAAATGAATCGTATTGCCGTTCATTCATTGGCCGTTATAAATAGCAGAATCGGGGCATAGTGGTCTTTGACCCAGGAGTCTATTGAACAAAAGACTGCCGTCTATTAGACGTCCCCTTGTTCCCATCTGCACGTTAAGACCGTTATCTTAATAAAAATGCACAGTTTCGTAGACATTCAGTCACCTGTCCATCGCACGTGGCAAGCACAGACACCTCTCATAATACTTTAATGAAATATTGAGACAGAAGTACAAGTTAACACAATTGGGAGTATAATAAATGATGAAGTAATTTTTAGAAATTGGTTGGTCGAAAAACGGTTGAGTGTTTTTTTTAATTTTCCACATATTTCTTTGTGCGTTCTATCGAAAAGTAACAAAGGCTGATATCAGAAAGACATTGGAAAAAATAAACTAACTACCAACTAAAGTTTTGCTAGCGGACCCGATACCTATAATAATATTTTTTTTTGCATAATATTTGAAGCCATTTGGATAGGAATAAAATTAAATAGGGTACGAAATGAAAAATAAGTTATAAAATAATTTTATAATTCGGCCTTTTTTAAAATAAAAATGTTAATCTTCTTTTTTCTGAATCTTATAAGTCAGGTTGCAAGTGTGCAGTCAACCGATGAGTTCAGTGACATAAACACGTACAGTCAAATTATATTTAATCAGATATATTCTCTAAGTGGACCTTCTACATTTATTTGCCGTACCACCTGTATGAAGGGGAGAATGCAAGCAAAAAGTATCGATGATCTTTATAATTACTCGGACAGTTACACCATATGTCTCGGGTCGGCGCGTGCGCAGCGGTGACATGTGTACGAGCCGGATACATTGTTCAACAAGTTTACTAATCTTTTTACACGCATTTTTTGACCGGTAACTGTAGCTGCAGGCTTATTCGTTACTGCATCGAGTTATATCAATCCAGTTAAGATCAAGTTTTAGTTTGTTGACTAAATATTCGATCTCAACTATATTGATGAAGGTAATATCGATATTTTCTTTTAACATTCCACAAGTTTCATGCAACGCTATCGAACTTTGCTAAGGCCATAAATACTTGACAAGAGACATTCATTTAGATAAATGTACACCCAGACACACAAAAATGATGACGAATGAACAATTTTGTCTTGGGTCAGGACCACTCATCACTAGACACACAGCTCGATCAAATTTGCGTCGGTTAATTTAATGTTAAGAAGCCATACTCGCAATTTTTGCGTTTGAATGAGACTATTGTCAGGTCGTCTGAAAGATGATTTGCAACTCTACAATTTTAACGGATTTTCGCGATTGTTCTAATCGCGAAAATCCGTTAAAATTGTAAAAAAAAAATGATTCGTAGTTTTAGATTTTTATGAAGAGGCACTTTCTCCTAATGTTGATGATACTCAAGAACAAGTGAGTTGGGAAGTTATCCATATGCCATTTCAAGATCGAATCCTTAGCCAAATCGAGTGTGCCTGCATGTAAAGCAATTTAGGATCTGCGTTAAGTTGGACGATGTTGTTTCAGTTACGATTAATTATAATTGAGGCCCTCACTATCTGAAATACGTTTGATTGATAGCGCAGCTTATCTTCACCTTTAGAATAATTAGAGTCATACGACTTCAATTCATAATTAATCTAAAAATAACATGTCAACAGATGGTTTTCGCTACAAGACTCCAATTTCGTTGAAAGCTATATTTCAGGCGGTGCTGGCGTAGCGCGCTTACATATAAGAGGTTTTTAATAACTGATGATAAATTACACATATAAAACAGAATAAAAGTTACATACATTTCAAAGAACGGACCTATCCACCCATTTACGAAAATTTATAGCCCAAACTATTAAATTAATACAATAAAACATGACAGACAATCGGCAAATATCGACGATCTTACTTGGTACAGTCAACCGAAAGACAGAAGCAAAACCACACATGAAAAGCAGCCTTGTCACTTTGTTATAAAGTTGGTAATTGTATCAATGTAACGATTATTGTGTGGTAAAGTGTTCTTTGGCAGATGCGCGCGGAGCTCTTTGTGCCTTTGTTTAAATATGTATAAATAATGAAGAGTTTATTAAAATGTTAATCAAATTCAATGTGGGACTATTCTCAAAGGGCATAAAAGTAAATTATTTTTGCGGTAAACGTATGTTTTTGTTTATTTTTTTTGTGTGTAAAGTTATTAGGCATTTAACTGGCTGATGTATGAAGCTTATACAGCTTTCTTATTCATCTGTTAGTCAAGAATTTATTGTATTAAGGTCTATGTTTTATTTGAACAGAAATATGCTGACAGTCTGAGCGCAGGCTTTGGCTGATTCACCGGGCTAGGTAAATATATTTATATGTAAATATAATAACCTATATATCTTAAGGCATGTTTAATAATGACGAAATTATATTAGTGAGATAGCAACAGATAGCAGTCTGCACGGATAGCAAAGCGGTAAAGTTCACCTCGCCATATACAATGTGCGCGACGCGTCGCCGGTTCGGTTCCCGCGTAGCACAAGGCTTTGATGGACCACGAATTCTTGTTGGTGATGTAGTCTGAGTATCTCTGTATATTGTGGTGTGACAATAACTTTGATATGACTTGAATTTTTGTGAAACTCCTTCGATACAAGGGTCGAAGGTTGGTAGTGCGAAATAGCTTAATAGTTACTTCGTAAGTAAATGTGGAAGAAGGAGGTCCAGGTTTTAACGCAACTTGGACAGGCCTAAGTCTAGCAGTAGATCATAATAGGCTGAGTTGATAACGTAAAAAGGTCTGCATATTAAATAGGTAACAATTCTTTACCATGTCAGACACTGCAATAGTAGAGAGGAAGAAAGTAAAATTAATATCAGAATCTAAGGAAGGTTAAGAATGAGAAGTTTATAGGCTAGGCAGAGATAAAGGTAACGCGTCTTAGCTTTAAATAATATTTCATTCATATACTACGACACAATAAATACATTCCATTTAAAAACAGGTGAAACGTTTAAAAAATGAATGAATTTGAGCGGTGCTCAGTAAATCATAACGTCAAAACAGCGGCGCCGGCGCAGGTAAGGACGAAATGTAAGTGTGGATAAGACTTAGACGAGAGCTTTTCAAATAAATGAGGGTATGCATATAAGTGTGTAACATTTTTGCTGCTACTTTTGATGTTATAATTAATGATTATTATAGGATGATAATTTAACGAATTTATGTGATTTTATGCATTATTATTTTTCTTTATTTTTTGTTTTAATCGCAGAAGGCATACCTGTTATATATTTGTCGAGATGGATGTTTAATGTATAACATTTTGTGTAAAACTTTGTCACTTTCTTAGTGTCGGTCTATTTTTGAATAAACGAAAACCTTAGGAAGAAACTCTACCTAAAGAGACAAAAAAATCATAAATTTATTAAAAATGTACGATGTCATAGATCTAAGTAAGATTAGAGTCAATTCAACTCATCTTTGCGCCCGGTGACACGTGTGAATAAACCTTAGAAATATTCCGCGAGTTTGTTTGACTTCTAATTGAGCTTTTTTAGCTTATAGCTGTGTGTCTGTAGACTACAGGCGGGTGGAGACGGGAAGACAGGGCGCTATGGCGCACATTAGGGGAAGCCTATGTCCAGCAGTGGACTACTAAAGGCTGATGATGATGATGATGATAGCTGTGTGTCACATTCTGACAAACTACATAAAGCGCGTGCATACCGATAAGTTCAACTATTGGTAATATATTAAGAGGGCATATCCATAAGAAGCCAACGTTGTAAAAGTTTTAAAACAGAAAATAATATTCGGAATGACAGTGGCTGAATCAATCGGCTGCCCTCGTAATTAGAGGGCCCGGGTTCGATCCCGGCTGTGTCATTATGTACTTACAACGGTTTTCTTGAAGGCTTGTTAGTGATGAGTGATAATTTTAAAGTTTATCGGACTTTTGTAGTTTTTTAATGAGAGTTAAGTGCATGTAAATATGTTTTTTTTCTTTATAGTATACTAAGTTGACAAAAGCGAAATGTAATCAAGGAATAATTTTAATACATCCAGTTAGATCCTTGAAACAAATAAGAACTGGAAGGTGGGGACCTCCCTTGCCAAGATTCCTTACTTACATTAAACATTATAATGAATTGTGTGGGAGCCTTGTTAAATTTATTCAATTTTGTTATTTTTAGTAAAACTGTGACATAACAGACCCGTAGCTTTTCGCCCGCGTCGATGTCGGTTATATTGCGCTTCCAAGAGAACTCTTCAAAAGTCCGGGATAAAAACTATCCATGTTCTTTCTCAAGGTCAACTCTATCTCTGTACCAAATTTAATTAAAATCGGTTCAGTGGCTTAGGCGAGAAAGCGTAACAGACAGACAGAGTTACTTACGCATTTATAATATTAGTGGGGATGGAGATGGAAATAAACACGTCATTTCCACTCGAATTTCAACCTTCACCACAACACTCACTAAGAGAATAACTAAACTGAACTATACTGATTAATACACGTGACTACTGATTAGTAACTTAGAAAACCTTTTCCTATTTCAGATGACGATGTAATCAGTACTCGCAGAAAAAACCTTATCTTCCTGCAGTTAAAATGATGGGTTCTCGGTGTTCCCACGGGAAGCCAACACCCACTTGGACACTGGTACTAATTTACCTACCTGGTGAGTACAAGGCTTGTGGCTAAGTCCCATATCCCTGATCGCTACGCTGACGAATCGTTGAATGCAAATTTCGAAATATGCAGCTTAGTCAACATTCATGCTTATGTAGACTTTGGCCTGTTGGCCTAGTGGTTAAGAAGTCGCGGGTTCGATTCCCACCCAGGACAAATGTTTGTATGATCGGTACGATATTTTTTTCTGTCTTTGACTGTAATTTGTCTTCTTTATGTGTGGATTTGTAGATGTATAAGTATTTTTCTAAGTTGTCTCGTATAGTACAAGCTTTGTTTAGCTTGGGCCTAGATGGCGTTGTGCTCTTAATTGGTTGATTTGTTTAAATAAAACTCAAAACAACATTCATACATCATTTGATGCGTGTTTATTGGTGTCAATATACTTTAAGATACGAGCTTCTTTTGATAACGGAATTATCTTCATCAGTTAATTACCTCCGGGATCTTTCCACGGCCAGACTAGTTAGCTAGGCTTTATCTTCAATTTTCTAATCTTGACATTCCGTTTCATTGATAAATATCTATTGCATTTGCAATTGATGACACAGAGTGACTTCCGAAATCATGATTGAAATTCCTTTTAATCAGATTATGAAATGATTAGCTTGTTCATCACCGATTGTCATTTTTCTTTTTAAGATATCCAATATATGATATTTCCAGATTAATTCCAAATGACGTTCCATTTCCTTTTTTACCTGACAACTCCAAATGTACCAGTTTTAGTCAATGTATTCACTGTTAGTTCATCCAGGGCGGTAGTAGAAAGGTACACCTAACACGTTAACATGCACCCCACCTACACTTTTTTAACTTCCTTCTAAACTGCTACAGCTAAAGTTCAAAGTAATCATATAGACTACAAGAACTACAATCTAATAACAACCTTAATGAAACGTTTTAAGGTTGAAACTGCTATTGGAGTAAAACAAATCGTATTCAATAGATCGCCTGGGAAAATTTCGAGAGGTCAACATGACCAATATTTATTGTTTACCCTACCAAACAGAATAGGTGTCGATGTTGGCCATTCGTTTTATACAATGTTTGTACAATGGTGTTGGCTCAAATGTTTGACCAATTCGGTGAGAGAAGTGTCAATAGTGAAGGGACAGGGGTCATGGTGTAAGGTGTGGGAACCTTAACGTGTAGGCTCAGGTCAACACTACTGCGGACTCTGCGGTTAATTACAACACTTGCTTCTGATATGTTAATGTTCATTTTTTTGTCCAGAATGGATCGTTAGGCCTGTCATTAAGATGAGAAAAACTGGCATGTTCGAAATGAAGATCTGTGGTACGGTTATGGCAGGGCAAAAGTTAAGGTACCTAATTGTGCTTTGTTTTTTTTTTGAACTTTTTACTTTACATCCTTCATGGTCATAATAAAACCACTGTAATACTTTAAAGAGATTAAGAAGTTTTGAAAACACCTCTGCCATAAGCCGTGATACAATACAAGGGACGAATTTGAGCTCTTGATTAAAGACCCTGATAGCTTAGAAGGCAAATCGACTTTTGCCTTGAAACAGCAGTCGCAGATTCGAATCCAGACCGAGGTTAAAAATTTTGATAGTATAATTTGCACTTTTTAAACATTAAGTTAACGTGGACCGACCATTATATGTAGAGGAACGTCACGTGTCGATATAATGTATGTAAGTAGTGACAATTGAAATATCAGGGATTGAGGGCTCAGTTCATGATTAACTATTTAACAAAGACGAGTTCCAGTAATTTTGACATCCTGCTCTCTTATAAGGAAGTAACAAGTGAAAGACTGGGATGGGAATATGTAAGAGGGCGCTAAGAAATTATACAACTTACTTATACTTACTTAACTTTTACTTAACTTACTTAAAATATTCTAATAGTTTTCACCTACATATATGTATAATTAATTAATAATTTATTTCAATGTTATTTTTGTCGAAATTAGTATCTAGATTATTTTCTTGGCCGACCTAAATCAACGTTGGAGGGATTAAGCCTCAAGTGATTGCTGTATGTGTGTTCAAATAAATAAATAACAATTAAATAATTATAGTTAAATTTACGGAAGAAGTACTAATTAAAAACATATTAAAACGTCTTATACGTGAGTAGGTACGTCATAATTTCCCTTTGTCCAAAGATACCTCAAATGCTTTACCTCCAAGTCATCTTTACGATAGCCCCATAACCGAAAATATAGGTACATAAGTAACCATTAGTCATCAACCAAAACTGTTTCATTTTATGATCTGTGGAATGTCAAAACCCTTTCGAGGTGACGAATACGACAGGAACTTATAAAAACTCGATAGCTCCCTACAATATAACTCGCATGATCACTTAAAGCAGGAAGCGGTGTCGTACAGACAAACATTGTAATTAATGCTAATAGATTAATGACTGCCCTACGATACGTTGAAGTCACGTTCTCAGTACATGTCGTATGAAGCCCTCCAGTGTGACACTTAACAAAGTATTTAATATTTCGTGGTATGCACTGCTCACTTTTATGAAGACCTGGTAGGTGTAGTGATGTAAGTGCTGCATAACTTCTCTGGTAGGAGGCTATCCCACTATTCCACTTCATCACCTCACCTTCAATCGATCATTTAACTTATTCAAGAATAGAAATAATAAATTTTATTTGTTAGAAACATGGTATGGTGTATCAAAGATGCTACAGTAGGCAGTGTTTCACATGTCTTGCTGTTTAACCGGCATGCAAAAATTTTATATGACCATTATAATGTGAGGTTATAATTTAAATTATGTTTACTATGATAACAAAATCTCTAAGCATATCTGACAAACTAAAAAAAAATAATATGTAAAATTAATTTCAATTTAACTCCATTTTATTTATAAATAACTATCTATATTTATATTATTACATGACAGCTACAGAATAAAAACATTTGTCAAACAAACCATTTTTTAAATTTAATTTTAATTTTTTTCAATCAAGTCAATTGTCATTACTGTCTTATTTTTTTCATTTAAACGATACCCACCATATATTATCATGCCCAGACCCAGAACATGCTTTCGTAGATAAAAAATTGCTTATCGTACTCAAAATTGTATCTACAATTTGGCTATCCGTGCAGTCAGTCCGTGTAACTTGGATAATACAGGCCCTCAGTAGTCTTTTGTATCTTGAAGACAGATCGCAGCATCGCTTTTCGTAAACCTACTCAACTGTTAGTTTACCTTATCCTACGGCACTCTAACAATAATTTAGAAACAAGTTACAACGGCAGTACATATTCGTGTCAATTTCCCTACGAAATAATGGGTTTGACCGTACTAATGACCGGACGATAGTTCAAAAGGTCTCAAAATGTACGTAAGTATACATTACAAAACATTGCTTTTGTAAAACTCGCATTGTGTGAAAGCACGAGAAATGCTAATTTAAAAATGATTATGAGCATTTTCTTTTTGTTGTAAAATTTGTTTTTAAACGTGGCTTATCTGTGATTGTAGAAGATTGGAAAGATTTATATTTTTCTTATCCTAACTGCGTAACTGAATGGTGGCTCAGATTTGGAAGAAAAATTCAAGGAAGCTGAGGGTGACACAAATATACTATATTAAAAGGCAGTAAAATTAGGACAGATGCGAAAGGCAAGAAACAAAGAGAGGTCCATGCTCAGAAGTGGGTTATTTATGGCTGACGACGATGAGGGATAAGTTTGATTATGTTAAACTGCGTGAAACATTTATTTGACCCAAAGCTTTGATTTACAAGT
Source organism: Trichoplusia ni (assembly GCF_003590095.1). Classification (NCBI taxonomy): domain Eukaryota; kingdom Metazoa; phylum Arthropoda; class Insecta; order Lepidoptera; family Noctuidae; genus Trichoplusia; species Trichoplusia ni. Next base: position 11,610,778 of record NC_039486.1, read on the forward strand.
CTGAAATACAAGTATAAGTAGTAATTAAGGGCCGCAAAAGAGATAAAGTCGAAGCTAAGTAATGCTGACATGACATACTTAGTAAATGATTCACAAAGAGGGTAATACTTATTTAATTAGTTTAAAAAAAACACTCCCGTATTTAATCCTTGTGTCTCGGGGGTTTTACAAACATATAAATAACTCAATCATAATGTCTCTATCTTTTATCAACTTCATCATCAGTCATACGCTGTTCATAATTGATTTAAAACATCTCAATGCCGTCTCGTTTTCGGTCAATAGACGATCTTTACACGTTAAAAGCGAGTCAGTGTTGTTCGATACATCGCCACCCGTTTATCTTCCCTACAATCAAACACTATTATACAACACAAGCGACTCTACCATCACGTCTTAGATTGTGGCAGGTGTGGAAGAGGGACAGCGCTCTACATGGTCTATAGTGGTGTTTCACTTCCATACCGGTAATTATACTGCGAGAGGTTATTGTAGGACCCCAGATGTCTACACTGCGGCGATAAAGATTTGTTGTTGTCGGATAAACCCTATGTAGAGCGCGGCTCTTGGTCACGCCGCTTGTACAGACAGCAAAAAAGATTATCCTTTTTTAATATCTTTTGCTAAGTTCATTTGTAATAATTTTGTAACGTTAATGGTTAACTTTGGAGTATCTCCGAATGCTCGACTAATTTTGGACCCGGTTAAGCAAGGAATGTATTGATTACATAACTTGTATGAGAAATTTGTAACGCAACAAAGAAATAAAAACGAAAAGTTTAAAAGCTATCGTTTACTTCAAGTTATTAATTTTTTTTTTTTTACTTTGACAATTCCATACATTTTAGAACTCCTACTTAAGAAGTTATATAGTATATTATAAAATAATACTTAATACCTGTGATTTCCTTTAGTTTGGTGTCTATTACGGTTATTGCCTACGTTGCTGACGGTAGCGAGGCGTGTCGGCCCCACTGTGGGAATGTCTGCTCGTGAATCGCCCGTGGCTTATGACAATTTGCATTTTTTTGCTGTCCGTACCGACCAAATAGCTTAGATATAGGTCCAAGTGACGAGTGGTGGAGGTCAAACAATTTTGACTTAAAGGTTTAAAATTTGTTCGAAGGATTAAATATATTTCTGTCAAACGCATAAAAGCAATCGGTTAACAATTTCGGGAATCGTATAAAAAGCTCACACGATTTCTAGGGTGCCGTACCCATAAGACAAAACGGAACTCAATTACTGACGCTCCACTCTTCGTCCTTCGGTCGGTCCGTCTGTCCGTCCGTCAACAGGCTGTTTCTCATACACCGTGATATTTAGACGGATGAAATTAGCCACTAATTCTAAAAGTAATGATCGGTTTAAAGCAATTTGTTAATCCAGAACTTGTTTGTCAGTGAAAATTTTGTTTATTTTTAGCTTATTTGTACGGAACCCACTAGTGTCGGGAGTCGGACTCGCTCTGACTGGTTTTTATTGTAGCCATTTGACTGGACCAGACTAGACACGTAGGATGAAAATTGAGTTGTCAAAGACAATGTTCATCTTGTAAATGCTTATTCGAATCCTTTATTTTGGTGGATTCTTCCTTATTAGAGTAGTTGTGGTTATCAATGTTCAGATTGGACAGCAGGCAAGATTCACCTCACGTCGTCTCCGCCGGCTAGTCGTCAATGCACTGATTTATTAGCTACTTACGAACATATATAATAAAATACACAAAATTACAAAAAGAAACGCTCGATAATAACTCACATGGCAAAACATCTTTACCAGAATTGAAAACCCCACCACTAATTTTCTCATCAAACGAAGCTGCGCTAAATTAGTGAAGAACTCTTTGGATGAAGTCATCAATATTCTATTTCAGCGTGATTTTATTTGACTTCCTGCTCGAAGATACTTGCTGACCTCAACCCTTAACAGCTTTAAACATGTTTATTTTTTACTTAATACAAACCAAACTAAAGTGGAATCGCTCAATTCGTTCGGGAAAAACTGTTTTTGCGGACGTTAATACGAGTAACTTCAGACTGGTTGTCAGAAGCTTGAAGAGTCTGACAATCAGTCTAAGCCAGGGGTATCGTGTTGCTCAAGTAACTGGGTTGAGGAGATCAGATAGGAAGTCTCTTCTTATAAAACACTGGTACTTAGCTAAAGCCGACCCCAACATAGTTGGGAAAAGGCCAGGCCGATGATGAATACGACTTACTAGTTTAGTAATAAGGAGTCTTTTTAGATCGCTATTCTCTCATGTGTTGCACGGCGTCACTGTCCTGCGGCGGTGGCCGTGCTCCGAAACCTTTCTTTTCCCCACGAGCACAGCTCTATATTCGCTAATTGCCCACAAAAACATCGCGTGCAACTCTGACCCGTAACGGTACGTCTTCTACTGTTTGTTTTACATTTGACTCATAAACGGCTATTTTTATGACGGGTTAATTTTGTAAATTGATCGTAGACATCTAATGCTCTGACTAAACTAAGAACTGATAACTTATAGTTAAGACAAAGATTCAAGATCCAAACTAAGTGTTTGGTATAACATTAAATTACAGTATCCCGGGAGGGAGGACGAGGATGTCAATTTTCTTTACGGGTTGATGTGTAATTTCATTTCCAAATTGTTTTCAGTATTTGCACAATATCAGTATCTGTACAGACTCTCTTGAACAAACTGATAAATCAGACAACCATTAGTTTGAGACATTTATTAATCACTCTTTATAAGGGCAATAACTAACATGATGTCTAACGCCATCTAGTGCTTGTACAAAGCATTTCTATATTAATACAGAGACATATTAATACATTTCTATATTTATACAAACCATATCTTTCTTTTAAGTACTGCCCCTCAAGAACAGATTTATAAACTTTCACACGAAACAATGAACTCTTCTTACGGTACGCGGATATAAAAATATGAAAATAAAAGAAAGATATATCAAAATTACTTAAACATCTAACTACATTAAACTAGATGGAATACAAAAGTGCTCACAATGTAAATGTGTGTGGACGTATACAAATTTCGTCAAAAAAATCCTATTTAAAACAAAATTGATCTTAGTGTAAACGTGTTTGAGAACGTTTGTTAACTCTCCACTATTCGTTCTCTTCTTCTGTGTCTTCGTCTGTCATAGCGTTCATGATGAGATCGTGGTAGGGGCGCACGTCAGTGAACACTAAAATACCTATTTGTTCCCGTTTCAACGCGAAGCTACCAACTCCGAACAGTGTGTGATTCGACACTAATATAGCTCCGGATGTGAGACCTCGTAGATTATGAATATTCCGAAGACAGATAAAGTGTCCCCAGAATTTAGGCATATAGCTATCACAATTCACTATGACATCATCAGTATTTGCAAAATTATAATACTGCATATACCTCCCTCCTTCTACATTCATTTGGCAATACCGTAATGGATATTCCAACTTATCTCCATGTTTAGCGATAGGCATCTTAAACATTAGATTCTGCATTCCCACCTCTATCTCATGTTCCTGAAGATTGGAGAAATTGAAAATGTCTTCAAAAGCAGGCACTACCCTGAGCACCATCAGGTCGTGGACAGGGGAGTGCCTTTCAGCTCCCCGACCATGCCAACTCCTGATTGGGATACTTTCATCTGGTGTAAACGTTACTTGACGACCCGACCACATTTCAAAAATAGTAAAACTGAGATGACAATATAACTCATCCCTTTTACGTCCTTGAATTAATTGAATATTAACTTTCGGTATCATGGAAGCACTTCTTGAAATTTTTTTAAACGGGTTGTATGAAGTTAGCACCCGGTTTCTATCTAGGATAACTCCCGTAGAAAGTGGAACATATCCTAATTCAGCATCGTCGACAGTTAAGATGATGGTAACGACTCTATCGAAAAACCACGTTTCTAGTCTAGTACCCCAACTCACAGGAAAAACTCTTTTCCACGGCAGCACTTTCCCGTTTATTGTTCTAACCGGAAAGAGAGCAGAGTTCATTGGAGCAGCTTCAGGAGCAAGCATTAAGATAGACATGAATGCAGCTTGCACTGGAAAAACAAAGCGTATTAATTTCGAAACCTTAGATTTAGGAAACCAACTTTAAATGAATATTTATAGTAACTACACCCAAACATGGAGGGGCCTCCCAGCTATTGATACCAATCATCAGCTTACTTCGTAATGATAAAGGTGAGTAAGGTCGAAATTTAAAATATCTAACACTCCGTCAACTAGATGTAAGTCAAATTTTAACATTTATTTTGAGCAAAATTAAATAAGCAGTACCAAGAGCTCCATTTTGAATAAAATCTAGGGCAATGTAATTTATAAATTTAATATTGAGGAGCTTGTGGCTAAGCTTTAACTGCATAACTGAATCGATCACAGGTTAAGCTGCGCGTGACGCGGTTGGTCCTTAGATGGGTGACCATCTTTGTCATAACGAGTTCCTACGTGTTTCGGAAAGCACGTTAAATTGTGGATCCCGACTGTTATTCGTACATCTTTGACAGTCATTACAGGTAGTAAAAGCTTGAAAGTCTGACAACCAGTCTAACCAAGGGGTATCGTGTTGCCTAGGTAACTGGGTTGAAGAGGTCAGATAGGTAGTCGCTTCTTGTAAAACAGTGGTACTTAACTGAATCCGGTTCGACTAGAAACCGACTCCAACATAGTTGGGGAAAAGGCTAGGCCGATGATGAATGTTTGGTATAACATTAAATTACAGTATCCCGGGAGGGAGGACGAGGATGTCAATTTTCTTTACGGATTGACGTGTAATTTCATTTCCAAATTGTTCACAATATCAGTATCTGTACAGACTCCCTTGAACAAACTGATAAATCAAACAACCACGCATTAGATTGGGACATTTATTAATCACTCTTTATAAGGGCAATAACTAACATGATGTCTAACGCCATCTAGTGCTTGTACAAAGCATTTGTATATTAGTACAGAGCGTATTTAAATAAAACCATATCTTTCTTTTGAGTACTGCCCCTCAAGAACAGATTTATAAACTTTCACACGAAACAATGAACTCTACTTACGGTACGCGGATATAAAAATATGAAAATAAAAGAAAGATATATCAAAATTATTTAAACATCTAACTAAATTAAAGTAGATGGAATACAAAAGTGCTCTCAATGTAAATGTGTGTGGACGTATACAAATTTTGTCAAAAAATCCTATTTAAAACAAAATTGATCTTAGTGAAAACGTGTTTGAGAACTTTTGTTAACTCTCCACTATTCGTTCTCTTCTTTTGTGTCTTCGTCTGTCATAGCGTTCATGATGAGGTCGTGGTAGGGGCGCACGTCAGTGAACACTAAAATACCTATTTGTTCCCGTTTCAACGCGAAGCTACCAACTCCGAACAGTGTCTGATTCGACACTAATAGAGCTCCGGATGTGAGACCTCGTATATTATGAATATTCCGAAGACAGATAAAGTGTCCCCAGAATTTAGGTATATAGCTATCACAATTCACTATAACATCATCAGTGGTGACAAAAAAATAGTACTGAAGACTTCTTCTTCCGTTTATATTCATTTGGCAATACTGTAAGGGATATTCCAACTTATCTCCATGTTTAGCGACAGGCATCTTAAACATTAGATTCTGCATTCCCACCTCTATCTCATGTTCCTGTAGATTGGAGAAATTGAAAATTTCTTCAAAAGCAGGCACTACCCTGAACACCATCAGGTCGTGGACAGGGGAGTGCCTTTCAGCTCCCCGACCATGCCAACTCCTGATTGGGATACTTTCATCTGGTGTAAACGTTACTTGACGACCCGACCACATTTCAAAAACAGTAAGAGTATGATAACACATTCCACTTTCTCTTCGACGTCCACTAATCATTTGAAAATTAATGTTCGGTATCATGGAAGCACTTTTTGAAATTTTTTTAAACGGGTTGTATGAAGTTAGCACTCGGTTTCTATCTAGGATAACTCCCGTAGAAAGTGGAACATATCCTAATTCTGCATCTTCGTCACTTAATATGATGTTTATGACTCTATCGAAAAAATATGTTCTTACCCGAACACCCCAAGACATAGGAAAACATGTTTTCCACGGCAGCGATTTCCCATACCATGTTTTCATCAAGCCGTAAGCAGAAGTCATTGAAGCAAGCATTAAGATATACATGAATGCAGCTAGCACTGGAAAAATCCAAGCGTATTAATTTCGAAACCTTAGATGTGGGAAACCAACTTTAAATAAATATTTATAGTAACTACACCCAAACATGGAGGGGCCTCCCAGCTATTTATACCAATCTTACTTCGTAATGATAAAGGTGAGTAAGGTCAAGATGACGAGTACGCACAATTGATTGGCGTTTCATTTTTTTACATTTACGATGCGTAAAGCGATCCCCTTTCTTCGCCGAGCGCTCAAGATCCGTGCTGGTAACTATAGCAGTCATGAGAGGGTTACCAGGAGTGCAGGTAGCAGTAGGTACTACAAGAGGGGTACTATTAAATCGGGCAGTGGGGGTCCTCATCAAGAACAAAGAAGATATCCATTGAAATTAGCAGCAATGAGATTGGTACTACAATGACAGTAGATGTATTTGAAGGTGGTTGCAATTTTTCTGAAGAGACGCGATTAAACAAAGAAACTAGTTCAGCAATATTATCATCAACTCTGAGGCGGCACGAAGTTTGTAGGGAAAGCTAGATGTACCTATACTATTATAATATTGTAAAGCTGAAGAGTTTGTTTGTTTGAACGCGCAAATCTCAAAAACGAATAGTCCGATTTAAAAATTATTTCATTGTTACATAGTTTTTCATTGAAGAGGATATAATCACACCATTATTAATAGGAGCCGAGCAGTATTGAAAAACCTTACAAATATGGACAAAACTTGCGTGGACTCTAAAAACGAATCTCTTACGAATCTCTCGAAAAATCTTAACTATTATCTTCTAAACACGCGGACCAAGTCGCGGGTAACAGCAAGTATAAAATAAAGTCGAATGCTAAGTCAGTCTAACTAAATCCGGTGATGATGATCACCATTAATAGTTGGCCCGTCCATGTTTCGGTACAAGAGTACACGTACCTGACGTCATTGGGCTCGGTAGACGCATATCCTACAGTTAAGAGTAGGTAAGTTATGCGTTTGACTCTGTCACCGTCCGTTCCTGTCCAAATTAAAGACTTAAGGTTATCAAAGCTAAGATATATTTATTAATTTTTGAAATTACTCAATAATCACATGAAGTAAACGTAAGTTTAGAAAAGAAGTGCAAACATTAAAAAGTTACTCTGCAATTGGTACTTCCTTGCATTGGGTTCAAGTTCGAATTTAAGGGTTTATTCTCAAGACTGGTTTGATCTCAATTCGAATTTCATTTAGTTCTTGATTCAGTCAAACAAAACAAGATTGATTTGACTTTTAGCATCGTTAGCTGCTGCTTACAACGTCGTTAGCTGTCGATCAAGCTTCGCACTCGTAATTTGTGCCACTCTGTATGAATAGGCGTAAAATTAGGGTTCCAAAGAACTTACTCGAACCCTAACCAATAAGAAGATATAATTTTGACCGAATTTTCTCAGTATGTCGGAGAACTCTCGCACAGAATTCCTTTAAAAACGGAACTCGATTGTGTCACGAGCAAGTCAACTGTGCTCTCGTACAAAGAGAGCAATAAGTCGTTACATAGTTTCGTTCGAAACACTTACCCAGCTGTCTACGAATTGTCGGTCACAGCAATAAGTAGAAAATGTAAATTCGAGTATTTTGATTTTCACTGACGTTATAGTTTTGCACCAGGTCGAGATGCAGGACAAGCTCAGTGACTGTGAGTTGCACATCTCTTAATTTGCGGTCAAGAGATGTCTTATATAGCTCAGATATATCCTTGGTTACACTGATTTTCTGACATTTGTTGACAACAAACAGGAAATTTCGGAGTAGAAAGCATTGTCTTTGAGTTTTGTTTGTATGTTTCCACAAACACTCATTACTTAACTGCAAAGAAATGTTGTTTTTGGCAATATGATAATGATGGTATTCAAATTTTTGTAGGCCCACGTTCCTTAACCCTGTGACCAAAGATCTTGGAAATTCAAAGATGAAATGTGGACCACCAATTCTATAACCTGTGTTACGAATCGTAATAACATGAATTTCTACATGTATATTCATTGTTTTATTTTTATTGATAGCGATTAAACTATGGAAACAAATCTAATATATAAAATTCCCGTGTCACGATGTTAGTTACCGTACTCCTTCGAAACGGTTCGACCGATTTTTATGATTTTTTTTATATATATTGGGTAGGTCTGAGAATAGAACAACATCTATTTTTCATACCCCTAAGTGATAAGGGTTGCTCACACTAAAAAAAAATATTTTATTTTTTGGACGAAATTTTTTGTTTTTTTTTTTTTTTTTTAAACTGTGGTATTAAAAATACAGACAACTCGAAAAAAAATATTCGACAAAACAACGTTTGCTGGGTCAGCTAGTATAGCTATATAAATGTAATGAATTTTAATTTCTACCTAAAAAAAATGTCGTATTTTATATATGTTTTACTATTATTTCTATAAAAAAATGCCTCATTAATTGCTGCACGGAGCTTCTCGTATCATACAATATGTCATATTAAAAAATTACAAATTCGAAGGTTTGTTCGAGTCTTTGTCATCTCTTCTGGCTGAGTAGCTAGAACCGATTTTGACGTTTAGTATTAAGGTATTTAAGGATCCCAAATTAGCACACTTTTTGTTTGCGAGTACACAGCCTTTAAGTCCTGACTGACATAGTTGCACTTCACTTGCCACTGGGGTTATAATCTTGAAATTTTGACTACGAGTGCATTAATCATGACAACACCTCCGGAGGAAGAATTCGGGCATTTTACTCGAGTAGAACGGCTATAAGGAAAACTAACACTTATGATAAAACTACGTGCTATGTCCGGAGGTCACGGAGCGATGGACGTCTTCCATGGTCGAAGAAGAAAATCAAGCGTCTCTGTCGCCGCGGAAGACGCTCCGGGCGTTGACGACTCTCTCTTTCGTTATCTGCGTCTTTGTGTCGGTGTGTCGTTACAATTCTTCATACACCAAAACCAGGCCGCTGCCGGTCGGCACATTCGAGTTCCAAAATGTATTTTTCCAGACATTATGGGCATTCGAAGGTAGTAGAAGTCAGCTGCCACACTCAACATATGCAAAAGACATCACTTGTAGTTCTTCCGACTCCTTAATTGCAAGAGGGACATTAAAATCATTACCCCTGTGTCACAATGGCGTTTCCGTTAAGAAACGCCTTTGGGGGATCGTCGTACTCTGCAAAAGCGTTTGAAGAACAGCATCAGGGAACCGGAACATCAGGGACTCTGGCACACCCCTCCGTCTTCTTCCCATGGCGGAGGAAGACCACGTAGTATATCTGTAGTATTTCCAATAGTTAAAAAATCAAGCACAAAGTTCTGTCAGTTTTGCGTGATTCTCGTTTAGCGCACACGCGACGTCTTATATAGTTCGGTTGTGCACTGTAGATACACCTAGTTTCTAGCGGTTGTTGATAACAAACAGGAAATTTCGGAGCCAAAACAATTGTCTTTGAGTTTTGTTTGATTTTTTTACAGACGCACGTAACTGGTTCACGAAGAATTGATGTTTTCGACAGGGTCGGCAGGCGTCGAGAGGTTTAACGTGGTTCCTAATCAGGGGGAGAGTCCAGTACGGAGAGTATGTTTGGCAGGGGGATGTTTCAGTGTCACCAATTAGTTCTGAAGTTGTTATCGCAGGAAAATGGCCGCAGGTAAAATATTTTTGTTTAATTATTACACTGCTCTAGCGCTCGTTAATCCAAACATAGATATAATAAAATCAAACACGGTATGGAACTTATCGGCTTAGATTACGTTCAAAGTGCATTTTCAATTATACAGCAGATTGTTAGGTGAAACGCAGTTTTATCCGAAAAAGTAATGTCTGACATAAATACTAACCGGTAATAATAAATACTAACCAAGTAATAAAGATTTTAAGAGGAATAATAATAAAATTAGTAATAAATAAAGCGATTCTTCACTCTTTGTTAATCACTTTACTTCGATTTTAAAACAATTCCCACGAGTAAGGCAAATTGACCACAATTATGAACGTATCAATAATTATAATTAAAATATATTTTTTGTCTTGATTACATTCCTCTCACATAGATAGGACTAATAGAGACTTAACTAAACATAGTTCAGTTGACTATACGCATTTTGCTTTGATTCTTTTGAAATCATTTCAATTTAACTCAGGATTAGGGCATGTCAGTAATATACAAAAACCGTGGGATCACAAAGAAGATGCACGCCGCTTTTTTTCATACATTATAACTATACTTATACTTACCAACATATTGCTTAAAGGGGCAAACACCTGATGACCAGCGGGCCTACCAGAAACACTTACCGCAGGCTAACGTAGCTGTTGAAAAGAGACGGCACTATACGCCATGTAGCGCCGTCTTGCTTCCAAAAATAAAACAGTGATATTTTAAAAGGAGTTGGTACGCGTATTGATGACCTGAAATAAATGACTAAAGCTCGTCATTACCAAGTTTACCGAATGAGGCTGAACGTGGGTTGATATTATCATTAATTCGCACGTGTATGACTGTACTGTAAAGAGTAAAGTTAATAATGTTACGAAGAACTCCTCCCATTTTGACCTGGTTATTTCGAATTTCGGCTGTGCTTTTCTAAGAATCATTTACGAATATTGTTCTTGGGTGAAGCGTGTTTAAGTGCAGTTGCTATAATTGTAATAATTATGTATGTTACTATATTTATTGAGTTTATTACTGTTTGTGATCGAAAACATTGACCTGTCTTCTGTTTTTTTCGCTTCTATATTTTTAAAATTAATGGCTTGTAAATGTTTTGATATTTTTCAGCATAATTTGCAAGAAGTACAAGTCACGGACAATTTCTAATTGGAATCACTTAACCGTTAACTTATGGTTTGCACTTAATTGTACGCTTTCAAACGCCTAAACATACCTTCGGGGCACAGTCACGTTATAAATTAACTTTGGGAGAAATCAATATCGTAATAGCTAAAATATTGTCCAGCGTAACCTGTAATCATTTGGTGCTAGTGACCGGTCAACGACATTATAACCACGATTGAAATTTCCGCGTCCACTGCTTGGTTTCCTCAACTTGGTCTAACAAGCTTTCGTATAAAAGCAGCAATGTATCAACAGCACATCGATATAGCTTTGGTTTTTGTGTTGGAATCTTGGTAAAGGTTGTAGTACGTTTATCGCTCGTGAGAAAACCCCTTTGGCGACAAACGCGGTACATTATGAACTGTGGTTAGCTTTTTTTGTTAATTTTAGTACAGAATCGTCACGTATTCGATGCGTGTATGAACGTTTATGGATTGAAAGGGCAGAGATGGTGTAGAAAGGTCACCGTTAATAACTTTTGTCTGTATAAGCCGTGGAGCTTAAACATAAATGATATGTATAGTAACTATTCTTTACATTTTATATAAGGTTTTTTAAACTTAGATACAAGCAAGTTATAACAAATGTCTGTGAAATGTCTAATTTGAGCGAAAAAAGAGGTTTTAGTCAGTTATTACAAGAAACAGCCAGTTCTGAAACTTTGACATGGTAAAAAAAACAAATCAGAATCGAAATAGAAATCACTATTTTAATTTTAGAACCATTCATTAAATTGAAGTGACCAACAGTACCAGCACCGTCCCGCCCTTCACACCGAGTTACTCGATTCTCCGACATCAATCGATAAGAATCGATTTAAAATCGATAATATTTATACCACGTGATTTGTGTTTCCGCTACCGGTGTTTAAATGCTTATTATTCTGTTAGTGTCATGTAATTATGAAATTCTTTAACACTGGGCAAGAATGATGTAAATAAAATAATGGAGCGCTAGTACGAGATTTATTATACTGTCCTAGTATTCATTTTCTTCTTGTAAATTATCGCACTGTTATTTTATTATATATAATTAAGTACCAATTCATTCAGATGTTAAATAAAATCAAATCAAGTCAAGTGTATGCAATATTTCCGAATTTTGGAACGCAATGAAAAATCAATTTGTTAAGGGTTGATAAACTGGAAAATTATCCTTATTTTGTTTTCACGTTCTGAAAGTGTCAGTCGTATACACGACTGGTGATTTCTGAACATGGATATAGGTAATGAATGTCCATTTCTAAACATAGTCTATTTAATATTCTTGGAAGCTCGACTTGCCTACATATCATTATTGTTTGTTTTACCTTTACCGCCTGCGAAGAGTTTAAAGCAACATCTTTCAATGATACAATATTAAGCCATAAAACCCAGCAATATGGGATACCAAAGCCTGTACTACTATTCTCAACATGTTCTGTTGCTATTGTACAAGTGAGATGACACTCTACTCTTCATATATCTGTCTCGCTCACACAACGTTAACAGTTCAACTTTAAGAGGTTTTTGGTACCAGAGTTGTCGGTATGTTCTCGTGGTTCGTCCAAACCCTGAGGGCGTTCCCATCGCCGCCCGCGCAGCTGCCCGGAGACAATCATAATGAAACTGTTTGCACGATGCATGTACTGATTTTATTATCTGGGAATGCTGGGATTATTCAACCTCATTTGTTTTTAACTTTATTAAGGTATAATTTTGTACCTATTACGACATGAGCCATAGTTTTTTGCGTATTCATGTGGATTTTTTGGACTGCGAAAGTAACCTTCTTTTTTTTTCGTCGTTAATATGGTTCTTCACGACTGTAGTTTCACAACTAAGTATTCTACTGTTACGTTATCATTTCAAGTTACTAAGGTTAATCACGCGCCTCCAGCCTTCATGGATACACGACTAAAATCCTTTTTGTAAAGAATTTTCTCATAAATTTTGATTAAGGTATCAAGAAAACTAATATTCACTTCCGGCATTATCATGTGGATATTCTTCTGAAGTCACGTAGGCATGATATTTCGAGATATTAATTATGCCATTTCATGTTATTTAAAACTGATTAAGATATTATTGCGAGGTACTTCGAAATGATTAACTGCGAATGTTTTTGTCTAGTTTAGTCGATATTTTCATCTGAATGTTTGTGGAACACCATCTGAAGGATTAAATTATTTTTAAGTTGTTTAAAATACATCTTTAGGCTGCATTACAGTTGTTTTTAAATAAATTAAATGTATTATTACACATTATTAAAGAAACCTACTACAAATATGTTTGAGGATCATTTCAAATTGCATATTCTGGTAATACATCTACAAATCGTAGCTTAGCATAATTATCGCGGTCTACTGCCAGCAGCTGGACTTAGGCCTCATCTCAACTAACGCCATTTCACCATACCATACCTTATGTATACTACCAGTATATAACACCATGTATAATAATATTTACTGCTTTCTTTCTCTGTGTTCTTCTGTCTCGATGATTCTTCCCTCCACAATTAACCTTAATTATCTAGGTATAAATACATACATATCTACTGGCATAACTATAATCGATCTAATTATCCATCGCATAATGTCCTCCATTTTTCCAATGGCTTCCTATCAATGGCATTCACGTCAACATTAAAATTCATCTGGGCGACGGACGTGGGCCATTCGTATCGTATTAATCTGTCAAGACGACCAATTACGTACATTAGGATTGGTTGTGGCTGATCAGGTGGCGTTGCCTGGAGACAAGATGTATGGTAATGAGCCTACCTGAATGCTACCTCGGTGAGTGCTGCATGCTTTATGTGACTTTCGGTTTGCTTCAAAGAAATTTCAGTTGATGATTTCGGATCATGTTGTTTGTATCTGGTTATTGGTGACACGTGCCAAAATATTGCATAGGCCCTCATTGTCAGCTCATGTCATTGTGATAGTATTAGCATTAATAGTATTTTCATACTTTAAGCTTCTAAGCTGTTCCTCTACTTCATACTTTTATCTAACATCACACGAGTGGCATCTCCCAGCTGACGTAACACTTTTTCCTTGCCAGAATGTATGGATTTGACTGAATGTTAAATTCTTATTTCTGAAGGCTGGATTACCATTTAATTCAACTGTATACCGGAAATTGTAGCTCTACTAGAAAAAAACGTCGACGAAACTTTTTACAATTAAGTGATTGCCAGATATTTACAGCTCAAAGATTGAAAGCTTGAGTAACCCGCTGACATCCGCTGCCAGAAACTAGTTACGCAGAAATCATAACAACAGTTATTAATCAAATCATCTGAAGAGTTTAACTACAGCTAGCAATATCGAAGATCGCTTCATTAATCAAATCAGTAATTTAGAATATGATGTGTATGACAGAGATCAGACGCAAATTCCTATTGCGGTTGCCTCCAGGCGATAGAACGGTAATGATCACGCAGATGAAATTAAAAAGAAACGTTGGATTGAAGACAATTTGTCCAATTAGTCTGTGATTGGGAGGTGGCTGACGATTGGGCAGGTGCCTTAGCCTGAGGACACGAGAATACGAATGATCACGTCATGTTTATGGTGAGAAAGATTTGCTAGATTGTTTAATATCCAGTATCATGTGATTAATTGTTTACTGATTTGTTGCCTAGTTTCGTAGATTGCGAGGATTTGATTGACCTTTCGGAAGTAATCGTTTTAAATGCTTTCGAAATTATTGAGGAGAGGCCTAACACCTATTTTGGATGGTGGTAAATTTCCTTGCAACGCCATAAAAATGCTTGGCTCAAAGTTACTACGTATATAGCCTGTTTAATAAATTGTGAATTTCCAAATGTTGTTTACTTGAAACTTTCCGATAACGTTGTCAAAACAATATTGTTACAATAATATTTCGATAGTCACACATACCAAAAAATAATGATAAGATTATACTGTGATGGACTCGACACAGAATAAATTAAATTAAAATTTAATTGAGTTCCCATTCTTCTTTGATTATGCTATTGTTGGAAGAATGATTGACAAAAGTACCTATCCGATGAACTATATTCAAGCTTTAGAGGTTTTTCTAACTTGATAAAATGAACGAATCTATTAAAATCAATGATTGATTGAATTAACTAACTAACGTAATAAAAGCAATCGATTTTAAAAATTAGTTTTCAACCTATTAAAGGTTTTGTTTATGACATGAATGCAATCAAAGAAAAATATTTTAATTGAACATTGAAATATGGTAAGTTATTAAAATATAATTTCTTAACACTTTTTGTACAAATTGACTGCTATATAGGTAGCAAGGTCAACGGACGGCTGCCCAGCACCTACTGGCCGGCAGCCGACCTCCAATCACAACGAAAAACGAATATTTCAATCCCAAGGATCTTCGCGTGCCGCCGAATGCTACCGATTATCAGATTCCTTACTAACAACCAATTACTAAGACCTACCTCACCCCCTACATTCCTCACAAACAAGACCTATAAGGAACGCGTGGGAAAACAGAAACAGCTCATTTTATAATGGTTATTCATTTGATTTTTTAGAATAATCGTTGTAAATTTGGAGCAGGATTGTCTGGTGTCACTTACGGATTCCATTCTCACGAATGAATGTGAATTTTGGAATTAGTCATCGGTTCCCAAAGTTGAGAGTTGCTCCGGACACGAATGGCCGCAGGCGATGATCAAAATGCGTTCGGTTTTGAAAAATGGATGGTCGTGCATAATTCTGCAGTAAGCTGTGTAATTTGCATTGTCTATTCAGAAGCGGCCTATAATCTGCCAGCTTGTTAGGCGGCGTAGCAACAAGTCCTAATGCTAAATCTCACTCACGCATTATGAAAATAAATAATGACACTAGGTCGATGCGAAACTGGTTTTCTCATAAAAAATATAGGATGATATTACCGTATGTATGGGCTTGGTGACAAGATGTGATTATAAGTAAGAAAACGGAAAGTTCTTGAGGATGTATGGACACTTTTATCTTCTCAAACAAAAATTACTAAACGGATTTTGACGTTATTCAGTAATAAGATAAATTAAGACATAAGATACTTCGAAGTAAACAACAATATAATGCTTAACAGCGACTGCTAGTCTGAAAGTAGTTTAACAATTTCTTCAGGTAAACCAACCATCAATCGACATACATCGTCAAGTATTAACTTTACTTTTACCACCATTTGTTTACGATCAGACTTATCACAATATAATCTCGTGTGAAAGCGTTGAATCTATCTTCATATCACACGATGGTATAATTTCGGTGATAGCTTCGCTCCTATTGTTACGACTTCGGACAATATATATCAGAACACGATTTTTGATGGATTCCATCACGAGTTATTTGTATGTGTATGGGAGTTTTTGGCCTTTCTCTTAGCTTAGAGGGGTATTGTGTAATTTGCAATGATACCTAATGTTTAGTTTTCTTTTACTTTCTTATTGACATTAAAAATATTCGATTTCTGAAGTTCTGTTTTAGTTTTGCGCTTTCATGTTTGTCGTATGTGCCGACACAGTAATTTTTTTTCTGTGTTCTGAACACAACATTTTGACTACTTTCATCTTAAACTTCATAACCTGTATTTTACCCTTTTATGCCAAAAGCAATCACTTTATTGATTGATCTTTTCTACTTCAAAGTTACGACTATTGTATCACTAACAACAGGATAAATAGCGTAGTATAACACGTGTACGAAACCAATTAATGAAGGTTCCGTTTCGCGGTATACCGCCTTCGATTACTTTTAAGAGCTTCGCAAACTACATAAAGGGCGCCGCTGTCAAAACATCCACATTCACAAGTTTCAATACCCTTTTTTTTCTTTTTGCAGGTGCAGAATGAGTGTTTGTGAAAAAAAACCGATTTTATGACGGCGCTTGAAGTTACCTGACGGCGTTATGCGAAGGACTCAAAGAAACAATCCGGTCAAGTGCGAGTCGGAATTGAGACACTGAGATTTTTTTAAGGAAATGCGCATGAATATTATTTGAATCATCGTTGCTTTGCTTTCATTTTGATTTTTATCTGTTGTAATAACGGGAACAGAAATACAACTGCGCTGTGAATATCTTAATTATCTAGCTATGTCAGTCGGACATGCCGCACCATTTCAGCAATAGGGTTCTGTTTTTACCCTTTTGATACCGAACCCTAATGATCGAAGTAAATTTAAGGGTTGATTCGTACACGCTTGAAGGTGAAGATTCCAAATTAGGTACACAGTAAAGTAATCTTTATAGTTTTGATAATTGGGTGCAAAATGATTTGGAAGCTTTATGAGGGGGATCTTGTTAAAGCTAAAACCTTTTAAACCATATGCCGAAGACAATAAGGTTCATTTACAAAAAATATAACTCCGCAGAACAACAACTTGAATTGCGTGAATCAATGTACAATTAAACGGCGGCGCTAAGCTTAAGACCTACCGCAGACTGATTGGGCACACTGGATTATACCTTGAAGACACCTTAGTAGACGCCTGACAAGTATACCTACTTGGCGGTTTATAACTATGTCGAATAAAGTCTTCTTTTATAAGAAATAAAACCAATTCCTAAAAGAACAGTTGACGAATAATTTAAACACTCGATCCATTAATTTTGATTGGACGTTTTTGGTTTTGGTTGGTTTGTCTTCTTGACAGTCAATAATGTGCGACTTAATAAAATTTGTTTAAACAAGAATAATAAAAATAACTGCAATAATATTACTTTAAAAATTGGATTTTACTGAATCACTTTAAATTTCTGTATACATTATCGATCACGAGGCCTCCTATCTCAAACATATTATGTAAAACCGTACTCTAAGCATTAAGTAATAAAGACTGATGGAGTTAAATTTAGACCAATTCACGATTATCGATATCGATATGACATCACTTATCGAGTAATATAAACACCTGAAAGATAAAACAAGAAAAACGCTTGTCATTCAATGATATAACTTGATTAATAGATTGAAATGAAATGCCCGTGACCATGATACCTGCAAAGGTTTCGAAACGTCGGGAACTAAAATCTAAAATTAAACCGCGATAAAATCCGTAAAAGTAGTTTCATTTCAATGACTAACATTCGCGTAAACTTATTTATATTATGTTATGATTTATTAATATTATGATTTTTGATTGTATGTCGATCTGATCTGTCCATGTAGTTAAGTTGGTTTGCAGTGTTACTTGATTCATTGAACTGATATTCTACGCGACTGCGAATGAAGGAGAAGGTTGGTAATGCTTTACGTGTAATGACTTTATTCGTGAAATCTTAAACGAGTACTGTTTATGCACTATGTTTATTGTGTAATTTATTGTATTAAGATTAATAGTAGCTGTTTCTTGCGACTTCGCCGCACAAACAACCCTGAATAGCCCTTCTATTATAGAGGCCAAAACATCCCTTGAAAGAAAATTAGTCTGTGTATTAATTCAAGGTGCCAGCAAACTAAGTACCTTTCATCGAAATCGGTCCAGCCGTTTGGCTGTGAAGAGTTTATAGACATACACATAGTGAGAGATAAAACTTTTTTTACAATTTATTTTTCTGTTCCGATAAGGTTTTCCTTAAATATTCCGATCAGCTGATGCCAATTTTGTATTTTGTCCAAACCTAAAGGTCAAACACGGATTAAATATCTTAATTCAGAAGTGGTTTATTCAAAAAATGTATTAAACAAAATACTCTCAATTTAATTGACTACCATAATGATACTACTACTTTCATAACATGGTAAAAGGATCCTAGTTTTTTTCCTACCTGTCTGCTTCACCCAATTCTAATGATGCGAGTCTAATACGCGTGACAATTGAACCGTTAGTGAGATTACTTACTATTGTAGTAGTTTTTGCCTTTTTTGCGGCTGGCAACAATCCAGTTTCCGAGTCACTGTATTCAATCCGTCGGTGGTCCTGGCAATCCTGGCCAAAATATTGGGTAATAATGTTTGCTATTGGAAAATATGGATACGTTTAAATGAAGTGTGAAGACATTAATTAACTGTACATTTTTGTGGAAAATGACAAAGCCAGCGACCTATTAACAGCTGATTGTGTATCGCAAAATATTTTGACTAATTCTGAAATATATTTTGGTTGAAAACTTAGGTCCTGCATTTACACCAGACTTAAAAATTAATAGATGCTTATAAATATTTTATGTTATGAGAGCGTATTAATATAAGGTAATCTTTATCTCTTTGAATATTTACAGGTCTTGAATAAAATTATATTAGTTTTCATTATTTAAGGTAACTAATTAGAAAAATGTAAGCTTATCTAAAATTCCATATCATTGCTTCATCATCTTGCAAGTCTATGCAAAATTACGATTCATAAAATTTTCTTAACCCTACCAAGTCCTAATCAAGTAATTTAATGATTGAAAGTGTGGAAGTGTGACAGCGCTACAACACATAGAGCTACCTCTCTCTCTCACAACTGCAATAATATTAAATAAAAAAATTATAGTGGACCCCTTGTCCTATTCCGTGTCTACTAACAAATAACCTTTATTCTTAGTCAATGATCGTCTAAAAAACTGATTGTTTTAGACCCACAATACGTGTCAATGGTTTGGCCTCGTGTGAAGTCACAAATCGATGGTAAATCAACAAAGCGCCGCGCACTCTTGCGAGAAGATCTAAAGTCGTACTGCAGTTAAATGATCTTGATACTTGAATTATTTTGTAGGTAAAATCTGGTCACTTTTTATTTTTAGAGTAAAGTTATTACAGTTGTAACTAATTTTGGTATTTTTAAGTAAAGCAGAATTCGGAAGCGAAGAGGATTTATTTCGTGGTATCCGTATTTCTTATGAAAAAAACTTTTTTACAGCGTACACAACGCTGTTACTGTAAAAATCGTGTATAACCTTATTTTTTATTTATCGTAGCCGTCTAAAGTTCCGCATGTCAAGAACTTTCATTGGATGTTGTAGTTTTAGTCAACCAATCACCGGTCTTGATAAGTAGATTTAACTTTAGAACTACAACAACGAACCACTTAGTTAATAAATAGTGTTACTTACCAAAAACATGACTATTTTAAAATAAAAACGAATTCAAAATCAAATAATCTATCAACATTATCTCAACTCTAAACCTTCTTGAGACCACTTTAGAGTAAAGTCTCGTGTTGACATGATTGCCAGTTTTAAAGTATCAAGACTGCTTCCCAGATAGTGATCTACAAGTCCGTCCCGGCGATATAGGGTTGGCACTCCTAAACAAACAGTTCACTGTGTAATAGCACAATAGGATTATTGGTCTTGCAAAAATAGTTGATACGTGCCGAATTTGAATGGTTTAAATGCGGTTATTGAAGGTATAGTTAGAAAAAAAGAATGGGCTTAGAATTGATACTGTCCCTTTTACGATATCTGTCTGGTTAGCTCTTACCTAGTTATTTTATGCTCAGCTTCAGATTCAGCTTCAGCTCAGGATCGGAAGGTTTCGAATTTAAATTTTTAGTTCCCGACGTTTCGAAACCTTTGCAGGTATCATGTTCACGGGCAGACGGTCTGCCCTATTAAAATCTAAAATTAAACCGCGATAAAATCCGTAAAAGTAGTTTCATTTTAATGTCTAACATTCGCGTAAACCTAAGAAACCACTATGAATGTTACATATTAGAATACTCAGTGTTCTAGATACCGACTGTTCATCGTTTATAGTAATTTTATGAATTAAGAAAATAAGCCTGTAATTAATGCATTTTAATCGTAATCTTGTCCAAGAATATAATGGAAATATGCTAGGACGCTTGGGAGATCCAACAAGTATAAAATTACGTCACAATTTTGCAAACAAGTGATGTTTGTTTCGTTTTAAAATATGTGGTTTCCAGGAAATGAGATAAGTGTTTTAGCACCTCATTATAATATTTCTGTAAAAGGCATGTGTATGCACAAATACTGTACGATCAGGTCCATCCTTGTACCAAGGTCAGGGCTTGTGATCAATTTGAGAAACAATAAACACTTATATAAAGATCTGAAAAACAATGATCGACCACTAGTTTTACTTTGCTTGTCTATTGCTATCATATTTATCTTGATGCTTGCTTGATTTATATGAATAATAATAATATCTCCAAATTAATTTTGAATATATGATCAATTAAACGAAATTTCAAAAATGGGCGTGATACGGGTGAACCAGAAAATCGGGGATAGCCCAATTTCATGAGCGGGACAACCCTACTGCAGGTAGGCGCCGCCCGCTGCCCTGCGCGCACGCATCTCGCTGCGCTATTGTTTTCGAAACGTGCGCGCTACCTGCGCTTCAGACGATTATACACTTTTTTATTTTTAGCATGTTTTTTTTTATTTTAAATATTTTTTTTCTTTAGGAGTCTTATGAAGAATTGGCGTTACGATGCGAATGATTCGTGTTTTGGTAATAGGTGCCTAAAATATTTAGATTAATTTTTTTTGGCCGAGATTCAATAGCTTTCAAGTGAATCTGGCAAGAAATAATTAAACATATTTTTATTGAATAATTTAGGTGACTAAGAATGATTGGGCAAATCGAATAAGTCTATCCGATAAACAATCTTAAATATCCCCCTCTTTTGAAGATTAGTCGCTAATTATTGTAGTAGATATTATGTGTATGTGCTTATGACCTATTTTGTAATTTGCTTACGTCAAATTGCCTTCATTATCAAAAGTTGGAATCTGTAAATAACTAAGAATCTGAAATATGTAAAGTAAATATTTATCTAAAGTACCGTGTGTCCTTCAGATACCCCTTGGTTAGGCTTTCAAGCTTCTGACTACCTGTAACGACTGTCAAAGATGTATTTGGAATAACAGCTGGGGCCCACCATTTAATGTGTCTTCCGGAAGACGGAACTCGCTATGACAATGATAGTCACCCATCTATGGACCAACCGCGTCAAGCGTAGCTTAACCGGTGATCGATTCACTTTTGCGGTTATAGCTTGGCCACGAGGGCCTCCTGCTACATTCTGTCTCATCACTAACACCGAATCCTATAAACAATGACGAGCAAACATCGGACATGGAGAAAGGAAATGATTAATTAACGTCACTTCCGCCATAAGGCCGGGAGCAACGCTAAACAGACAGACAAACCGAAAACAATGGGAGCAGTCAGACTCCACCTATGTTAGATGCAACACTTGTAAAACACGTGTTTAAACATTTTATTTCTTATATCGTATGCTGTACATTTGTATAGGAATTTACATAAAAAAACTGAATTTTTAAAAGGCGTGTATAAGCACTCGTTTTATCAATCACAATATCAATCGTTTATTTATTTAAAATACAAACGCATGTTAAATAACTTTACGATTTTTATATTGATATTTCAGTAGCATATTTGATTGGAAATCTTTATTGTTGTTCAAATAAAGTAGAGTATAGTTTTTTAATATAACTGGCATCTTTCTTGAAAATAATTCCGTGCAATAGGGGAGGCCTATGTCCACCAGTCGATGAATATGGGCTGTTGATGATGATGATGACTTCACGGTAGTAAAAACTCTTATTTTTCTCAACTGCACAAAGTTTACTTTCAGACGTTAAGGTTAAGCGTTAGATAAATTACTAAACAATTTAATGTCATGTCTCGCAATACATAAAACTATCGCTAGAAACAAATGCATGCATAAAATAATTACTAGTGTCAAACTAAGACAAAATGATTGATCGGTTAAAAATAAAAGAAAAACACCTGATCATAGACAGCGTAACTAATAGAGCTATCTGTCACTGTCTCAATCTGTTCAGCCATTTAAATTGTCTATGGTTAGAAATGTGTGTCGTGTCAGTTACATGTAGTAAGTGATTGTCGATCTGTCCATGAGGGTTGATTGAAGTAGAAACGAAATCATATGCAGTAATGACATTTTAATCACCTATTTGTGATAAATGATTAATATTAGCGAAGACATTTGCATATATAACTAGTTTATCTGTCTTAACATATATAGGATTGTGAAGTCGTGACTGCTGTAAGCAAGAAGGGTTGAAGGTAAACTCAAATGTTTGTATGGAAATGACATTTATTTTCGATATGTTTGCACGTCACGTGACTTGGACTTGTCAGTTTCAAACTTTATTCAGCCACTAACGTAACGTTTAGTAAAATATCCATAGGTTTGGGCTGCTATTTAAATTTATAAATGAAGCAAATCATATCATATTTTACTTTTCAATCTAAAACAAAAGTTGACACGGGTCATCGCCATTATGTACGCACACAAAAATGTTTTCGTTCATCCAACAATAGGCGAAGGAAACTGTGTTATGCCAACTAACGGCTGTGCACGCACAAAATAGGGTCAATCAAACTACTCGTTTACAGTACTACTAACATAATAATTTGTTAATTGGCAACACCAATAGAACGAAACGTTCTTAAAGGCTTACGTAAGTGTGACAAGTAACTTCTATGAAATTGTACGTTTATTGTTATTTTCGGATATAATCGCTAAAAATAGAATGAAGTTTAAAAACAACGAGTTTTTACGTAAATATTTAATTATATCTATTATTTTAGGTAAAGCGAAATTCTTACTACTTCCTTGTCTACACAAAAGTTTAAAACGGCGGCCAAACTTAGACTACCGTTTTCGATTGATTTTAACCGACCTTAAAAAGGAGCAGGTTCTCAATTCCTTGTTTTTTAAGCTTGTGAACTCAGAACTTCGTACTAGATGAACCGATTTAGTTGATTATTTTCCAATTAACAATTTCATCAGTTTGTTTCAGAAGTCTTAAGTCAAATCGGTTCGATTTATTTGTTGTACCGTGCAGGGGTCAAATTCTATTATTAGTTGTTTAAATATCAACCAAAATGGATTGAGGTTGTAACGAAAATAACAGAAATATCCTTATTTAGGTAACTGCCTACACTTAATGCTTAGGTATAAGATGTCAGTAAACTTGACTTAGCATCTACGGTAAAGTTTTGATGTAGTAGCGCATCTCGTGTGGGTGGGAGTTTATTCATAGCATTATAATTAAAAAGAATGGTAGAATGAAATCATAAGTAGATAGGCATATTTCCTTGGGTTTTATAAGCAAACGTAGATATTTAATTTGAGTATATCTTGAATTTTCCTCAACTACAGTGAAGAAAAACAATTATCTTATTTTGCTTAATCATAATTGAAAGAGGAAAAGATTATGGTAAAAAACAATAATAATCCAAATTATCTTTTCAAACGTAAAGTTCTAAATTTAATCTGGTTTTTAATCTAATTATAACATTGTCATAAAGTGTTGTTATCTTAAAGATACCACCTGCAGTGTATATTATTTGCAATCAAAAGAAAATTCGATGATAAGCTGCAAAACAGTTTCAGTTAGAGGGTAGTTTCAATAATCACTCTTGGGGTTTGTGGTCTGTGGTTCAGGGTTGGTTTGTGGTTCATCATTGGCCTAGCCTTTTCCCAACTATGTTGGGGACGGCTACCAGTCTAACCGGTTTCAGCTAAGTACCAGTGTTTTACAAGGAGCGACTGCCTGTCTGACTTACTCAACCCAGTTACCTCGGCAACACGATACCCCTTGGTTAGACTGGTTGTCAGACTTTTCAAGCTTCCTACATCTATGACAGTCGTTACAGGTAGTCAGTACCTGTAACGACTGTCATAGATGTAGGAATAAAAGCCGGGACCCACAATTTAACGTGCCTTCCGAAACACATGTGGTGACCACGTGTCATGTATATAAAGGGGCTAGCACCACCGCTTAAAGTAATATTACCGCAGATATGGGAGAGATGCCACTCTATGCTATGTCATCCGCTGTCGTGTTATTATCTGGCCACAGATGGACAATACTGTTTACCTCCCTTTTCGATCCCCTATCATCTCATATCACACCCCAGGGAGGGGGCAGTAGTTTTCATAATTAAAATACCATAGGAGAACAATGTTACATTTTTTAATTCAGGATGATGAGAACAAAAATTCGAATATTTGACTCGTTTCGTCGCCATTTTTTATTTATCAAAATTGAAAAGTTAAACTACGTTACAAATACATTTTAATGTTTGTAACGTAATCGTAAAAATTCTAGTTGATGTCATACGGAAACTCTACCTAATGGTCTTAATTGAATGTTTACTTACACAAGAAGAAATACGTATCACACCTCAAAATATATCATCATCCCTATTATTATACTGTTACAATACAAGTGTCACTTCCATAAGCGTTAACGATAAACATTATTATTGTGTATGAAATTGACAAGCCTAAATCATATGACTTATTGATGAGTAATGTTATTCCCATACAATTAAAATATTTTCTTATCTTAATCGCTTGAAAGAATGTCAGTTGTCTACGAGATCGGTTATAGTTAACAAAATAAATTTAATCATGAAAGAACGTAAGTGTTTATCTACCGATGCCAATTTATATATCTATACTAATATATAAAGCTGAAGAGTTTGTTTATTTGTTTGAACGCGCTAATCTCAGGAACTACTGGTCCAAATTGGAAAATTATTTTTGTATTGAATAGACCATTCATCGAGGAAGGCTTTAGGCTATATACCATCACGCTGCGACTAATAGGAGCGGAGATACAATGGAAAATGTAAAAAAAAAACAGGGCAGGTATAAATCATAACTTATATCTCATCTTCTACCCACGGGGACGAAGTAACGGGCAACAGCTAGTTTATATATAAAATTAAAGTATAAATTTGATTTAAACCAAAGATCGTGCTCTTTACACAAACAATTTGTCCTGGGTAGGAATCAAACTCAGGACCTAAGGTATAGCAGTCAGGGTCACTAACCGCTAGCCCAACAGGCCAGTCAGAAAAAGGTGTTTAAAGAAAGGTGTCCAGTTTCACCAGATGTTTCGAAAGAGTATTAAACGTCAAGTGTCAAACTGACAGTAGTCTTGTCTTCAGATCGGTGTAATAAAACATGTATAATGGCAGGCGCACGATCATTTACCCCAAGAAGCACCTTTTAGCCACTTTTAGCATCGTCGCTGTGTAATTGCCCTACCACAAATTGATGTCGAGTAAAAACCGAATAGTTGATACGAGTGGCTGTGTAATGACAACTGTTGCGGTGAAACTGTTGATATACGCGCCAAACTAAGAATTCAGTTGCGATTAATTATTTTTTTCATGAAATGCTGTGTAAGTATCTGTTCCCACTTTCTATTTGGTTTTCATCGCACTTCCAACTTGTCTAAAAATTCTAAAAACAAGATGTTCATAATATGTGGCTCTTCTAATATTTTGAGGTAAATAGTGTAGCAGTAAATACTTCTCAAAAGCAGGAGAATAAATAAGCAAACGATCGCTTTAACAAGCTATTCGAGTTTTAAAATATTTTTCACGAGATCGGCAACGAATTTCGGGAACTTGAACAACAAAAACGCAACTTACAAGTTTACGTAAGTGTTATTAGATTCGTTCGCCATTTCTTATTCGAAGGAGTTCAATGACGTCAATCCGGAAACTTTCTTTCCTAATCAGATTTAAAACAATTAAAAGGAACACGACGATTAAAAATAAACTTACGTATTGTGTAACCGCTGACGCAGATATCGTCCGTAATCGGCAATCCTTACCAAATTCTCGCAACCCTAAAATAAAATCGACCCCACAGTGTCACGGGCAGTCGTCGTTACGCGTTGTACGTAATCCGCATTATATCCAAATAGCCTATAGCGTTCAGCTGCTAACGACACAGATGTCCCGCGCAAATTAATTGGAAATGTCAAGTGCACGAGACCCGCCATCTTGTCCCCCCATTCTTTTTTTTTTTTTCTCGCGCACGTGGCTTTATTGCGAGACAGCTGGGCGAGAGTGCGTTAATATTCGTACTTGACGTTAGTAACAGTCGCACAATGGCCTACCGAAAATATTTGGTCAACTTACGATACACTTGAATTAATAAATAAAATATTAAACATTTATTAACATGAAAAACTTATAAATTACTTTAAAAAATAAAACACAATTTTAAAAACTAGAACAGAAAGTAAATTAAATTAAAAGGCAGTTTAATTTCTTTTTATAGGCCGTTATTAGTTATTGGAAACCCTGCAATGACATCTGACATTTCGCGCGGGAAGGTGCATTCGCGAGTTAGAGCTGCGTTTGGTTAATGCAAAGATAATGGTCTGACCTATTTAATGGTATAATTAAATATCGCCGTCTGTTTCCGGCAATTAGATCGAAAGCGATCACTGTTGAATTCCTTTGTTACATTAAAAATATATTTTGCTCCTTCCGAACACCTTTCCTCACGAATTTGAGCACCTGATGCGTTTCGTTCGCAGCTGATGATCCTAAAGCCACGATATTACAACACCTTGACTTTTCGTTACGGAATTTCCTCCCCTTAATTACATTTTATACGTTTTGGCCAGTTGTCTACGAATATCTGCGGTGGCCGTATCAATTTTGTCTTTTTTATTGCGAGTTATGTTGCGATGGCACGCGACTTCAGCGATCCACTCTACACTTACCGAACAAAGAAGCGCAAAGATTGAATGTTGTTTAACTCGATTTTAGGGCAATGGAAACTTATTATATTTATTTAATGTAGTACCAAACTGAAGCACTATTTTTCGGCAACGTAAGAGAGAATTTAATAATTGTATATGGCGTATTGCGCGGGAATTAACGGTGGACCTGAAGGTTGAAAAAAATGTCAATCAAGGTTAACTTATCATTTTTAGTAGATATAAATATCTTTTGGTGATTTACGATAGCAGCACCGATATAAATAAAGGTATATTTTAGTATTTCTAGGGTTCCGTAGGGTAAGGGTAAAAACGGAACCCTATTAGTGAGGTTTCGCTGCCTGTCCTTATTCGGTTCGCCAATACGTCAGTATGAATGCTCACAGATTCCTGTTGCAATTATAATACCAAATTAAAAATTACGAACCTAAACAATAATTTTGAGTGTGAGTGGGAACCACAAATTTGTCAATCAACAGATTTGTGTTTCTTTAGCCCATTTGTACGGGACCCTCAAGGTCGCGAGTTCGACTCTCTCTTGACTTCCTTTGATGAGACTCCAATCAGTTCAAACTCCAATTTTTGCAGGTGTTTAACTGTTTTATCAGTTTATCACATCAATAATGTCAAATCCAGGTGTTTCGAGTGCCTTCCTGAACATACAAGACAAAGTGATTTGTGCGAATTAAGGTCAAGTATGAAATATCGCTTGATATATTAATAAGATAATAAACAACAACAATTAGTCTACGTGCATATCATCATATCAATTTTATTATGAAAAAAATTGTTCTCCATAAAGTTAAAATGACAATATTATTTTGTATAGGATCATTCTTAATCCAGTGAGGTTTCAAGTAAGTTTTTTATTTTACCTTTACTGTTTACTTCAAACTCGAGTACTCACAAGTTTGCGCAACTGTCTGTAAAATGAAAGGCTTTTCATCAACTGGGACAGAATATCGATGAAAAAGCTCGCTTTACACTTCGGCAATAGCTCTAAAACAATCCTGTAACATCTGGTCGGTACAATTTATTTTAATAAGGACTACCTCACACTACGATCACACATCGGTGATCGGTCCACGGAAATATACCGACAGGGGGCCTACCAACACGTCTTAATGTAAGACAGCTGAAGGTGTGAAGGCGAGACAACGCTCTACGCCCGTGTAGCGCGCTATCCTGCTTCCACAATTAACAATGTTAGACACATTAAGAGTACGTGGTAGGGTTTCTGATTTAATGTCACACTAGAATACGTGAATTATACAGAAGTGAGACGGATAAGTTAATGATAAATAACCACAATTTGTAGCTAAATTGTGAACAATATGCAATCGTAAACATATAAACTTATGACATTATTATTTACAATGTCACAAAGGTACGTCGTGTCGGGAAAATGTAAACATTCTCGTGTGAAGTGTATTTAATAAATTTATTATTTCTAGCAACATCCAAAGATTTTGAATTCATATTCGCACATTGCAGGGTTAGGGTG
This sequence comes from Trichoplusia ni, assembly GCF_003590095.1. Classification (NCBI taxonomy): domain Eukaryota; kingdom Metazoa; phylum Arthropoda; class Insecta; order Lepidoptera; family Noctuidae; genus Trichoplusia; species Trichoplusia ni. Next base: position 11,639,749 of record NC_039486.1, read on the forward strand.
ATACCACTGTGGCATGAGAAGCGATTTTATTGTGATATATATTATATATATTTATATTGTGACTGCAGCTTATGTCGCACCTATTCTTAATAAAAAAAATTATCTTAAAAGATTTCATGAAATTCCCAAAATCAATTAAACGAATAGCATATCAAAGCGCAACATAACTAAGCTACTGCGGAAAAGAAATAAAAGATTGTTGGAGCAAGATCGATGTACACAAGCATGGGCTGTGAGAAAGAGAGATGAGCATCCCGCTAAACTAGCAGTTAGTATTGACAGCAATTTTATTGAATTTGAAAAATATTGTGTGACAGTGACACTCAACTTCACTGCATCCTTACAAGGGTTACTTTAGGGGTTAAACAAATTGATCATGATGAGTTAAAGTGACTGTACCATCGAAAAATTAATACCCGCTACGCTACCCGCTCCGCTCACCACAGTGTCGCCACCCACCAGTCCGTTGGCCTGCGCTAAAGAAACAAACACGTTTGTTAGCCGCGTGTGATATCATTGCATTCATCGCCATATGCGGACGATCGTCCGTGCTGATTGTAAACACTATCACTACGCACCTGTGTCGTACCGATACGGACGTAGACGCAGGACTAGGTATGTAGGTGCTATGACATGTCTTAAACATGTACGGAGATGTGCATAACATCCATTGGACGTAAGTATTGTATACTATGATGTCTATCTGGTTGCCATGGTAGGTTCTGTGTATTTTTGCTTTGGGATCAGATCGCCTTATGTAGAAGTAGTTTTTTTCATTTTATTTAACAATTGATGTACTCTTACAATTTATAGTAACATAAGACTCAAAAATAGGTGTATCAAAGAAGTATTTAAAATAAGTTAGAAATTTAGACAGGTGTAGTTCTAAGCAATGGGAAATAAAAGACAGACTAGATAGAGAGGATGTAAGGTATTATTTAGTGTTCTATTATTGTTTATTATTCTATGTACGATATAGATACATACAGTGATAATGAGACCAAGTCCAAAATCCTTTACTTGAATTGCGTATTGTATCAAATTGAAGAAGTCGCAGAATAAAAGTTTTGGCAAAGTATACTTGGTCGGAGTAGGAGAAAACCCGTTTTCTTTTCACTCGCTGGTAAAATCTTGCTACTTAAATTGGAACAACTGAATTTATATTGAGAGGGTAATTTGAGTACTTATCCAAGTTGGGAGACAATGTAATATTATGATATTTAAGAGCTAGAGTTGGTGATGGAACAGGTGGCCATGATCTTTTAATGAAACGAAGCCCATTGTAGCTTTGCTTTACTGATCTTTACCGATTTAAAAGATTGTACCTATATGTATTTGGAAACTGTTTACAACATTCAACTCATGTCTTCTTGATGTAAGGTGAAATGGTCAACCCATTCTTTATTTTGAGGATCAGAGATCAGTTTTTTTTTTCGTGCCTTTCTGATAGCTGAGTTGAATAGAAGTTTTTAGTATTTCAATGTTAAAAATAAACAATTTCATCGTACATGACAAAAATTATCATAAAATTTGTATCTTTCCACTGCTTATGAAACTGTTTTAGAGTGAATCATGTATATGATAATTTCTTTACTTGTTTTAGGTAAGTATTAAGACATTACGCATAGCTGTCGATAAAGGTCTTTAGTATCTTATGTTAGAGATTGCGTCATACTCAGCGTGATTGGACTAATATTTTAGTAATCCTACGATTATAGTATCCAGTTTTACCTAGTTAATAACTGACAAAATCCGGTCACGATTTTCAATTGTTTTCTAATTCGTTTAGTTTTAAACAGTGCTGTTTATATTCCCGTTTATTGTATTGACACAGATTATACTTTTAGTGTGTAAGTAGCTGTGTACTGTCAATGTGTAGACGTAGGGCTGTCAGTGTCGAAATCTAGGAAATAGGACGTCAATCGTAAATTTCCTAGTTTCTGCACAGTGTTTGTGTCCAGTGGTCTTGGAAACCAGTGATTTTTACCTAATGACGGTGCTCTGTATCAATTCCTAGATTGACTTTCAAAAATTGCTTCTTGGTAGCAAATCGAAAAGTTAAAATTAAATTTCGAATAGCAATCTAAAATGTTTTGTTTCCGACAAAATTTGAGGTTAATCTTCCTGTTCTTTTATTAGCAGGCTGAACGTCCCTTTTAAATGTCAAAAACTTGAATTCAGCACGGGTGACAACCCTACGTACCAGTACATATGCATTGCATTTGAAGCACATCTGTGCGAGATTCATTTCGTGCGTCACATCGTATTTGTCTTGGCTGGAAGCTATCGGCCATCAAAACAGACTTAGAGACACGCGATTAAACCTGCATTATGTAAAAAAATAACTTTATCTTCTTCTAGATAGTGCCAAACAAGGAAAAATAACGCCGAAATACAAATACACAATCATGCTGAGTTTATAAAAATTGAATTAGGGCTTTTCCTAAGATAGTCGCCAGATAAGCTTCGATTAGTCTTTCTATTTTCGGGCAAATCGATTAATATTATTATAACGTCATGTTGAATCAGTATCTTTTAATAATAATAATTAAAATATCACATGAATAGATACATTATATTTTTTGGTGAAACTAATGATATGGGAAATGAAGAAGTAACAATAAGAAAGCACATATATCCCCTAATACTGCATAAACAAATCAACCAAGCGTAAGAAATGCGCGTACCCTTCTGTTTTTAAAGTGCGGGAGCGCGTGCAGCAAATAATAGATGTTGCCCCCCCAGCGGTCGAGCCGCGACTGACGCGTGCGAAACACGTGGCGCGCGCGTGGCGACATCTATTGTACTACACTTATTGTTTTGCATTGAGGGTAGACGTGGGTCTTTCTCAAGTTGCGTTTTAATGGGATTATTAAGTTTTTTTTAGAATTGATATCGTAATTTAGAGAAGTTCTCCTGAATATTTTTAATTGCATTTCGTACGTAGCACAATTTTGTCTAAATGGACACCAAACTTGAGATACCCTATTATGATCGATAAATGGAATCGTTAAACTTCGTTAAAATCTATTATAGCTTCGTTTGGGGAGGTCTTCCAGAACAATTTTATCAATCAAACTAATAATACAGCGTTCAGAGATTAGGTTTTAGTAATTGAGAAAAATATTAAATTATATTGTAGGTCATACATTACAGACAAATAACTTATACCTTATGAGATAATTAGTGTATCTGAAACTTTTTGAGAGAGTCTTCGCTGAAGCATCCTTCATACCCGACCTATCTTACACACAATGTTCAAGAATATTTACACAAAGACTCGTTTGACAATGGTGTTACATAATTATTGTTAAAATACAATGCTCCTCTCGGCACGATACAACTTTATACAAATGTGTAAGTACTTAAAATATTTAAGGAGATGAGCAGTTATTAAAGAACTAGCTGCGATCCTTGGTGTTACTCGCAGATAAAAACCTTGAGGTTAATCCAGGTTCTCAGCTAAAGCTTTAACAAATTTCATCGACTTTGGTCCAGCCGTTTGAAGCTGGAAGAGCAACAAACATCCAGACATCCTCAAATAAGTTTTATGTTTGTGATATGTACCTATAATGTTGTATAATTTAGTTAAATGTAGAATTTACTTATAGCAATATAAACTGTTTCAAGAAACCAAAAACCCCCTTGGCCGTTAGATACTAGACCGAAGTCAAAGATAAGAGTGAAAAATATCCCATATCGGTGTGACGTGTTATCTTAGTAAACAACACCTGTTTCATATGATGCCACGGAATCGTCACGTTCGCAAAATCTGATTGATAAATTAATATTGAAAGGCTATACTTTCGATAAGATCAGAACTGTATTAGATAAACAATGACTGTCAATTATTTTAAGCTTTTATCATGTTTAACGATTTCCCTTAGACTGGTTGTCAGACTTTCGAGCTGTTGACGAACCGTAACGACTGTTAAAGATGTGTAACTTAACAGCCGGGACCTGCAATTAAACGTGCCTTCCGAAACGCGGAGGAATTCATTATGACATAGATGGCCCTGTGATCGATCTACAGTGCAGTTGTACGTGTCATTAGCTATCACTATCACATGATAAATTGAATAACTGGTTTACTCCGGACATACAATCGCAACAAAGATAGACAAAGACAATAGGTGAAAAAGAAAACGCGACAAAGAAAATATGTGAAAATGAGTTCATTAACGTAATCCTTTCTTTTAAAAGATGAAACCATTCGAAACCGGTTTCCCGATAGAGTTGGAAATTTGAGTTCTGGAAGGGATACGCTGATATACGTCATAGAGTCTACAATCTTGGTACTTTCTTCCGCCCAAAGCGGTCCATTAACATCCTGAAAACAAGGCACATCACTAACCGTAAACCTCCCAAGACAATAAGCATCTATAAATAAACAGTCGATCGATTCCCAAATAGACTTATCGAGCAGATGGCCGAGGATATCCTGTTGGAACAGATTGCCCGCGATAATTATAGTTTGTAAGTGGCGCGTGCGCAGCAGACACTTGCGCCGGATTCGATGCAGCGAGCCTTGTCACGCGATGCTGTCCTTACGATGACGCAGAAACACCCATGGAGTGATGACGTCATTTGTTAATGTATCTCTAATATAATAGTTGACGTGTTGTCAGTATGTCAGGAGGTGGGTTTTCTAGAAAATTATTTGGCATAGAATCATGCTCTGCTCTAGACTTTGTCTTGAAAAAATGTAATGTTGAGTATTAACGATACGCTTCTTAGGATATTTTTATTACTTACAGTAAAATCTTCAACTAGGGCTTACTTCATGTTCACACTTATCTCACCAGAAAAAATTGAAATGTTTTAGGTATCGAAATTGCGGAGACAAACCCACAATTCCTGATAGGCTCAATCAATTTTATCTGAATCTAAATCTCATGATTACGCTTTTGATTGGTCAAACGTAAATGTATCAACCAATCATCTTTAAACATGTGTTTTATTAATATGACTAAGCCTTTATTAGCATCTTATATCTTTTTAATATATTATCTTATACAAGAAAATGTGTCGTTTTTAAGAGTGCTATCGCTGTTGCGAAGTTTTATCATGCGCTGAGGAATCATACTCATCTATTTTCCAAATGACGATAATCTGCTCTGCAAAAGAAAGAAGCTCTGGCTGAAATAAAGCTTAGTTATTAATAACAAAAAAAGGAAAATGAAACTGTTTTTTAAAGACTGGATCTAATTGCATCGTATTATTTTTTAATTAATCAATTCTGAATTTCCTATAGCACTGATACTTCTATTCGATTGCAGCTAGTTTTTGTTCCTGAAGGCCTACCGTCATCTCTTAAAGAAATATAATTGGTTTTGTGGAAGCGGGACAGCGTATAACACTTTGTAGAGCAGCGTCTCTTTCCCACAACTGCGTTAATAAGTGGAGGTCGCCTGTCTGCGCGCACGCAACAGGTTGTGTTCGGAAGTGATTCATTAGTGACAAGTCGTTAGACATACGAATCTCAGCAAAAACTATCGATCGGTTGGTTAACCAACCAGCTATTTCCCTCCTGCTTACGTATTTCTTGTTTCATTTACGTTTACAAGTGTTTTAGTAATATTCTGTTGTGAAAGTTTAATTCAGGTTCTGTTATTTATATTCAGTCACAGACTTAAGTTATGACGGTGATTTTTCGATCCAAGTGTCAGGTCAGGTTTTTTACAGATCATAAAATTCGCAAAAAAACGCGGACGAAGTCATGGACAACAATTAGTTTCTCTAAAAACTCTTAACGGAATCTTATCTTTATATTCGAGACAGTACCCAAGTGTTTTGAAATTAATTAAAATTATTACTCTCAACATATGACTTATTTCTCTAATACACTAAGCAAAGTGCATCCGCGGAGTGAGCACAGGTTAACATCAACACGAACGAATTTGGATGCTGCGTGCGGCTTCCGTTGTGCGCCTGCGCGTGGACGAGCCAGGGGTCGTCAAACATTGGAGTTTTTTTAAGTGTATATTTGTAATAATTGGATATAGAAAACGTTTCATGGAATGGAATCAGAAAGGTGTTGACTAATAAAATTATTAATAATTAAATTACATTGATCAGTTTAATGATAAACGACAAAAATATATATTAAAGAGACTTAATAGATAAAGTTTACGAAAAATAGATTGATAAGCCAAAATATTATTTTTATAATTTTTTATCTTACAAAACTTACTAAATATATCGAGTATATGAAGAAACACATCATTATGTACTTATTTATATCTATATGTTGTTTTATATCTATGTCTATGTATTCATATCTTATAGTGATCTAAAAATCGTTAAAATTACGTGAGATACGAGTGATGTGATGACGCTGCTTATCAAATATCAAGGTGTCTGTGTTCGTCGTTTCTGTTACACAATATTATGAAATCTGTCTGACAAGAGAACATTTCATTACTCGCTAGATAATCGTTGAGTAAAACAATTAAAGCCTAACTACATGAATAGGTTAAAAGACTTGGTAGGATAAATATCCATCGTGTGTGATGAATTGTTATGCAATGTCATGCACCGACTAAATTGAGGGGGCTTAATCACTAAAAGTGTCAGAAAATATCTGTCCATGTAGACACAAATAAGATTAAATTATATCATTGTCTAAAACAATTTGGAATTAATTTTGATGAGTAGTGGAGATTCGAAATGCGATATTCTTGTAAAGCAGAAAGACAGTAATCTATCAAAAATGTTGTTAATCCCTGCTTCAACCAGGATGCAGAACTTCCGAAACAACTGGTAGAGTTTACACGACACTAAGTGATGGCGCATCTATACTTGTTTATTTTTAAACAAACGCTTTAACACGCGTAAATAAATCGGCGTTACTCCGCGTCAAGTTTTATTTGAAGGATCGTAAAATATACCCCGTATTTACTTGGCAGGACGAAGGTAAAACATAAATGTACTGAAAACTGCCAAAATGAATCTTATTGTATTGAAATAAAGGCGGGTGTTGAAAGACCCCAAAGTGACAAATGACGAACGTTTATCAGATCCTAGATGATCTCTGCTTATCGTAAGACACTCCTTTAGTTAATTAGGTTTATTTTTGGTATGGCTGACATGATTAGATTGTTACCAAGGATATGGAAGTTCACCAGTCATTACGTCCTGAGATCATCACTGAATAATGTACTCTTTGCAGATAAGATTTAAGTCGATATTGACTGAATGAAAGGAAGAGATAGACTCCGAAGATCCGGGATTATGACCTACGGGAATTATTTTATGATACTTTAGAGAAATATTTTACTAAAATATTAACTGGGTTGTGAACTTTATGTCTTTGATTTTCATCCCGATACAGCCTTAAAATCCATCATGATGAATAAATCCATTTATTACCAATTAAATCTGCTCCAATACATCAATACTCCACTTGATCTAAGCATTCCTTTATTCCTTTTTGCATATCATCTTTTTTCATCTCTGTCTCTTTCCAATTTCTTTCCGTTGCAAGCTCATTTTTTTTCCGTAAATTGAGTCTAATATCTAATCTTACAAGCTTGCAAAGAAGTAAAGTCATAATCAGACCTGACATCTTCCTTAAGGAAAACCTTCAAAATCAATCAACGAAATTACACATTTAATTGTGCAAAAAAAACAAAACAATCTGACATAAACATCAGGTGTCGAAACAACGTTAATTGAATTCAACGACTCATAATTATGTCTCAAGGGAGTTGTTCCTAATTAGGGTTATTATTTGTTAATTTAGGTGTCACATCCCCGTTCAGGGAACAACGTTTATGGCCACATGTTTCTGTCACAAAAAACATGTTAAATGTTCAAATGAACAAGTTTGTTGGAAGGTTTTTGAGGGACGAGAATCTGGGGTACGTCAAAATGTCGCGTTTAGAACATACCTATAGATTTGTTAGATAGTTTTAGGATTTTTCCGTTGCGCAATGATTACTTGCAATTGTAAGAGTTATATAAGGATTATGATAATTATATTACCTACATTATATAATCCTATTAATATTATAAACACGAAAATATGGTATGGATGTTTGTTCCTCTTTCACCCAAAAAGCTCTGAAATTTGGAACACATATACTTTATAACCAGGAGTAACACAGATGATAGTTTTTATCCCGATTGTATGTGCCCGTGTGTTCTTATTCTATTTGTAGCGGGCGGGCCCGCGGGCAAGTTCAGTACGGCACGTTTCCTCACTGTTCCCCGTAAGAGAGAAGGGTGAAGCAACTCCATATATTTCTAAATACATACATGCTATCTATAATATGTATGTATTTAGAAATATATAAGTAAGTTTATCAGTTGTCTGGTTACGATAACACAAGCTCTGCTTAGCTTGGGATCAGATAACCGTGTGAGTTGTCCCAGGATATATTATATATGCGGAGCGCATGCGGGAGGACGACCCTCTCGCGGCGCCGTTCCGCAGACGAAGAAGGGGCGGAAGACGGAGAGCACAGCGCCCGTCCTCATCTGCCCCAGGGGGTGATCAGCGGGCGACAGGCGCGGGGGCGCCACTGCCTGCATCACAACTATCACCCCCCATGCTCCGGCCATTATAAAGAACCCTCCCCTCTGGGGGGGAGCTTGAGGGGCTTGCCGCAAGGCAGGCAGTCGCCGGTGGGGGACTGGACGACATGGACTCCCAGGCCCCCTCCACTCAGGCGAGGTCGGAGTGCCGCTGGGTCTTTTTAGTGGGTATACCGGGAACGTCGTTTACCGGGGAGTCCCACATACCCCTCTCTCGCCCCCCGGCGGGAAGGGGATGCGTAATAGCATTTTTTCCCAGGGAAAAAAAAAAAAAAAAAAAAAAGGATATATTATATATTATGTATAGCTGGTAAGAGAGAGCCCTTTGCCTCATTTAGGACTGGCAAATGTGGCAAATCGGATAAACTAATAATTTACGAGCTGTTGCGTCTCCACCCGCCTGCTTAAAGCAGGAAGAAAACGTTTAAAAAAAACAGTAGAAAAGGAGAGTATTTGTTACTCTAACGGTCAGTTCTTCATTAAAGAAACAGTTCATCATAAAGAAATCCGAACAGAAAAAAGCTCATTCGTGTAGGTTAAGGTATTTTTTTGCTTGCTGCTAACTTCTCATGCACTCAAGCATCCTTTCACAGAGTTTTACAAAAAATCAAGTCTCATGCAGACTATTATAAAAAATATACATTATGTAATATTGAGCAATACAAAAATATTCGCCATACCGATAAAATCATATTGATTTCATTAATCGCATTGAACGTCATTAAAACCATTATTAATGAATTTATTTACCAGTTATAACCGGATATTATGACCGACAAACAACGCTAAACACATAATCTACCATCTAGAAACTGATATAGTAAAGTATGGTACCAATTTGGTACTAATTAAAGTCTGCATCCGGCTCATTAGCTGTCAAATCGTCGGAACCTTTTTTTTGCGCACACGCAGAGTCGGAACGTGTCACTTTGACTGAATGAACTCTGTTGATTCTATGGTATTTCAGTGTTAATATCTGTGGGGTCCTTTTCTTCGGAAATTAAAAAGACGCGGAATTTCAAACTTTTATTTTTTCCCCCTTTTCTTAAGCCCCGATGCCAGAATTGGGTTGTTATAAGTTTGACGTCTCTGTCTGTCTAGAGCATCATTGCTCAAGAACTATTTGAGCGATTTATATTAAGTTTCTTGTATCAAAGGTGAATTTTGTGCGAATGTTGTTGGAGTATTGTGGAGTGAAAGTGGGGGAAGAATACACAAATGTCTTCAAAAATATACTCGAGTGAGGACTCAAATGAAATTACTGAAATAGAATATTGATGACTTAGTCAAAAGACTTATAACATAGAGTGATGATAAATATGATGTCGGGAAAATAGGATATCGAAATCATATTGTCAAGGGAGAGTGTCAAATATAGGGACTAGATCTCAGTCTTTACAATTCTGTTAAAGATAATTTCTCGTATGAGTTATAGTCGGTGTTTTTGTTAAAATTTTATTTGCAATTACGTTTTAAGTCACGTAGCCCAAGGCCTTTTCCTCACTTACCATTATAAAATTTGTTTTTACATGACGTTGCACTTACACTATTGTTTGTTTTGAAATGTCGCAGTTTTATAAATTTTATAAGTTCCGTAAAGTGTGAAACACAGGTTGAAATAAACCTTGGTAGCTTTGGGTAGACCCTACATTATATTTAGAACGTAACTTTCACGCATAGTATTAGTCCATCGATCAACAAGAATCTAATTTTTCTAAATAGTTTTGTTGAAAATGAATAAACTCCTTATGTCTTTTTTATAAAATAAATTAGTGAGTACATTAATAAAAAATATATTATGTACAATATACACCGTGATTATTTAGTCGTCTTACAAAAGCAGCCCAGTTCATGTTCAATTCAATGACTAGAACACGTTCATGATAAAAAAATAGGTATTTATGAGATTTGAAAAAAAAAAAATTGCATTTTTATTTTCAATATTATGATGCAATTCGTAGTTTTTTAGAAACACAGGTCTGTTGCGAGCGCGGTCCGAGCCTTGTAACAATGGTGAGGGACGCGGGCGGCGGCGTTTTTATGATTTAAGATTATATTTCAGATTTCTCTTGTTTAATTTTTCTTCGTACTTATTATCTTAGTTGATGATAAAAAATAATAATCGCGCCTAGGGGTATTTTACGTCGGATACATGAACTGGGCTACTTTTGTAAGACGACTAAAAATCACCGGGTATAGAATTTTATAAATATTTTAGCGAAGGTTTAAAAGAGCTCATGTTAGTTCCAATAGTCCATCGATCCATTTTTTATTGAAAATCATACAATGTTAATAAAAGCTTGAGCCTTCCATATTACAATATCATATACAATTCGTCCAAAAAATAAAATTTCATAACAATTGACTGTCTCAAAAGTAAATTACTTCACACTTATCCAAAGTTGTTATCCAGTCTTAACCAGGAGTATCCTAATTCCTCGGTAGCGCCATTTTCGCACCGGAAATGCGCGTCGTTATAGCATTCGCCGATGACATGTGTCGGCGCGCGCGCATGTGTCGCAGAGGCCGTCGAGAAATTGATGACGTCATTAGTCATGTGAAGTGGCGAGTTTTTGCACTGGACCTCACATGAGACGAGTCTGAACTTCCGGATATAAACCTTTGATGTGGTCAAGTTAATGTACCTCTATCTCTGTGGTTTCTAGTGTCTCTATGAGTTTTCGGATGTCACGAGATGTTTTTTCACAGAACTTTTGGTTTTGCGAATTTAAACGCTGTGTGGGGTTGTGCCAACAAATGTTATGACATTAATGTTCAAACATAGAAACAGCTTTTTAATTGTCATAAATATGTTTGTTTTCGTGTGTAGTCTTAGCGAAATAAATTGAAACGCAAGTTTTTATCTCTAATTTTTCATGCATTTTTCATTTAAGCAATGCTTTGTTTTAAGGGTAGAAAACATCAATTATAAGCACGCTACACCTATCTCTGTCTAACAGGATGTATCACATGCTTTTAATGAATGAGCATGAAACCTAGAGACAACATAAAATGACAAGTCAGAAATATAAGAGGATTAGCAAGTACTTGAAGCCATCACGTTTCAAAAATAGATAACCACTATCTCCTAATATCCACTACTCATCCAAATCTTCAATTGTCCCTTAGCAACCGAAAATATTCCGTACATACATTCCGTTAATATTAAATAATAGATCTGATAATTCTTCGTAAACAACGCGTCATAAGAGAAATAGCAAGCATCACGCATTATAAGCACTTTTTTATCTGAAAACCTCGGCGTCAAAATAGTCAAACGCCTTGAACGGTTGTGGGTGTGTCAAAGATATTAATGATATGGTTGGTTGGAACAAACACTTGAAATTAAATCCTTTGTATTATGAGTAATTCACATTTTATGTTGTACCGCAATTTCTTTTGAGACGATATAGATTTAGACTTAATAATGCAAGAAAGAAGAGTGAAGCGAAAATATCCGGTATTGCGTCAGTGATAGAGTCCATATTCTGATTACGGCTTACTGCTTCGTCTTCTGCCTTATCTTTCAGTGATTCAGGTGTAATATTAAAAAAGTTGCTTGTATTTTACATTATGTACCATTTGCAATGATTTGAAATGTCGCTGGACCTCAAAACGTCTACAAACAGCAGCGCAATAGTTAGCTTGTGAGATCTGTTGTTCGCTTTATCTAAGTTTGCACTTAATTATTTTTTTACCAAGGACAAGAAAAATTTCTACATTCAGTTGACATAGTTTAAGCCGTGTTATGATTTATAAAGATCGACGTATAGCACATACGCTACATAGGCTTCAATATAATTCAGTTTGTTTAAAAAAAAACTCGATTCCCGAATTTAAGCATTGCGGCGCATTGTTTCGCAAACATGCAAGTCACATGTCCAAAGACACTCAGTTACCCAACCCACAGTCGACCACTCGGCTAACCATGAAGTCAGAATTTTTTTTTGAAAGAAATGCTTTAAACTTTCTGAGGCCTATTAACCCTTAGAAAAACCTGTGATTAATTCCGTTATGGGCTGCACTTATCTTCGTTTCCCATACTGACATATCATTTTTCATGGTAGATCTTGGCCTATACGCTAAAATGGGTGTGTAGTAGGCTCGGCTCAATGAAAATAAACATGACTTAAACCTTAAGATGACACACGTTAAACAAAACACTTTATCATTTCTAATTCCAGGTTTATCAGATTAAGATACTTTCAGTCATCACGCGATATCTAGGAAAACTTTGTAAAAAATCCAATCATTTCATCATCCTCTATAATTTTACATAAGACGGCTACAAATGAAGCTCAAATCTATTGTAAGTATTAAGTTATCATGTTTTTTAATATATCATCATCATCATCCACAGCCTTTATCCTCCCACTGCTGTGCATAGGCCTCCCCTTTCTCGTGCCAATTTCTACAGTCCTAGGCCAGCCTCATCCAGACTTGACCCGAGACCTTTACTATGTTATCAAAATATCACGCTTCTTTCGCCTTGTCTTGGCCATCATTCTGTCACCGCCTTAGTCCACCTGCCGTCACTTTGTCTGGCCAAGAGGCCTGCCCAGCTCCACTTCAGCCTCGTTATGTAATAAGTGAAGTGTATTGTTTTTGTGAGAAATAAATTCTTTAATCACAAATAAGTTAGAGGCAGACCCAGGAGGATGCTAGAACGAACTAACTAGTCTACATGAAACTGGTTCTGGAAAACTTGGAACCAGAAAGAGAAACTAGGAATAGGAAACCAACTTCTCTAATACATGTTAATGTTATTACTTTTTTCCACTGTTATTTTTTGCTCTTCTTATTTGTATCAACATGTAGCTTTGCAGACAGATACAAGCTAATATAATATTGCATATAGTTCAACACTCCAAGATAAAATACGGAATGCAATGAATTGTAAAAAAAAGACAACGAATGTACCTGTTGAGGTCTTTAATTTTAATTAAACTATTCATTCAGACAGAATTAAAATAACTAAATTGGTATAAGGTGGCAATAGACGAAGCAACTATCCGGTAACAAATGATTTTAGTCTTTATAGCAAAGGCACTTAAGTCTCTTTTCTTTAATTTGGCATTTAAATATATTTAAAACTGCAAAATAAATGACGTTTAGTGATCATAACTTGGCAAACACTCACCGTCAAAGGCAATTGAAGCCTAAACGCTTGGTTTTAATTGCCCATATGCTTAAGTTTAAATAAATTATATACTTACAATGCCATAACAAGGTTTCATTATAATAATTTAATTGATACATAAGTTCGTTTCACCTGTGGGATACAGCAATTTAGATGTAAAAAAGTTTAGTTAATCGGACCCAGAATCACACATTTCATGTAAAAAATTAATATATCGGTGTTCACACTGGAAGGATGAGACGGCCATAGGTTTAAGAAAGGCGTAGAGGTGACTACTTTCAATTAGGTGTAATTTTAATATTAAAGGATTTGGGGCGTAGATTTACCCAGTTGTGAGACAATGTAAAGAATAAATTCAAATGTGAATAAATAATTTACATTTTGACAAGGAAATACTTGGAGCTATTGGAGATGTAGGGTTACATAGGAACTGTAGCATTATAATCTACGATGAGAATCTTGACTTTTAGATCTTTTTATCAGATGAAAGTTTACCTACCCCACCTATTTAAATGATGTTTTATGTTACTGGGGAAAATCCATGCAATTGTATTTATCTATAAAAAAATAAAGCATTTCCCTTGATATCTCTATCTATGCAAAAAATGAGCTCATCGTCAGCTGACAAACTTCGTGAGACAGCGTTTTTGTATTCAACATTTTATTTCATAAACTTCGACTAAAAACAATCGATCCAAGGACTATCCGGAACGCGGTTTTGTAATTTATTTGTAGAAGGTCTAAATTGTAATTTGTCGGACATGCTGTACAAATTTGGAAAACCTGTGCCTGTAAGGGAGAATTTAGTTTTTCTAGTCAGTTATAAGTAAGCTTCAATATTAAAAAGGCACCCCTAAAAAATTCGTTAGTTCTCATCCCATTTCTTATAATGTTTCATTCCCCATAAAGCGATTCTATAATGATATGAAAGAAAATGAAAATAAAAGTAACACTTAAATAAAAAAAAACATCTACAAATATTCCATTACTAGCTATGCCTTATCTATACGGTTGTTAAGTCTACATTTGCACAATAGCGCAGGGCAGTCGCAGGTGGGTGCGTAAAAAACGAAAGGATTCGCCGCAAGCGCAGGTGCGCTCTCAGGTGCCGGGATTTAGGTTACAGCTTAGATTTAGCTCTTATTTCCACTAAATCGGCGACAGCTTGTAAAAGTCCAATTTTATTGGTATGTCATAATTGTACGGTCAGTAAAAAACAATGAAAATACAATCATATTAACAAAAGAATAACAAACAAAAGATTTTATTTTGTTATTCTGGCTGGATGCATGCTGAAATAAGATGCAAAGAAGCGAAAAAGCATGTATAAAAAACATGCTTTTTTTAGCTGTGATCAATATTGTCTATTAGACACGTCTACTCTTAGACGAAATATTAAATAGTAGACGAAACGAAAACAAGAGGTTTTTATTATAAGAATATCAAACTATTTAACGTTAAGAGTTTTTATCTGAACCCATCAAATAAAAACTCTTTTAAATCATTGTCAAAAGGTCACTGAGAATTTCTGTCAGATTTTTAATCTGGTTTCGCGTTCGTTTTTGCTGACAGTATGTCATAATGATTACACTAAATTTTTAAGTGTTCACGAATTACTTTTCAAATTTAGAGAACATTATTGCAATTAGCTTTTACGAGGTGTGTTTTTTTTAATTTTGTCATATTTAGTGGTCTGGTTCTTGGAAACATGTGTCAATTATTTACTTTTAAAAATAAGTTGATCAAGAGGGTTTTAAAGGGTTACAAATTTTTATTATAATACTCAGATAACGCTGATAAATGTTTTAAAAAGGTTTGGAAATGTGTTGGTACAAAGGATTATTTCTATAATATGAACATTTTGCTAATTATTTAAAATATTTTTTTTTGTTTCACGCATATTGCTAAAGATTTGCTTCTGGTTTTAGGAGGGCTCAACTTATTCTATTGTAAGTTAAATATCTTTATATATCGAAAAATATCTTTATAAACCACTAAAATAATTTTTGGCAATTATTAATGGTCAATGACAAAAAAAAAAAGATTTTAAAAATTAAAAATAGATTTCATAAAAAAAGTTGCAAATTGTTATGCACCTAATCATGAATGTAATTTTACATATTATTAAAAAAAAACTAGACCTTATTTTCCAATTAATTTTTTACACTCTTTCTTGTTTTCTACGACATGTTTCATCTCACAAACCTTTCATCCAGTTTAAGTCCTTCATAGTTCCAGCTAAGATCCCTACGAGAAGGTCATAGACCACACTAGCCATAGAATTACAGACCAATTGTTAGAACTACAATAGATCAGAAATCAACAAGTCCGCTTATTGAATGACCCATCATAAATAACCTTTGTGCGGAGTTCATTATTTTCATGACAATTGCTTTTGTTTGCTTGTAAGTTCCATCATGGTTTTCATGGTCTAGAAATATAATGGGTATGAGATATTGGCGGAGAAAGGTAGACGGGTCTGGATGTGGCTTCGTTAATTGCGTCGTTTCTTCTTTTGCAGCAAGAGTAGGTACTTAGGAAACTGTTAAGGGCCTTAAGGGCGGGTGTAGCTGCATGCTGCCTTATTTTAGACTTTAAAATGTGCTACTTAGTAGTCTCGTTTGAATGTATATATTTTTTTATTTGATATAACAGACCACTAGCTATTTACTTATGCTTGAATAAAACAGTTTCAATAAAAAGGTTAAATTTGGTTTTTTGGAGACATTAATATTGATTTAAAATTGCTATGGTTGCAAATCGTATGTAAGAAATATACTTACATTACAAAACATTCATAATGGATCAACCTAAAATATGGTTATAAAATAGTAAATAAATGTATGTTTGACAATTTACAATTACCGTATGTATGTCATCAGCAGTTAAAGATCCGACGCCAAGAAGATAATCCCAAAATATAACAAAAGACGAGAAAAAAGACACAATGAAATCCTTCTAAAACAACGTATTTGACGTGGATACAGAGCGCCGGCGCGGGCGCAGGCCGACAGTAGACAAGTGAGCATACCACTCTTAAAGTAATATCCTTTCAGGTGAGTAAGCGACAGCGCGCTACACGGAGATCCAGCGTCTCTTTTCCACACACGCAATAATTTACGAGGTGATGGTAGGCCGCAAGTGCTCCAGACACTCAGACAGCGCGAGGGCGACAGGTAGGCCTTTGTTCGAGAACAATGCACAATCACAGACAGACGGGACTTTTTGTGGCACACCTGATTACATCCCTGTCGAAATTAGGCCAAGGTTTTGTTTCATTTGCTTTCGTTTCGCTTTTATTTATTTTTTACCTTTATTTTCTGTAGGTTTGAGCTTTTTTTAGTTTCAGACTTTCAGACTAGTGTAGTATAAAACTTACAAGTAAAGGGGTTTTTTTATTGGTATAAAAAATGATTGTGAACATCCCATGATTACTTCCGCACATCTTAAACGCACAAACAGTTCTCTTTCTTAACACGTTTTTATAATATTAATATAGATAGACTATCGCTATTCGCTAGCTTCCAACAGATTCAAGAGGATGAAGAATTAGTTAATAGAAAACTGTTGTTGTTGTAAAACTGAAAATGTTATTAATAGCCCTCCTCCAAATTCTTATTTTTGTTATGCCCGACAGGGCCCACAATGCTCCAAAACTAATGTATCTTGTGTACCTACCACCTAAGTTCACATTGTGGAATGCAATAAATGTATTGAGATTGAGTATTGAGAATGCTGAACTGGTTAGGATTGTCCCTTTTTATTAATTACTAGCTGCTACTAGCGGCTCCGCTCGCTAAAAGTCGAAAATGATCCCACGGGATCATAAAATCGAGATAAAACTATCCTACGTATCAATGCTGGTTATAAACTATCTGTGTATCAAATTTCTTTCAAATCCGACCAGCGCGGTGGTATTTGGAGGAAAGAGTGAAATATCCATAAAAAATCACGTGTATAATATTAGTTGGATATCACAGAAGAGGATAGAAACTATCAAGATGTGACTTTTAAACAATCTTGTTGATTACCGCTGATTATTCAGTTGATTTAGTACAAGTGTGCAAGTTCTTTCAGCGATATGATATTATCATTACCCTTGTCATGCTACCTGGAATCTCAATCTTATCCTATTTTTTATCCTGTAATTAATTGAGCTTTGCTATTATCGGCACCTTGCAGCGCAGTTTATAACATCAATAGGTTGCAGTTTATGACAAGTCATACTAAATATCTAAATCTAGATTAAACAGCATTGTTTCGAAAGTAAATTTAGTCAATATAGCCGTAACAAAAGAATGTCAAACTCTTAATGAATCATCGTTAAGCTACGTTCAAAGTTTCACAACTCTAATGAGTCGATAAGTAAATACTGGTATAATACGGTTTGCGATACACAGATTTTTTGTAAAGCCCCGTTAATTGGCGTCGTCGCGTCCCCATTACGCAGCCTCCGAGCCACTGATACGCCTTTGCGCACACAGAATGCACATCTGGGAGCAATGAAGGACTTGGAAATCTCGAAAAGAACTCATACATCCAACAAAAATAACGAAAATCAACCGTAAGACGAGGGCACAGAGTTGAGTTTGATTATTCGTGTGTGCGACACCCATTGCTGCGAACACCTGTTTCAACCACAGCATTTATTCAGACTACGTGTATAAGAAATTGGATTTTATCAGTGTGGACTTTAGGTTCATTTTCGGTTGAGTGACCCTCGTATTGCATTCCTGTTTCGTAGGGATGTTCGCATAAATTATCGATGTTTCTCTCCGCGTGAGCGTCGAGGATACGTCTGTCCTTTTCTGTTGCTTGTTTTTGTTTCGCCGCCGCTGTGTAGAATGTGTGGACGTGAGACAAGTGTCGGGCGAGATCTGCGGCCTCATACATGTGTATGTTTGTATGTTGTGGATTAAATATAATGATTGTATTTTTTTACAAAAAAATAACCTTGATTGAGCGTTACATAAAAATAGTATTACGGCTGATTTAAGAATTTATGCTACACAATTTTTGTTCTTGAAACATTTAAATAGCCATAAACTATTCGTTGTATGAACAATTTGCTTAGAAATGAGTTAGTGGTATCGGTTCGTTTGTTGAGTCAAATACCACTTGATCGACGCCGGGTCACGAGGCTAGTTCATAATACACGAGGTGTCGGCGGCCAGCCGGCGCCACGGCGGCAAACGCGGCGCCTACAATCCTGTCAGCTATATAACAATGATGACCAACGCAAAACGACCCTAACCCCACTTCGAATAAAGCTCACTTTTCTATATCGTCTCTCACATCAGCTGTGATTTCCTTTCCATTTGAATACTCACTCTACCGCACTAAGAATAATGTTGGTTTTTTGTTAAACTCCCATACGATATTGAATTTGTTCCTCGATTTTGAATTCCGTACAACGACTAAAAGAAAGCAATTTTTTTAAGGAAGTGTTTTGTGTTTAGCGTTACATTAATTTAGTTCTTATGCAACGACACCCGTGTCCCGTGGCCCACGTGACGTCGCTGCATCGACTCGGAGTAATTCTGATCATTACATGTGTGAGATATTTTTCTTTGAAGGAAAGTTACGACGGGATTGGAGTGTGACTAATTGTCACTTGTGTTAATACTCAGTTTAAATACATGTGTAGTGCAGGCCGCATGGAGGTCAGTTATATTTGGCGCCACTCGCCGCCAGGTGGGCGCTAGTACTCGTGTTATTTCACCGGTAAATCTCATTTAACAACGATCCGCGCCCGAAGTAAGGGCAAGTCAATTAAACCCTGCCTCGGTGATTGACAGGTCATTGAGTAAGACCGCTTAGGTTTTTGCCTCTCTCGATATTAAGAACATGTTTTATTTTGGATATTCCAGTTTTATAACTAGGTATCAGAAATGCATGAAATTGAACGTGGTAAAGCTATTGTCGAAGGCGCGAACTTGACAAACAATATTTCATTCAACATCACACTTGGTAGGTCCAAATGACTCAAAGACCTCATCAAACAGCCAAAAAAATTAGGACGTTAAATAAAACGCGACGAGATTGACGCGGTTTCCTTACGGTCATGGCTAGGTGTCAAAAGCTTTACCTGACCGCTAACACCTACACAGGCCAGCGCTGGCCGCTGTTTACTATCTTAGCCGCATCATATTTGTTCGGGAGTTATCCCTTCACACCTCCGCACCGCGCCGCTACTCAAATTATAATACAAACATTATGAGCCAAACTTTTAGGAATGACACGTATTGTTAATTAACTCGCGCTTTCGAGAATCGTGATTATACTGAAAACAACAAAGCGGACATTCATAACCAAAATTCAAGAGTGACATTACACAGAACCATTATAAATTTTAATGATGCGAATATATTATACACCAATTGTGACTGAGTAAAGTGAAACCGACACAAATTAGATGGCAGTGAACTCGGCGGTTATGTTGAGACAATTATTTTCGATCCCTTATGACTTGAATTAATGTGGTAACCCCTCTTTAAGCCCATAAAAATTCACGACAAAACCTGTATAAACGGCTGGAGGCAAAACTTGGTTGTTTTGCGACTCGTTCCCAGAAATCGAGGAAATGTTCGAGCAAAAAGCCGACGGAACAGGATTTTGTATCGACATCGCCAAATCTGGACGCGTTAAGAAATGATAAAGAGGACGCCGCCACCGCGGCCGAGCGCAGCCTGCACCGCGGGCCGAAACACAACAAGACCAAACCCCGTTCTTACCAGAAAACATTCTCAAATATTACAGGACTTAAATAAAGAAATACTTCTGGACAAAACGAAAGAGGTACGTGATCGCTGGGGCAACGATAATAAATGGATGCATCAGAGTGATCTAGCACAATTTCCATTATCTTAAGGGGCATCATTACACAGTGATGACTTGCATAATATCTTCATCTGGCAATACATCTCCGATGATTAATATTCCGCTTTATTCCGCCGGGATATTTAGCATGCGACAGCTGGATCAGAATAAACGGCCAGTAATAGACCACGATTGTAATATCGATTATCCAATACGAATTTTGATAGGTGTCTTCTAAATGCGGCGTTCGCATCGCGAATAAGTGTACGTAAATGATCGTATGGTTATGCGTGCGTGAGTCACGGATGTTCACATGTGCATGTGGAAATAGCCTGTAAGTTAGTACAAATGTTGAGATACACGGCCGTATAGTGCGGTGTTGTGTGGCGATCTTCACGACAAGTCGCCGCCGACGGCCAGGGAATGCGACCGGCTGGCGGACCAGTGCGGACCCATGTATCGATGTTTTATGTCCTTTATCTTTATAAATTTTATTGCGGATTTAAATTGAAGGGATATTTTGACTATTATTAAAATGTTTGGAATGAATCGAGGTTTTAATAAGAAAACACAAAAATACTTTTCTCTTCTTTACTCTTCTTCCTTATATTCAAAGGTTGTTCAAATAATAAACGTGTGCATATGTTTTTAAGATTATGAAGCAACACGGATTTACAAAAAAAAATCTATAAATAATTATAAACGTACCTTACAGTATAACATAAGAATGAAAAAAATATTAAAATTTGAAAAGCCAAAAAAAGAAAAATATTAAATCAGTCACAAATTTTACCGCAGTATACGATATATCTAAAACACTTTTCAAACTCATCGCGCAGCTTAAACTAGAAAATCGACCACCAGATAATCGTATTACCGTACGATAAGATGTTGTCACGGAGCACATCTCTAAGGGCGAGACTGAACTGGCGCCGTGCTTTTTTACCCCGGCTGACTCTAGCCAACTTTATACCACGCTTCGTTCGCCAGTTGAGCGCCGCCAGTCGTACGGGGAGGATGTGCGCATCGTCGCACGCGAACACCACCGAACGTGCGCGAACGTAAAAATGACAATATAGTGCGTAACTTTTTTTTTCTTTCGTCTTGAAAACTGTGTCTTATAAAGTGCCAATACGAGTTGCCTTCAAGTGTTTTCGATGAAAAGGATTGTTTATCAGAAGTTTTTAATTGGATTTGTCTTAAGGATATAGAGATGTCGAGTTTTACGACTACAGGAGATGCGACGCAGGCTGCTGTCAAAGGTTTGTTTCCGATCTATCAACTATTAAACTATTATGTATATGAAGTTTTATGATCCTTAAAGGTAACCAAGAAAAGGTCCGATGTATTTCTCTTACGAAGATACTGCATTTCCTGGTGAGTCTTAAGTGACCGTAAAAGAAAAACAATAGCAAATATTCCGGCATATTAACTTTTCACTTAAAATACACAGAGACACTAGATTGAACTTAGACTAAAATTTAAAGCATCATAAAATAAGTAAACTCGACTCTACCAAAACAAATAACAACAAAATGTAGAGTTCAATAATAACTACAGCCACACAATTAATACACTAATCTCCGCCTATAATAACCGATGCAACTTGAACCCTTTAAAAAAAACAAACAACTTTAAAAACTTAATAAAAGGAAACACCGGTATTCTTCATAAACCCTGATGCCTCTTCATAAACCACTTTATCACTAAAAGTAAATCACTCATTACACCTTAAGATTATCCAAAACTATAATACATACAAGAGTTCCTAACAATGCTATTGTTTCAATGGTCAACCCAAATCTGATAGTATATGAAAATAGAAAACAGTAAGACATTCCAAAGTCAGAAAAAATACTCTCCTTTTTCCCCCCAATTGAAACAAGTATTTCCACTTCAGTTTATCATTAATCATTTTCAATCTAAGTCTTTGTAAGCGTATGTTCCAAGTGCTAAATAGTAGCAAATCCTCACATTTATTCCTAATCAGATTTTGGAAGATTGTGCTAAGGTTCTTGAAACAGTTTTGATACAAGTTTTAAATGAGATATTCAGTAATACGGCAGCGTTTGATCCGGTAGATTAAGCTGTCAAAGTTGAATAAAAAGGTTTTAATACAAAAGTCATAAAGACTTATTTGAGATACAGTACACATAGACACTATTTTGGAATAATTTCAAGGGGTACAAGACAATCGTTTCCCTTACAAACTTAGCATAAGCGGTTCAGTGATTTTCATTGATTTCACTCTAAATACTGGCTTACAGGAGTTCCAAATAAATAAAGCAATAGACAGTGGACATGATAATTTTGATATCACCATATTATGCAGGTGTTGTTTTTAATAGAATATCAGCTATACGTGAATTTGTAGGGGACTTTCCCGATGAACAATATCTACCTATCAAATACAATCAGAGAGATAGTTAGCTTCAGGCTTTGAGACGCATTGATCTAGGATAAGACTCCTTTTCTATGGCCCTTCGTTTCAAAGAAGCTGAAATCAGACCAGGGACTGATGATTTTCGCATAAAAAATAGTGTTTAGTTGATCCACGAACGTGAATGAAGGCATTCAAGTCATGTGGAATAATAGCAGACCAGTGATAACAATTGTATCATAATGGCAAAGTAATCTTATCTTTGACGTATTGACTAAGCGATGGCCTGCTCCGGTTTGCAACTGGTTCAATCCAGTTTCGGTAACAATCTTTGACTTTAGTGATATTTTTTTTATGTTTTATGAATTTGATATTATCCATAGGTATGATTGTAAGTGTGGTTTTATAAAGTACTACCTAAGTTTAGATTTGGATTTATAGGTGCGGAAGCAATAAAGTCGTTGACTCTACGTTTCATGCTTAGGACTTGCTTTCTACGTTAAAATTGTTCCAGCCGACTTAATATACAACGAGCATATACACCATCCCGTATAAGACATAAATAGGTGTCAATACAATTACTATCTTAAATCGGCTCTTGAGATAATGCACTCTACCTTTTAATTAAAACGGCTTTTATTTTTTTAACCATACGTAACCAGGCGTAGTCACATAATTACACAGCCAAAAACAAAAGTTCTCATCGTAAAATCTATCGAAACTAATTATTCATATATTCCGAAAAACAAACGGGGCAGGGACAAAAAACATGCACATGCTAAGGGTGAAAACCCTAACAAGTGAATTACTTTACCAACCAACGTTTGCCGCTTTGCCAACGTAAAATAATTCTTAAGAGTAATGTTATAAGAGTCATATAAGTGATGCGGGTGATGTTAATACGTTTGTATGTTTGTACACATGTTGCTAGACGGGGGTCGAAGGTTTGAATAGACTGTTTTTTTAAGAATCACCGATTACCAACCCTATTACGACAAGTGTTATTAGTGGAAACCGTTCGGATTGTGTAGTTTTGTAACCCAGAATTAATTGAAAGAATTACCACTTTTTTAGAATTTAAATATTAATCATTGTGAGTCAATGATAAAGATAAATCAAAATATGAAAATGTAGAGTCAAAACGTTGGTCAATATTATTAACACATGTTTATATTTTTATAGTAGTCACACAACTTCTTAAAAAAAAATCGCGACACCTCTTTTCTCAAAAACAAATTATAATCTACAAAACAAATTTAACAAACAATTAGTAACAAGTTACGTCATTCTAAAAAAAAACTACAATCGACCAATAAAGGGACTGTTTGTCGCCACATGACAAATGACGTCACACTTGCAGACCAGATGTGTTACCCTAATACCAGATGTAGAGACATATGTATCACTATTGATTAGTTTAAATAAAGGGTGCGTTTACGCTACTGTACAAATGTAAAAAAATAGATGAGATTACTTTCAGTAATTTGTAGAGTCAAATGAAACCGGTCAAGTGTGTGTTGAATTCGCGACAGTGAGGGTGTCGTTCAAATACGCAAAAAAAAATATCTGTAGAAAATCTCAATCGAATTTTCGACGGTATAAACTAGTGTTGCTTAACCTCGATTTCATCTGCATAGCTGCAATAGGTCGTACTTCTCTTCCAATCATGGGGTTAGAAATTGCAATATACACAGAGGTTTGAAAGGCGAAATGGTAGTTTCTTAAACAGCTATGAAATTATACGCAAAAAGCTTCAAGTCTTCTAAAATGATTCAAAAAGAACTTCATAGTTTTAGCTTCCACCATAACATTAATTGCGAAACCATAAGAATTGCTCTTCTAATCATCACAACATAGGTAGTCTGATGATAAAATCGATAGTTCACATAAGTCGTTTCACAATAATTTGCAATATTTTAAAGTATCTAATCTAGCAGAAGAAGCGATTTTTATCATTCTGATACATGCTGTAGGTACTGGACAGGAAATTCAAAGAGGCTGTGAAAAATTTCAGGACAATCGATTTACTTATACCACATCACTATTAAGAGACCAATGGACTTTAGATAACTAAAAATTGACAACAAAGAGGTAACAATGCACTAATTATACAAAATCCACATCTCTAACAATGGTCAGCATAACATTTACATGCCAATCTAGCTTACATTAGATAAAGTTCGTAAAAAACGCGTCAATCGATAATATCGATAATAATCGATTAGCCTGTACCTATACTCTGATACCCGGTCTGTAGTACATTTGTACCGAACCTTTGTACTCGAGTACACACATCATAATGCACACCACTCGTTTCTGTAAGTACACTGAGTACATTGATATAGCGATAACATTAATCTTTCCGTATTATGTAATAGGTATTGGAACAGCGAGACTCACGATGATATTACAAATTAAGGAATCTGATTCCGTATCTATGTACATTGGTATCTGAGTATATATTATGGGTGTGTTGTAGGTGACACAGTATGGCATACGTAATCGCTATCTTTTGGTTTATATATCTCAAGGCGGTGTGACGTCACGAACGCTGTTGACTGCTTTTTGTTTAGGTTTTTTTTTTTAAATAAGTGACGTAGAATTGTCGAGTGTTTTTTTTAATAAAATGTTTATTGTATAGACGTTGCTTGAGCTTAAGTAGAACTCTATGTGACAGTTTAAATTATAAGGTAGAGTTAAAGACTATGTCATTTAAGAGTGAATCGAATTTGTTGATTCGAAGATACAATATTGTATTTTAAGTAAGAGAAAAGCTATATAAGCCCTTAATGCGAAATAAAAACTTTCTTTGAATAGATAAATAAAGAATTTTAACTTACACTTTTATCAAGACTAGAAAATAATAAGTCTAATCGTTAAGATCGGACACTATCTAAAATGTATGTGAAACAGGTAATTTTCCACCGGATTTAAGTGAAATATCTAGGCCACGTGAGCCATTTAAACGATAAATTGTTTTTAAAGGAAATACTAATAAAATAAATAATGATAAGAAAAATATGATAAAGGAAAAGGATTTTGTACTTCACTTACGATGATATTGAAATTGTCATCTGATGATCTCATAGTCATGTAATCATAGATGATGCGTTGATACTTGGTATATATTAAAGCTTTTGTTACATATGATAATAATACCTACTTCCTTAGACCTTAAACAATGATAATCTTCATTAAAATGCTTCAGAGTCTGCATTGCCATTGGTGCTTTATTCCTGAATCTTATTATAACTTCTCATAAATTTATGACATCTTAAAAGTGTGTAGTTATGATTGACAATTGGTTAGATTTTAAAAACAGAAAGTACATTTCCTTTTTAAATAAAATTTTACTTCTATTTTGTGAAACTATCTGAAAAAGACCGTTAAAAGAAAAATAAATAAATAAGCAAAAAGTTGTTGGTTGATAACATTTTTTGCTGGGTTCCGTTTTGTTGCAGCCCACTACAATTTTTACGACTGGCAATATTTTGAAACAGCATTATTCACGTGCTTAGTAGCACGTGCTTTTACACCGGATGCCTTATATGTAGTTTGTTTGGGTAACAGCTAGTGCTACAGATAAGCTATCGTAACGTATAATTCGAACCTTCAACTTTAAAACAATCAATGAGGTTACATGGACCAAATATTGGCATAAACTGTCGTATTTCTTACCGGATTTACCCGAAGGTTTCACGGCTAACTTAATTATTATTAAGTACTCAATTAACATTAATAGGGATATTTATTCCACGCAATGACTATGTAATTTTATGTCATTTTTTGTCACCAAGAACGTGAGTGAGATGTTACGCCTTGTATGTAGTACGGTGACGCCATTTGGGTTTCCCAAAGCAATGATACGGAATTTTAAATATCTCTACGAAATGTCGTAGAAGTACTTACAATAAATGACAATTAAAAAACTTTAAAAGAATATTATAACATTTATAACGTTCTATAACAATAGTACATTATATAATAACCACAAATGAGGCATCCGGACAAAGAATAAAGAACAACGATTCTCTTTATAAAACGTAATTTTCTTACGAAGATAATCGTTTGTGGCCCATGTCAACCTTGCAAACTTTTATTGTTCAAATCGACCCCATCTGTCAAGTTGGTACACACATGCACGCTCAATTGTTTTATACAGTCCTTTCAAATGTGGAATAGTTCTCAACATCTGTTCTCTGGAAGCCAAATGTTTTATATTCAAGATATTATTACTGGCCAGTGTTAAATGGAACTGTCTATACTTCAGACATTGTTTCATTCTTACATTCAATTCGGTAAGTTGAACCAGATGTTTTTTAAATCTTAAAATATTATCGGTTATTATTTTTGCATATAATATACATTAATATTAAAGGGCTGACGTAGGGAAGCCAAAAATTCTTCGAAAAAGACAAAGAGAGGAAGCGAACGGGTGGGCAGATATAAAAACAAAGATCGACCATACTTCCCTTGCGTTGCGGATATAAAAAAATGTATGCACAAAAAACTGTCGTCCTGAAGACTTAGAAAAATTATTGTAATTTACATAAAACCTACGCGGTATCGAAAAAGATTTGAACTTAAAGTTTCATTTGATTTGAAGTAGTAACATTACGTTGTGATGACCACAGAGTTCGCAATTACAAAGGTACTTATTCTGGCCGTGCTTAATATTTAATTCCATCCAATTCCGAGTGATGTGAGACTTAACATTTAAATTAAGTAAGTAATGTTTCTTCAGGCGCCAACACGCTGAACGTTTAAAGGCCTCGTAAAGTGCGCTCGGAGCATGCGTGGGCGCACCCGAGATCTATAAATCGTATAGATTTCCAAGCGCTTTCATATCGATGTTTCCGCAGGATACGACTTTTTTATGGCGTCTTGTGCGAAATTGTTTGATAAGGTCTTGTTAGGTTTTTTACTGCACTCATATTGTTTCATATTGTAAAATACGTTATTGTTTACCCATAACAATATAATGCAGTCGCTCTAAAAAGGCCGTAATTCAAAATAAATTGAATTACGAAAATATACTATGTAGCTTTGAATTTGGAAGGTTCATAATGCTACTCTCCTACTGATAGTTCGTATCGTTTAGTTATCACTCTCGGTTGGCGCTAAAAGTGACGCTTACTCATCTTTACGTCTATGCCTTGTACTAAAAAATTATCACACTTACCATGACTTTAATAAGGAATAATTTTTATAGTACTACATACGATTCAAACTAATTCTCCTATACCTGTATAGGGATTTTGAAGGTATGATTTGGTATAAATAAAAAAATAAGAAGCATAATAATTATATGTCATTGCTGTCCTTAATAAGTTATAGTACAAAGATGGCAGAATGACTTAAACTAAACAGGTTTGGAGAAAAGAGTTCCGAGTTCCCATTCGCGGCAAGTGGCCTATTCCGCGATACAGCTTCAAAGATCTACTGATAAAAATTGTTGCCTAATAAATAACCTGCCTTAGAATACATGTTTGGATATTGTATAAACATTATAACAGAATTCAGATGATGTTTTTAGTTCTAAAAACTTTGCTGTAAAGTTAGACAGCCTATTTCAAAATTGGTAACTTAATGAGAACGGTTGCTTGCTTACTAAAGCACAATGATATACCTACGTGCATCTCTCACACTACGTGCGTATTAAAAACATTACTAACATAAAAAAAATCTCGGATCACGCATGTTTTTGTTTATCCGCCATGTTTACGGCTAGCGTCACCGCATTCCGCGCGCGCCAATCACGCATTTGCATTAATTTGCTAAGAGCCGAATGAATTCGAGATTAGCTCAAGATAAATGACTGCTTAATTTGAACGGCGCTTAGTTCCAACTCGTTTCTAAGCGACGAATCCGGGAGATGGCGCCTTTTATTATGCAAACCGATTATATCTGCTGGTGACGGTGACGTAAGACTTACTACATATACCATATATGCTTTGTCTCATTGGTGAACGCCGTGGCATTCCATAGTTAACGACAAAGGCAGAAAACGAAAGAAGTTGGACACGTAATGATTTTCAATTGTTAATGTAGTAGACCTAATTAGAAAGCTATGGCTCTACTTTTGACCGGCCAATTTTGTGTAATATAGGATCTCTTCATCTGGAAATTTATGATCTATATTTTCACTATACCGATCTTCAAGATCACGAAATACCCTCGATGGAATGTGTACCTCATATTGAAAACTTAAGCCCATGACCCAATTTAGTAGTGCCAAATTTTCCAACCAAGCAGTTTTGCTCCCTAAAAATATTACGCCGAAACGTCACATTATGTAAAATCGACAGTTTTTACGTGTATTTATCGTCACACAGGCGCCGTTGCGAGGTCACGTCTTGCGGAACATATGCATTTAATAGACGTATTTGTTCCTCTCTATTTGATAGACGGTCAACCAAAGATTTCACAGATTGTAACTTGTTACCCAAGCCTATTAAACTTTCAAAGCTAATTATTAAAAGGCTGTAAGTCGGTTTCCTTTGCTCGATTAAATATAATTAAAGACTTTTTTTAGGGTTATACAGTTTTTTTTTCAGTTGAGAAAGATTTAAAAAATCTTTCTTATAACTGCTACTAATACAAAAATATCAATAATTGCCGCCCAATGCATATAATTCAAATTATTTTTACATTTTTTACCATTGAAAAACGTTTAAATTTACGGCAATCATTGACTATGCATGCGTTTTAGTTTTTGCATGACTACAAGGCATTTTGCATTACAATATGCTTAAAATCTAATACAAAAATTTTACTCCCACTGCTAATGAATTTCAAATATTCTAAAGAACGCTAAAAGCTAAAAAATATTATTTTTCTTCACAAAAACCTCCTTTATCTCGCTTTTATAAAATAAAACATCTGCACCGTATCTATACGGAAGTAGGCAAATACATTAAAAATGGTAAGTAAGTGTCAAACTACTGAAAGCAAAACAAGTATTAGGTCTAGTAGATTAATGACAGTTTAAAAAAAACATCATATTTGTGACATTAGCATTGCATTATGCCAACGGTATAAGTGGGCTAGTCCAATCACCTCCACAAATGCCTTGCCACATCTGTTCATACCACAAAGCCTCCCAACAAATAAGTATTTATCAAACTGCGTAAAACATTTATATATTATTAACATCGTAAAAAGTTGTTTTCGAGCCGTGATAAATGACCTCCGTGCATATTTTTCTCTCTAACTGTACCACGTTGTCTCCCCGCTGAAGTATAATTTGGCCGTTTTTTACGCAAAATTCTATGCGCCAGTCTAGGATTTATTCAAATCCGGGCCATCAGAATTGTGAAACAAATGACTGCTGCCAAAATGTCACAGCGATGCAATTTTTCTAATACCAACCAGGTGGTTTTATCCATTATACATAGATTCGAAGATGACAAAAAAATGTTACCGAGACACTTTGAAATTGAAATATTTTTTTACAGCCTACAACTGGCATCGCAACGTTTTTCATTTTCTTATTTTAAACTTATGCATTTTAAAATAAATAATAATTTTAAATACGGAAACAAGATGGCGTTCATACTTAGGTATATGCTAGTGCTATAGACTCGTTAAAACTATGCTGTCCAAAATCCTATGTTTAATAGTAGATAAGTACAACTCAATAAACTTAATTCGATTTTATTTCGTAAGACACACATGCATTTTCGGATCTCTATTCCTGTGTATTATTTTTTAATTGATATAATTATTTGTTTATTGAATTGACGGATCAAACTACAACTACAAAAAATCTTACGTGCAATTCTAATTTAAAAAAAAATCCTTTCATTTTTTTAATAGCAATAGTGACAAGGAAGTCCATTTACAGCCACTAAAAAATACAATACAACTTTTATAGGCACGTGGCTACCAGGTGCGGTCCACAGACACAAATGTTGAGTCTACATGAGCAAAACAATGGGGTATTTTGACTCCAGCGGACACTACAGCACAGTTGCAATGTTTGAACAGTTGGTAACAATGGCCCCACTATTTTTCAATACGAGGGGAGCTTGCCAACGTTATAACATAATAATGTTGTAATACCTTTAGTATTGGTGTTGGAATTTGGTATCAATTAATACAAGAATGTATAACGGACATACTCGGGATGTGTAAAACATATCGATAAAATATTTTATCGATAAAAAAATTAAAACTGAGAATCGATTTCTCGCATTGAGGTTAAATAAACTTTTGTTATTTGATGTGTATTATAGGAATAGTTATATGGAGTGGGACACGAGTTAATCAAAAGGCACGATTCAGTCAGATGTGCGGATCGATTGCACGAAATTTCCGAGAACCACAACCCTCGTGTGAATGTGTAATCGAATCGCGTACGGCGCCATCATCGACTTCGAAGTTATACAACTATGCTTTCTTAACTTATGTATTCATTAATACTAATTTATATAGCTATGCAGCTATATATGTGTGTTATTTAATAAGTACTGTAAACTTTGGCGTCTTAGGGGAAGATATGGGCAAATTTAAGTCTAATTAAAACTAAGTTATATTTCTGAATTTCTGATTAATGGCATAAATTATGAATGTGACAGATCTTACAAAAATATTCGTTTGAAAATCGAATAAGTATTTTTTTTCATCGTATTAGTAATAGTTGACTATTCGTATATGAGCAAAAAGTATGAAAACAAATATAATAGATAAACATGTGATATAAAAAGGCAATATTTGACGCATAACGCGGGAACCGAACCAACTGATACATTTCACATTCAACTTAATTCTTAGAATGTATTCAACGCAGTGTATAGAAATATACTTAATGTATTGTAATTAGCTACTCATGGTTAAAGAAGCGGTATTTAATGGTGCTTCCATAGGTAACGGCGACCGAGCGGCGCCCAGTGCCGCCGCCGAGGCGCGTCGCATACGTGACTAATGTAACGATCCCGCCGGGATTGCGGGATCCGATCCCGGGAATGTAACACCTCTCCTTATATCTACGTACATACACATAACTGTCAATAAAGTATTTAACAAGGCCAGGGACCATTTAATGGAAATGCTAGCTAATCGACTTGAACTTTCTGATTGGTAGTATTTGGCTGCGACTTGAGAAGTAAAAAGAAACCTATGCAACATTTGAGATAGTATTTGGCTCAAGATAAACGAATAAAAGGAAATGAAATAGAAGAAAGGAACGTAATCGTAAGATTTTCATGTGTTACTAGCAAAGACGTATAATTTAATAAGTTAACAAAAGTGAGTTTCCCTTACGTAAACGATTGCGACTTACAACAATTCCACTAAAAGTATTAAGTAATCTATAAAACTAAATAGTTTTGAAATCTAATGGATTAATCAGACCAGCATTGCACATGCGGGCCCAAAGCGGCGCCATTCGTAATGTTTGTTTGGTGAAAGTCGTAACATCACGACTTCTCATACATTAAAGTTAGAGGACCGTGCGAATGTGCGAGAGCGGACACGACAAATTAGTCTGATTTTTTTATCAACTGACCGCTCATCAATTTCTCATTTAGTCAAATAGTCACGTCAACTAAATCCCCTGTGATTGCCACATGTAAAGCACATCACTAGCCGCCTTGATTTTATCGCATTCAGTCTATTAGGCTGAATGACAAGTTCTTGTGCTTTCAATATAAAGTTACAATCAGTTTAAATTACACAATAATTAAAATGGATATCTTCGAACAAAATCTTAACAGAGTTGTGTATTAAATTCTGTAAACGAACCCATTAGATACTTTACTTAATGTAGCATTTTAACGTGATAAGGAACGTCTCCGAATTTGAAAAACAATCTCGTTTTTCTTCGGGCGCGTTCGGTTTCTGTGAAATTTGGCGCCAGATCGGTATCTAAACGCGTGGCCCAGGTTTATCGGATGAGATCGACACCCATTCAAAGGCCGAGTCCCGGAGCGGGCGCTTTGAGGGCCCCTCAACTCTTTGTTTTAACACCGACGGAGAAGACCCGTAATGAGCTGGCCGGACCCCAACCAAAAATTTATTTTATTGTTCAACCACAGTGATATATTACACTTGTCGTCTCAGAAATTTACATACGATCAATTAATCATGGAGCTTTTTTTGAAATCTTTTAATCTCATGTATTGAAAGTCACATCCGGCTAAAGAATAAAAATGAAAATTAAGACGAACGTTAACAATTCTTAATCTGCGAATACGAACTTTCTACAACAATTGTATCCAATCACGAAAATGTTGATCACCATCTCATAAATACTGACATCAGCCTACGTAGCCATCCATTTTTCATTAGAGAAACACAAAGAAATTCTCATAACGATTAAAACCTCTATCAAACGTAGGCGGTGCTGTCTAAGTTCTATCCAATCTTTTTTTATCGATATAAAAACACCTGTAGTGTGAGAAGCTTCGTGAGCGCGACTTACTCGCGTCGCCATCTTTGTTTGCTATCGATAGAAAATGTAACGCCTTAATTCCGTGGGTGTAAAGTTTAGACTGGCGTGATTTTGTGTATCTAACGGCAAACGTTATGTTAAGTTGGAACGCCTCTCCGGCGCCGCGGCCACCCGATTATGAGCAATAAACTAATTCCGGTAGCGCGACCATTAAGAATGTACGATTATACATATTAGTAAGTATTCGCTTCACTAGCGCTGTGCTAGCGTCGCGGCTTGTATGGAGTGCGGATGCCATTACTATTGTTTCCGAAAAAGTTTAAACGTCACGTGACATGAATTTGACAGATGAGCGGCGCCAAAAACTTTGTAGGCGCACAGATATTAACTTATTACACGTTTTATGGTACTATTAGGCATGTTTTATATGATTGTCTGTTGGGATTCACAATAAGCTACGTTGAATTGGGATTTAAGAAGTACCTACCTTTCTATAAAAAATACCTGAATTTGATCATAAATAATATGTTTAAAAGAGGAACACTTTTTTTTAAGAGGTTAGTTCTGACATTCTACTTAGACCTAGCTTTTATATCAATTTCAACGCAATGTACTTATAATAAAAACAACATCTCCATAAGTAGAGTCAGTTATCCGGTTTTCTTGTTACAGGATTCAATAAATACAGCTATAATATGTAACCTAGACTAAAACCATGTTTGAGATAATGTAAAGTTAACATCCTGCAATAAAATACCTAAATAAATAAATTTTCTACATTTCGCCAGATTTAAAGATAACATTTGGAAAAACCACGATCAACACAAAAAAAATGTAAATTGTTAATAATACGAATATTTTAGAATGGAATGCGGACCATGTAAAATAATATGATAAAATAACAATCGGCGCCGCGCCTGCCCATATGGACGCAAACCTGTTTCATATAGTTAATAAATACATGCATACCGACACAATGTTTGTTAAACGCACACGAGATTACTCATTATGATCGATATTATGAAATTTTTATGCAATAAAAAAATCGCAAAAAATTAGGTACAAGCTGTTTAGCCTAAAAAACATCTCTGGTTTATTTATTTGTTGGTCTTAGTAGAGATTGTAATAGTCTATGGTGATTAAACCCTTTTTATTCCAAATCAACAGATGTTAACCTCAAAACACGAATGCAAATTGTTAAAAAAGTTCGCTATATTTTATTTTAGTCATTTACATAATATTTGAAACATATCTCATAATCTGTCCGTTGCCTTTAATCTCATGTGTAGTGGTACGACGCCGCACCAAGCGCCGGCGCCAAGCGACTGGCTGAACGAACACAACCTTGTCATATCCATTCCGATTTAAAAAAAGTTGATTCTAATTCTTATTTTTACGACATTAAAACATTCAGATTTGGTTTTTCCAATGAAAAACGGATGCCCATAAATTAAATATCTGGTTTTGAAACATTTGATTTAATAACATTTCTCTATGATTAGTTTATGGAAATAAATAACGCCAACTTGATTGTTTTGTTTGAAATTGGAATCGTTGAGACGGATACAATTACATATAAGAAACTTTTATTAAACCTTCGCATCTATTGTCGTATCAAAGTGCGTAAAGCCGTCAAATCAGTATATTTTGTAATTAAATGCTAGAAAATCATAATTTTGAATATTCTGCAAAAAAACCTTATTTAAAATAGAATCTCCTATCAGCTCTAATATTTTGGGTTATATTAATACTATCTAACAAAGTATGGATTATAGGCACCTAATATAACATAACGCATCACAGATGCTTCTAAGTATATTGCTTGGTATATAATGTCCGGTATAATTGTTTATTCATATTCATAGCCCATTAGATGTGTAGGAGGCGAGTGAGCGAGACGTGTTACCGTATAGTGGGGCTAATAAAACAGCGTATTTCTATAAGAATTTATTATTCCTTAAAAATACTACACCTCTTCTATCGCTAAAGCGTTTATTTCCGTAATATTCTGTTTTTCAAAGGTATCAGGTAATATTGCAATTTATCTTATCGTGAATTTTATCTGGATTATTTAAGGATTATGACTGTTATTAATTTAATGTGAAATTTAAAGTGTCCGAAATGAGAACTGTCAAAAGTCAATGCGGAACCCCGAATTAACTCGCCTACTCCGGTTGGGTCCGAACTAGTAAAAGGTTGCTAAATGAAAAGATAGAGTAAAGCTACAGCATTCGTCCAATAAACTAAACTAAACATGTCTAAGTTAGGTTAATATAATATGATTATAAACATGTCCACCGCATCTAATAGCTCCACATTACTTAAGAATCGAGTCACATCGTGCCACTATAACGAGAGTCGGCGCCGTTTGTCCGTCTGTTCGCTTTTTGTTGCGCGCGCGCAGCTTCCGTCGTGATCATAACTTCCACTAATAGGTTACGTTGTCTAAGTAACCCGTAAACGTCACTAGCTTTACCATCGACTACAGACTATAGAGATAAAGACGAAAGTTTTATTCCGTTGTTTATGGATTAATTTTGTCTCTTTGACTTAAATTTGGAATGAGACTGTTGGTCGGTTATTTTGAAATTTTAAAGTATGTGGCTAAGTGCTAACGGTTTGTTTTAATTGTTTCAGATCGCTTAGTGGAGCGTGATGCGGGCTTCGTGTCCGGCGGTGACGACGACGACTCGTGCTCGGGGCCGGCGCACTCGGACGACTCCGGGGTCCGGCTGGTCGAGTCCGACTCCCGCGGGAAGCGAGCCCGCACTCCCACGAGGCTACAACCTCCCAAGAAACGCATCCGCCTCAGCTCACGCGACGACCTGCCCAGCCCCGAGAGCGATACCTCACCCAACCCCTTCAGGCCGTGGTCTTTCACCGAGGAACCTCAAAGAGAACCCCTATCTTTAGTGAAGAAAGAAACTAGCCTTTTACGGCAGAGAAGAAGGCCGCTAGAGCCCCCACCACCCCCAATCCCACCACCACCGGGCCCGCCAGGCCCA
This sequence comes from Trichoplusia ni, assembly GCF_003590095.1. Classification (NCBI taxonomy): domain Eukaryota; kingdom Metazoa; phylum Arthropoda; class Insecta; order Lepidoptera; family Noctuidae; genus Trichoplusia; species Trichoplusia ni. The sequence goes on from NC_039486.1 coordinate 11,676,024, forward strand.
CCCAGGGTACCACCACACCCGGGCGTTGTAGAACCCTACCCAGAGAAATCTAAACCTAGGGAACAAAGAAACTACAAAAATATGACCCGAGAAAGGAGAATAGAAGCTAATGCTAGAGAAAGGACAAGAGTTCACACCATCAGTGCCGCATTCGACACCCTCAGACGGTCAGTTCCTGCGTACAGCCATAACCAGAAACTGTCCAAACTATCGGTGCTACGGATAGCGTGCGCGTACATTGCGGCGCTGTCAGCCGCGATAGACCCCGAAGCTGACCTAACAACAGCAGTGGATCAAGTAACGCACACCATTCACACCGAGGGAAAATTGAGAAAGAAGAAGGACGACCCTTGAACTATTCGGAACAGAAGTGTTCGAACGCATTCTTTATTCAAATTATTACCTTGATCGGTTTCTGACGTACTTGACAGTTACGTCATCCATTATTGAAATGATTTGTTTTGCACAGGCAAAGGTCTTGACGATACTGCCTAGATGTTATTCTGATACCTTATTTTTGCATTCATGCAAAAGTATTTCTTGCTGCGTACCATACTATTCATATGAGACTAGAAAGTCATGGATAATTATGGGACATTACGCAGAGGCCGATTAGGGTCGCCACGTTTCAATTAAAACCGTCCTGCGAAGCCTATTCTCTTTGCTCGAATAAGTTAGTACAAATATGGCAATAATATTGGTACAGGAAATTTAAATATACCTAGTAGATATGTAAATTGATACGATTAAAGTCTGTTTAAATTGTAATTACAAAGGAAAATAATCGATGTAAATTCGGGCGATTTTAAAATTGTAACTAATTCTGCATAGCAAAGCTTGGTCTTTTAAAAACTTCATAATATGAATCTCAAACTGGCTGGAATACACGAGTCAGTAATAGTAAAATCATAGCATTAAAACATTAAGGGAATCCATTACAAATTAAATCATAAATCGTATATTTCATCAAGACCTAAAAGACATCAATTTAATGGAACTTCTAACATTGTGTCTTCTTCGATCTAAGAAACCGTCGATTCTCTAATGTCGAAACTGAAATCGATTTCGGCGAATCCATTTGAAATTGTTCCCATTAGAAGATCGACTCAGTACAAATTATAATGTTCCTATTTCAATTTTATTCCGGTCGTCTGACAGATGGCGGAATAGAACGATTCCTACTATTTTGTAATTTAAAAAGACAGGACTGTCATTGTCTCATGGTTGTAATGTTCCAATTGCCTAAATAAAAAAAATAAACCTGTTTTGAACATATTCTCTGAAATACAATTCGTATTTAGAAGAATTCTTAAAGTTTACCATTCCTCAGTCCAGTATTAAATAAGGCGAAAATAACAATAAAACTGTAAAATTATGTATTTATGGCTTTAATACAATATATTTATTACAATCGAGTCAGTAAATTTAAGTGAGAACTGTATAATCTGAGGGCACGGCAGTGCCCCTGCCAAGTCTCGAGCAAAACGGGCACGGCCGTACCATCTTTTCTCGAAGCGATTCGCGGCTGTTTCGCCCCCCCTGTATCTTCGACGTGGACAAAGCTAGGAGTTTAGCTTTTCGGGGAATAATAGTAGGCATTAGAACAAGCTTAAGTTCGAAATTACATGCCAATTGAATTAATGGTTTAGGAGTTACGGTCGATCAAAGTTACACCATTTTGTCACTCACTGACTCACTGACTCACTGACTCACTGACAGATCATCAAAAATCTAAGGTACTTCTAGCAGACTTAGAAACTTCAAATTTTGCACCAAGATAGGTCCTTAGCCACATATAAAGGAAAAATTATAAAAACATTAAAAAATAATATGCCATAGAAAACAATTTTATATTTGCGGTTTGGCAAGAACATTATGTATGGATTTTGACTGCATTGTTAACTTTGTTCGTTGTTTAAGTACCTATTCAATTGGATGAATACATACATAGAATAGAAAAGAATAATATAAATGTAATACACAGACTATCATTAATACAAATTAATACATAAAATTCATAATTCATTAAATTAATAAAGCTAAAACTCCATTGTATTGCGATAAATATTGTATGCGCGCTCGATAGATGGCGTTGTACGTGTCTGAATCGCGCTATGGTTTCGTTACAAAGCGCAGTCTAAGTAGTACTTCAGAATAATTCGATAATTTTCATTTGATAGCGCCACCTGTCTATGAAAAACCATTTCGAAACTAAAAAATATTGTAGTGATAATTGATATTCGGAGAACTTTACGTGTTATTTAGTTTAGTTTAGCTATAGTTTGTAAGTTAGTAGATATATATATGCATATATATATAAGTTTAAGCTTGTTTACATTAGAAGTAACGAAGTCTCAGAGAAGAAACAAAAGAGATAGAGATAGAGAATGGGTTCTAAGCAAAGCAGTAGCTGAAGTCCTAGAAATTATGAAACCTAAAAAAAAAAAAGAAATACACTTACAAAAAATAAATGAGATCCCACCAAAAACATTAAATGTAAAAAAATGCCAAGTCTCTCGATGCAGTCTTTCCATCGTAAAAAGTTTTGAGATCTCATAGAAGCCAAGTCCTATTCAAAATATTTTGTAGTTATAAATCAACATTTAGTAATTGTATCAATAGTTTTCTTTATATTATAATTATAGTGACTTGGCAATGAGCACAAATTAAAAGCTGCTTGATGCCTGGAATTATGTGCAAATGTTACTGACGAGACCAGTGATCAGATTATTTGTTATGTGTGAATCATGATGGTCACTACCGACTACATGCTCCAATACAATAATTAAGAATACCTTACGGGCCATCGCTTTATGAAAGTAAATGAATCGAGAGTACACTAAGACTGACTGCCGTTGCCGAAATTCGGTTGGGACGACACGGATAAACCAAAAGAAAATTAATTTTGTGATATTAATGTTTACGCATGCGGTGTGTGTAACTTTCAACTCCTACAAATATGCCGTTTTATTTGTTTCTTCTTGTGCTCATTGCCAAGTCACTATAATTATAATATAAAGAAAACTATTGATACAATTACTAAATGTTGATTTATAACTACAAAATATTTTGAATAGGACTTGGCTTCTATGAGATCTCAAAACTTTTTACGATGGAAAGACTGCATCGAGAGACTTGGCATTTTTTTACATTTAATGTTTTTGGTGGGATTTTTATTTAGGTTAAGAAAAATGTTGCATTTTGTAAATAGTAGTTTTAACTGTAAATATTGTTAAGTAAGGATCATCATTGTTTTGTTTCATACATTCATACGTTTGGCAAGGCATGTTATAAAATTTGACGAGTGTAAAAAACATTTTCTTAATTTAAATTTCAAATTTCCTAAAGGTGCACACATACTTTTGGTTGCGTTCATATGTCATCGTCTATCAAATGATGTAAAAATACGTCTGACTGACTAAAACACATCCGCGATAACCTCGCCTTATTATTTATATTATTTAAGGGCGCAACCATATGATTGCAGCTTTAATGTACACAAATTGACAATAGACAATAATTCATCCTCATTCATAAGAAATACTATACTATGTATAACTGTAGTGAAACTAAAATGCCTTGATTCTGTATTGTGATACAATTATTGTAAATAAAATAATTATAGGATAATACATCGCATTGAAATCTGACGTGATTGTTTTCATAACAGCTTTGTTGATTGTGTTTGGAAACGACAGTTGTGTTATCCGGATCCTACTTATTTATTCTTTATCATTTCATAAAAATAACTCAATTATATGAATCAAATTTAGAAACAAAAATAACGCTTTGACAATAATATTTGACTTAAAACTCATTTGACGTGTAGCTAAAGCCAGATTATTTGCCCTATAAAATATATTTGACTTCGAAACTTTTTATGAAATGATGAAAATAATATTATGATGTACATTTTCTGATGGTGCATTAATATTTCAAATATATAAATAGAAATAAAACAGAAAAATAAAAGAAGTTAAGTACACAATTATTTTCTTGTTTCATTGAAATGAATTACCCTATATTAAGAACGTAAAGCAGCCTTCCTTGGTCTCAAACGCTGAAATGAAAATAAAAAGTATTTACGTCAACTAACTAAAACAAAAAAAAAAAACTTAACGAAACAATATTAAGTATCGTAACTAATCCATAAAAAAAGAATGACCCAAAATTCCTCAGATTGTAAGAAATTAAAATGAACTGAAATTAGGAACAAAAAGCAATAAATAAAATATAAATAGGTATATGAATTACATCAGTTATATACTTATATCGATAATATTAATGAGACTTGGTACATCGCTCTTTTTAGTCTGCCAAAAATACACAGATCATTTTGTATTATTGTTCATTTTTACGAAATTATTGAAATAATTGAATCATCCATAAGCAACACATGTTATCACTACATTTGATAACAGATTAAATTGATGAGTCTTTCAGTTGCCGAATATAACGAACTATACTTAATTTCTTTACGTTCTTATGTATTTAATATTGGGCTTTTTGTCTAGAAATTCAATTTTAAAACAAAACCCTCCAGAAAAATAACGAAAATACAGATTACAAAAGAAATATAACACTTTAATATATTAGTCATTTTATTTAACAATATGTCTTTGAGTAAATACACCAATTTACGTATGGACAGATGGGGTGTTCGAATTTATGTTTTAGGTACAGGCAAAAACATGCGATATTTAATAAGTATGAGGAAAGTAAGTGGTGGCAGGTACCACCTACCTAGTCCGTAGCTTTCAGAGAAATGCTTTAAGCATGATATTATCGTATTTTTCGATGTAGCAGTTACGTATGGACTAGGGTGAACTAGTTGTGTACCTACCCTCATCAGTCTAAGTTAAAAAAAATACAAAATTTGAAGACAGGTTAAAAAATATAGGTAATTAAAGGTAAAAAATTAGGTATGTAATGATGTAAGGATTATTAATAAATTGCGTAATACGTAACTTCTGAATTTTTTTTAATTTTAAAAACACAAACTGTTGAATTGGATAGCGTTAGAATTCTTACATCCGTGAAAAAAGTGTGCTATTCTCCAATGTTCAGAAATCATTCTATTCTACTTCAATTCTAACTCCTAACTTCGATAACTTAAACTTTTAAAAAGGAGGAGTTTCTCCATTTCGTCTGTTCTTTTTCTTGTTTGTTGCTTCAGATCTTCGGACTAGATAAACCGAATTTATTAGTTCTTTTTTTTATAACGTGAAATAGCTGTCATTTGGTTCCAAAAAAAAAATATCATCAAGTTTCGCTCAGTGCCTAGTTGTTATTTGAAGAGAGTGTGTTTTTATTGAATTAAAAAAGAAGCCAAGTAGTTTATATTGTCGTCATTTTAATTCGAAATTATTTCCTTAGTACGTAAGCAGACATTACGGATCTCTATAATACTATTATTACATTTTAACGTATCTTTCGAACTTCCCGTTTCCATCGTTACAATAACGCAAATTCTACAAGGAAGTAGGGTGCACTGAGCATCTGCCATTAGCACAACAGCAGCTATTATCGCCCTGTCTGGGGGGCGAACTGATAACATACACGTGTCCTTTATCAATATCGGTACAGCCAACCCTTATTGTGTATTGTAGTTTTTGATACGAGCAAAACCTCGGTGTTATCTAAGTTATTTACCTTGTCCGTATGTACTTGGTTTAGAATTAAATTTGATTGGAATTACTTAATGTATTTTTTTCTGGTTTAAATAGACACATGATAACATTAACTTGTATTATCTTGTTTCAACTTAAATAAGTAGGTAAATCTTATTTAGGTAATGGAACAAAAAATCCATAAAATGGAATGCATGCTGTATAGGGAAGGTAATATTTTAATTTCATTGGTCTGTTTAGCTTAATAAAAATAAGTCCTATTTGAATTAATGAAGGTTCTTTAATTACAAGCGTTTAAAAATATACCTTTATATTATTACCATTGAGATTGATAAGACTGCGTAAAAATGAACCATTAATAAGTAATGTTATTTTTGCGTACTACTTACGCCATCTTGCGACAAATAGACTTATCTATTCCGTACAATTTTGTTTGACTCTTGATGATACTGCTATTGCTTGCTAGGTGGCGCTGTAGAAGCTTTTGAACGTTATGAATTCGCTATTACAGTGAATTTTATTTATCGGGCTGCTAAATTAACAGTAAAATGATTTTTAGACAAAAAAAAAAATCAAATAAAGGTTTTTGTTTCAGCAATATACTTCTTCGTCTGTATACGATCCATTAGCAAAAAAAAGATTATGACAATTGTCAATTTTAGTTTTAGCGGGAAACCACAGAAAACCAGTAAACCGTGCTCGATTCGAGATAGCCGCGAATAAGAATACAATTTAAGAAAAGAAATTGACTTTATTGCTAAACTTTTTTAATTATACTAAGCAGTCCATTTGAGGCATCTTGTGTCTAAGTGTGTTCCCAAGCAACGCACGGAGCAGTAGCGAGCGCCACAAGGTATGCAAGTGTAGTTCGATGGAAAACCACATACAGCACAGAAATGTCGCTCAGGAAATCTGTAAAACAAAAATAAATTAAAATAATACGACATAGTAGCCATTTCAAATATCAAATAAAAATATTATATTGCAATCAACATTGTATGCTAATTGGTCGTTCAATTTGTTTGATGCGAACATTGGAACCACATTTACTTAATATTTTCAACTTTTAGATATAGTAAAAGTACTTATAACATAGATGATTCAATTCATGTTAATTACTCACTTAGAAGGTGGCACTTGCGCAGACATGTAATTAGGTGGTTCTGGTCTAAAGCTAGCATCCTCTTCAACTAGCTGCGCAAACGTTTTCCGAAATCGCAACTTATAATACTCAGCGCTCTTAGATTTCTTCTTCCTCGTAGGTTTTTCGTTTGATTCGGCGAATTTCGGCACCTTCTTCGACATAACCAGATCTGCATGTGGGTCTTCATGGAAATTGTCTTGTTCAAGAGCCTCAACCGCTTTCCTAGCTCTACGCTTTCTGGCGGCATCGTCTAGAACCTTCCTTCTGTCCGTCTCTCTGCCTCGTACCCCCGCCATTCTCACAATCCTTTTTCATGTACTGGTATGCTAAGTTGGTCCATCAAATCGTCCACCCGACCTTGCAGTGTTTCTACAATGTCTGCAGATATAAAGAGATGTGTTTCGTCCAGGTCTTGGAGGATAAATTTTCTACCAAGTGCTAGGGTCTCATCCAGGTGAAGAAGGAACTGTTTCATAGCCGGATCACTGCAATGTCAAAGAAACGTGGAGTTAGTGCCGAGGAGAAGAGAGTCAGGATGTTGGAGATATTTCATCACAGCAAGGACTTCTTTCAGTTAAAAGTATGTTCCCAATAACTTTTTATTAATTTATTAAGCAATAATAATTTTTTGTAATCTGTTTTGTGATAAAATTTTCTATAAATGAATAGGAATTAGAAAAGATAGCTCCAAAAGAGAAAGGCATCACAGTGCAGTCCGTCAAAGAAGTTGTGCAAAGTCTGGTGGACGATCACCTTGTTGATTCAGAGAAAATTGGGACATCTATATACTACTGGTCTTTTCCTAGGTAAGTAAAAGTGTTGGCATACTTATTAAACAATGTTCCTTTTTGTGGCTCAGTTACACTGCACTGGTTTTTTTGTCACACAAAATACTAGTTTGTGAAAGTTTCAAATTAAATTTTATCTTACAGCAAAGCTAAAAATACACAGAAAAGGAAAGTTAATGATTTACAAAATGAAGTTGAAGAATGTTCAAGGAAACTGAAAAAAGTTGAAGATGCCATAGCAAATGAGTCTGTATGTATTTATGTTCAATATATTTATTTTATAAAATAGAGTAACAGAAGGCTTAAGTAACTGTAGTCCAAAAATTGGTACAAATCATGAAATTTGTGCTTCTTTCAGATTGGCAGGGAGCCATCTGACGAAAGAACCCAGGTGTTATCTATGTTAGAAAAGCTAGAAAAAGAAGAAGAAAACCTTAAGAAAGAACTGCAGAGGTATCGGGATTTCGATCCTGAATACATTGCCCAGTTGAAAACTGAGACTCGGGTACTTATAATCCTGATTCACAAAGAGTAAATAAGAATTTAGGTTATTCAATAAACTGAATGCTTATATTGCCTTTGCTTTACAGCTCCTTACTCTACTGTTTCTTGTTTTTTTTTCTGGGGAAATGTTATGCCAAGCAGTAAGGTATTATATTGGGCCAGTATTATTACTTTTGATTCTGGGAACTTTCAATATAGTGTCTAATGTTTAGGACTTGTAACATGAGATGGAGTATTGTATACATATAGTATTTGATTTACAGGATTTAAGAACAGCTTCAAATAGATGGACAGAGAACATCTATACACTGAAGTCTTACATTAAAAATACATTTCAAATGGAAAACGACATTGTTGACCAAAATTTCAACATACCAGCCGACTTAGATTACATCGAAAATTAAAAACAAAACAAAACAAGATGCAACCTAACCTAACATGATTTTTGTTTGTTGTTCTATTAAATTAAATACATAATATGTCTGTCGTTTATTCAACATGATTAAGTGGCTGAATAAATGGCCATTATTTAACGTTGTTTCATTTTATTAGAAAAAAAAATTACTTGTTTACTTACCATTCAACAAGAACACCTTTCATAACATTCACCATGGTTCATTTTTTTATACTTATTTCTTCTTTTGAAGTTTAGGAATCAACACACTAAGTCGAATATAGAGCGTTATTATCAATTATACCTAAAATACAGCTATGTCAGCTAGCTCAAATGATTTCACTGGACGCAATAGGGAACGCTCAAGATGTTACAATACTGGCTCGGCCTCGGTTTCCGCAGTGACAGCAGTCACACTGACAGTTTTTGTTTTTAATCTATGGAAATTGGAACAGATTAAAAACAACATTAATGGCAATCGTGTTACCATTGTGAATAACATGCAATATTTTTATTACATAACTTGGAAACCTATTATTTACAGATACTGTACCGAAGTGATGTGTAAGCATTAGCCATAAAGCGTTGTCGCGGCGTCTGCGCTGCGCATAGATTCATCCGTCACTAGACTAGAGACAACCGGCCACGAATCGACGTTAAAAAATTATCTATCCGGCTGTATGACGTGCAATTTATTTTTTTCTTTGAGGCATTTTATGGGTTTGTGTCTGTAAATAACCTCATCTTATGTCGCCTTTCATGTGGTCAAGGTACCTATGTGGTGTCACGGGTCTTAATGAAAAGTGCACCTCTTTAACGTTATGTGGTAAGAAAACACAAAAATTAAATTAGTAGCAGAGGAAAATCCAGAAACTTACCAAGAATCTTTTAATGTACACACACACTATCGACTCATATTGGCCTGATACTAAAAGGTAAGTTGTTAGATTTATGCTCATGGCAGCCGAATTAAATGCTCTGTCTGGAAGGAAGCCCGCCCAGTAGTCGTATTCTTATATTGTGGTATAGTAATCCCACATGCTACGGTTTAAAATTAATTGTGTTTTAATTTGGAATTTGTGATAAACAATTCGACCGTTATTCGAGTCGGTAAGTCATTTTAATTTAAATTTTAGCAGCAACGTGACGTACGTTCGTTGCAGATCGAAACTTCCTACCAACGTTGGATTGACATTCGTAGCAAGTGTGAGCTCGTAGCAAATAGGTAATTTGTTTTCAACAGATCATTCGTAGCATGTTTGATATTCGTAGCACTTTGTAATTTTTGTAGCTTCTTCGACTTGACATTCATAGCAAATCGGAAAATATATATAAAGTTTGTAACAAGTGTACCGGTTGGGACAATCTTAAGAAATGAATAACATAAATATAATACTTAGGTATTCTTACTAGCACGTGAAGTGAAGCCTTTATTTTTAAATAAAACTACCTTGATAATAAAAACTATAGGTATTATTTATTCATATTTATTTTCTACTATAAACATTTTAATTTATTTACATACATTAGTAGGTATAAAAGAGAACTAGCTTAGTGACTAGATAAAAGTAAATAATTATAATTCATGATTAAATAAAGTTAAATAATGCATCCGAAGTTTGACTTCGAAAATAATACTGTTTTAGTAGACAATAATAAAAAACGACAACATGATTGGACCTCGTTAATCAAAAGAACGTGCGTGTCATCTATAACGCGATTTACTTTTTTAACATCTTTGGTTTGGATAGGTGCATCTTCTAATGCAATAAAAGTATTTCATGAATATTTGTTAAAGCGAAGACATATTGCTTCTGTGACGTGTCGTGATGTCATCGTAGCACTATGAAGGCGAGTACATATGCGCTCTACCGTCATGAAATGTTTCCATCTGTTATGTTGCTAGCACGTCACGCCACAGAAGTATGACTCCGGTTTAGATGTAAATTAAAAACAGGGCCTATGGAACGGTAATTAAATAATAGCCGCAGTTAATGAAAAGGTTTTCAATTTGCAATGGACGGATAAGGGTAGGTTTAGGTTATATTAAAAAACTAAAAAAGTTTTTGTTTAATTTTTGCAGGTTAATTATTTAGGTACCTATATCGTTCTGCCTAACAATTACAACATGGATAGACTTGTCAACATTTCAAATTGAGAACCAAAGGTTGTTGCTGTAAATATATTTTTCTGAAAAAAAAAACAAACGCATTAAAAATTACAAAAAAAGTTAATACTTAATCATAATTAAAAATAAAAATAAAAGTAAAGATCATACAGATAATATTTGGATTCTAGCAAAGTTGATGCTAAACATTATTAAGGTAGATATTAATAACTGTTTTATTTACAATAAATATACAGGACGTAATTGTGAATTAGTAACACTCTTAGGTTATTATAATATTTTTATATACAATGTACAGATATGTTACACAAAGATGTACAGTTATATTATTATATCTAGGTATTCAAGTGCACTAGGTATACGATTGTGATAAAATATATTTTTATTTATTAGTACATGGGTTTTTAGGTACTGTACAATAATCATGTAAGTAGTACCTACTTAGGTTATAGCAGTTAAGCCCCGAATCTGATTTTTATAACGTTTTATAATCGATATATTTCTTTATACAAGTCGATATTACAATATTTTTTTTTAATCTGTGGCGCTAGTTGCAGAAATAGTGAATTCGAATTATATAATAATGCTGTCAGTGAAACTAAGAAAAATATTCATAAATATTGCCTTAAAAAAATATGTTTTTAATTTATAAACTATTTTCAGATTTTAGGAACAAGTTGTTGCACACGAGCTTTTGTTTATATTATCAAACAAGATTTTGCTTAAATTTTCTTGCTTTAAAGTATACAACGATTGACTCACGCATAATTATCATCATTTATCAGCTCGACTCACGACAACTCAGCCGCGTCAGCTCATGATTAAGGACACTGGTTAGGTCCGAAACTAGTCGGGCAATCTTAATAAATAAGCTCGAGTAAACCGTTGTATCATTTAAGTATCATCCTCACAAAGTTAATATAAAAATAATTTCCATAGTAGTTGTTTTAGTTAACTTTCAGCAAACGAATAATTTAAAATCGAATTCTTAACTTTAAGCTGCATTATAAGTACTTAATCTACCGGTAATACAATTTTATCGAAACGACCTAATGATTCCATGATTGGATTTGTATGCACAGGTGCAGGTTCGTTCCCAATGGTATTATAAGAACCCGAGACAGTAGATACTTAAGGGCAATTTAAAGTTAAGTGACATTTCTTAATCTGGCCATTACAAGTAATACAGCAACAATACAATTACTTATTGCTATATTTTTCATGCAATATTTTTATTTTTTCTCCTACTGTCAAATATACGCCAAAACTTCTCGAACATTTAAATCTTTTTCGATTTTAGCGTTTACTCAAAAGGCACAAAACACTGACAGCAATTTGGTCATTGCAGTGTACGCAAATGATGTGTTTAGTAGTCGAACAGTATCAAAATTAAGAGAAAAAAGAATAGACGTCAATCACATCCCTACGATAAAGTACCCTGATCGCATGTTGATGGCAAAAGGCAAGTGGTACACTAAACTTACAAGAAGAAGTCAAACTTAATGGTTAAGACGCGCATAGAACGATTTCTTTAGAAGATTTAAAAGTATCATTAAATTTTGTTATTAAGTTTGCAATAGTTTGGTGTACCACCTGCCTTTCTGCAGGCATTTTGGCTATCACGCGTTTTCAACTCGAACGATTTTTATGGATACTAGCATTGAAATTCATAACGGCCAGCCTGATGATCAATGATTGTCAAGGCCATTGGATACCAACGATCATTAAAATTTGACGACCAGCCTGATGATTGTCAGGGCCATCGCCTAAAGTAAGTATTGCATTTAAGGAAGTGAAACGATGAACTATAAGGCGTAGAGCGATGCCACACTTTCATAATTGCATCAAGCATATTCCAAGAGACGATATAAGGCAATGTGTTTCTGGTATCCAGTGATTTTAATAATCGCCCGAGTTGTCCAGCACCAATAAACCATTAAAATTGATTAACAGGAGCGGAAATTCTCCAAAGGCAAGAAGAAGCTTTCCGTACTACTGGCATCTTTGCCGTCGAAATTCGTTTCAACATGGGTCACTCCATTTTCGTTTTCACAACACTTTGGGAAAGGCGCCGTATAGTCCGCTTTGTAAACAAATGACTTGCTATAGTTCTCTTTGGACCTCTCTTGGTTGTTGTTCGCCGTGGACCTGAGGCCACGACTCCTTCCTCAGAGCTTTGATGAGCCGTTGTTCAGCAGCCTGATGCTGCTCTCGCGGCCGACGCTGGTTCTGGAGAAAGAGAAGCAAGTTATTTAAAAGATTTTTAAGATGCAAGACTAACTGACTGACAGAGGCAAGTGATTTAAGTAAAGTTTTTTTTTTAATGTAAAAGAATCGTATTATATTTACAGCAATCCGTATTGTCCACTCTTCACCGCTTCCTAAGTGCAAACTCCAAAGCATATAAGAAAAATGGTACTAATTAGGCTCAATACAACCACAAATTAAGATAGTAATGTATATTTAAAATCTATCGGAAGCCTTTATCCGGAAATTATTTCTGGAATCAATATTTCAACAAACAAAATTGGAAACCTTTGGCCAACTCAACCAAACAACGACAAAATATTTGACCATACCCCAAGACCGTCTTCAACGCCGGTCTACACCGAAAGGCTTCCGGTATTACGCCATAATTAAAAAAAACAGTATTAAATTTGAAACCTGCCAACAAATGACTGTTTAATTGAGTAACTTACGTTCTTGGCACCATGCTGATGTTAGTTTTCCTGCTTGAGTGCAGTCTTCTTGAAGTAGATAAGGACAGTGAGCCTCTTGGACCATGCGTGGAACTGCTTCGGCAAAGGAGATACCTGAAAACAATGTTATACTTTGTAAGTTATGAACAATATCAATAAATTTCACATTACCTATCTATGCCTCAATTACAGAAGTACAGATATTATAATACGAAATTTTTCATAGGGATCCAAACTTCGTAAAAGAGCAAATTTTTACGTAAAATTCGGAAAGATAGGGCCATAATACAGGTGATTGTCTGTTTCCGTGACCAGAAGACATATTAACCTTTTAGACAGTCTACCATATTATTATACCTACATTGCTTGTAGTAGGTTCTTGGGTCGGGACAACTTCCTTAACTATGGCGAGGGCTGATGACGTCATGCATATTTTTGCTCTACATATTTTGTCGCTTTTATTATTTTATGTATTATAAAACTTTTATTTTGTAAAATGTGATATAGGTTGCTGTTCTAGACGACGATCGACGTGCAGGTGGTCGCGTTGTGAAGAATATCGAATGCCACTTAGTATAATACGTATGCCCTAAAAAGCTACACTCGAAATTACTCATCATGTAATATATACTCAATACAAAAGGCTAAATCTTAAATACATAAAATATTAGATTTAATTTCTGTTTTCGTTTGCCGGAGTGAAACGCCGATGACCTGGTCCCCTTCTACTGTCCGAGCCAGAATCAAGAGATCGCATGCTCAGCGCAAGTTTGTCTGAATATTATGTAGGTACTTGTATAATGTAACTCAGTTGTGCAGTTTTCATTCTTATGATAAACTAAAAATCCTCTTAATCTCTTTATTTTTAATAACCCTTATAGTAATGTTTTTTAATTACCTATTGAAGTGTTTCCTGAAGATTCCGCTGGTGCAGTACAAGGCGATGGGGTTGACACAACTGTTCAGGAACGAGAGACAGAATCCGATGATCCTCAGCGCGTGCCACCATCCGTTGTAGTCTTCTTGCGCGGTTGGACTAAGGAAAAGCAAAACAAAAGTTAAGGTACTGACTACATGGATAGCCGAGTGGAGTAAGCCTCCAAACCCATGGACATTTTGTGCAACTATACACTGGTTCGATTAATGCAATAAATATTTCCACTATTTGGGTGATCTTTGTACTTATAGTTGCTCTAAGTCTGGGTGTCTGCATATAAATTCGATTTAATTCACGACACAAGAATGAAATTACCTATTTATTGGGGGAGTCGTATTACTTAAATATAATCGACAAGAAAAATAGGATTTTTTCGTGTGGTCGGCTTTATCGGGAAAAATGCGTTGTGGTTGTTGAACCGCAGTATTTGCTCTCATGTAGAGTTTATATCGCAATTGTTCTGGTGGTTAAGCTGATGATAGTGCACAATACAGCGAAGTAGCTTTTATTGCAATATAGTGGTTGGAAACTACACCGCGGTGAAATTAAGCATTACGGCGAAAATTGAGAACAAAATTTTCATCATGGAGTAGCCGCCTATCGGTCCAAAATCCGTTTACCAAGCGGTAATAATCAACGAAACTATTTTTTACCAAAAAATGATCTTAAATTGATAAATCAGCTGTCTTCAGACAATCCGTCAAATAGAACTACAGCCCAGATTACACAACTACCGTCAATACCCACGTTACACAATCTTCAGTCAGATCTGACCCAAAATATTACTCTAACGTACAACCTTGATCAAGATAAGATACCTGTAGTCATTTGTCCAGGCCAGAGTTCGCTCATATGACACGTGACAATGTCATACAACCATCGGTCATATCGCGTCATATTGGGCCCTGAATGTAAGGTTCATGTACGTGACCCTAAGGCCCTTTGTTCCTGTTTTGATTTGTTTACTCTGGTTCCTTATTAACCTATATATTTTGACGACCCGGAAAGCCTCTATGCCGCTCAAGGTCGGTTTCATTTCTCGAAGGATAGGCACGTGTATGATTTATGTTTATTTGTCAAAACCCTGGATCCTAGTATGGGCTTTCGTCTTTAATAGTAACTGTTGTAGTAAGGTTAAATTCTTAGATAAAATATGTCTGTGGATGTTCTTTGATATCTCATAATTCTGTTTATTTTAGAAACTAGCAGTTGCCCGCGACTTTGTTTGCGTGTTTGGAAGATATAAGTTCGCCACCTAAGAGGCAAAAGAAAGACTCTTCGGGTTCAATGCAATTAATTATTAAGTTAAAGGATATTTTCTTAGGCAAAGAATCTTTATCTGTTAAAATCAATTCATTGTTTCTAGTATGTTTAGAATGGTTTCCGAAGCTAATAAGTTTTTTCTCCGAGTTTTCGTTTAACGACCTTTTTGTAAATAATGGATAGAGTTCTTAATAATCTGTCCTTAATTCAATGGAACTGTCAAAGTTTGAGGCCTAAAGTAACCTCTTTAGATGCACTTCTTGCTCTCGAAAAAGTTCACATAGCCGTCCTTTCAGAAACGTGGCTGGAGCCCGATTCTGCTTTTAGGATTCGTGGTTACCAGATATTTCGCAATGATAGAATTGACGGGTATGGTGGTGTAGCCATATTAGTACATAATTCTGTTCAGGCTTTTTTTTGTTCTACTCGAAGTTCCAATCCTGGAATCGAGCTTTTGCACATAAAGATTTTAAATTGTCGTCATATAGAAAACGTTTTTTCCGTTTATTGTCCTTCTAGTGTTCAAACAACTCAGAGTGACTGGGATTTTATTTTTTCTTCAGCTCAATCAAAGTCCATTATATTAGGAGATTTTAATGGCCATCACAATAGCTGGTCGTACAAAACCGACATAAGGGGAAGTCAAATTTATGATTCCATGTTAGAACACAGTTTTATATATCTTAATGATGGCAGACCTACTAGGGTTAAGATGGTTGATGGGTGCTTACAGCAGTCTTCCCCAGACATTTCCTTTGTTTCCTCTGATTTAGCCTTGTTATTTACGTGGAATACGACGAATGCCTTATCTTGCCTAAATCCTTAGGTAGTGACCATTTAATAGTTAAATTATCGTGCAAGTTTTCTTCAGATAAAGAGTTTTCTAAGAAAAGAAATTTCAAAAAAGCAAATTGGCCTTCTTATACAAATTTCATCAGTAATTATTTATCTGATCACTGTATTCCTGATAGCCCCCAGGGAAGGTATGACGTCTTTCTGGACTCCATACAAAAAGCTGCAGATAGTCACATTCCATTTGTAAAAACTCCGAAGGGTATCTGTGTTAATTTTTCTCCTAAACCCTACTGGTCAGCAGATTTATCTAAGGCTGTGGCTGAGCGGAGATTAGCTTTGGCAAATTTGCGGCGGTGCCCTTCAGCTTCAAATTTAATAATTCTTAAAGAAAAAATTCGTGTTGCTCAAAAACTCATTCGGGCTGCAAAATGTAAGTCCTGGCAAGAATTCTGCTTATCTATAGATGAGACGACTACCTCTTCAGAAATGTGGCGGAAGATGCGGTGGTTGAAAGGTCAGCGGAATCGGAATTTTACTGCGGATAGAGATATGGTTGAGACCCTCCTTCAATCTCTTACTCCTGATTCTGTTAGCTTACCTCGCCCCATGTTTTTATCTAGTAATAGGCAGTTGGAGGCTGACATTACTATGCAGGAGTTTGAAAATTCTTTGAAAAAAAAGGATACTGCTCCTGGATGTGATGAAATATCCTTTTCTATGGTTTTTCATCTTCCCCCAAATGCCAAACGACTTTTACTCTCTATTTATAATCAATGTTTTTCTTTAGGTTTTGTTCCAGCACAATGGCGTGATATTAAGGTTATCCCTATCCCAAAGCTTGGAGGTAGTGGACGTTCGTCGCTACGTCCAATACCTCTTATTTCTTGCATTTGTAAAATATTTCATACAATCTTGAACAAAAGGCTTGAATGGTATTTTGAGAAAAACCGTATGTTTTCAGATGATGTTGTGGGTTTTCGTAAAGGGCAGTCCTGCCTTGATAATTTGGTTAGGCTTGTGTCTCATATACAGCTCGGGTTTTCTAAAAATATGAGTACAGTTGCTAGTTTTATTGACATTGATGGTGCTTATAACAACGTCGATGTATCTTGTTTACTTCGTATTTTGGATGAAATGGGAGCTGGTTCAAAATTTTGCACCTATTTGTGGTCGTTTCTTGGGCAACGAAATTTAAAAGTCTCTACCTATGCGGGTGAATTATGTCGGTCTACTGATCGTGGCTTAGCTCAAGGCGATCCCTTATCTCCGCTTTTATTTAATATACTTACGATTAAAATATGCAAAACTTCTCATAATGTTAATATTTCCCAATATGCAGATGACTTTGTATTGTATTCGTCTAATGGAAATATTCATTCAGCTGCAAATGAATTGCAGTCAGCATTAGTCGTATTTAATAATCTCGTTAATGATTTGGGCCTTTCTATTTCACCTACAAAAACTAAAGTTTGTGTTTTTAAAAAAGGTCGATTTACGGAAAATATTAGTCTTTCAATAAACAATCAAAGAATTGGCCTTGTTGATCATGTCAAGTATCTAGGCATGTGGTTAGACAGGTCTTTAAAATGGGGTAAACATATTAATGAAACAGTGCAAAAGATTCTTCAGTATGTTAATATCTTCAAAGTGTTAGCTGGTCCAGGATGGGGGCTCCATCAAAAGCATTTAAGGCGATTATATATTTCTATTATCCGTAGCAGAATTGATTACGGTAGTTTTTTGTATGATAATTCTAGTAATAGTAATTTGAGTAAGTTGGACAAGATACAAAATCAGCTGTTACGCGTTGTTGGTGGCTTTATACGAAGTACCCCCATACATGTTATGGAAAGTGAATTGTGTATCCCTCCTTTATTTATTCGCCGTAGGTACCTAGCATCAAAGTTTGTTCTAAAGACTAAATCAGTGACTAATAACAAAACTATTTGTATTATAAATGACCTTACTGCACACTGTCAGTCTAGTTACTGGGCGAACAAAAAACCACCTTTACTTACATCCTCCTTTGTATCACATTATCGTAATATTTATGTTTATTCTAGTAACCAATTCCAAATGTTTTCCTTAGATACTTGGGTAAGTAATATAGACTTACTAGATGTAATCCACCCAAGTATTCCTGCCATAGATCGTCCTAAGCGTAGTTATAATCAATATCATCTAAACAGTATTTGTGTGTCTTTTATAAATAATAATTATTCTGATTTTTACAAAGTTTTTACTGATGGATCTAAGGAGGTGGTTTACCTGTAGCGTATGATATTTATAAGTTAATTTTGGATCTGCAGCCTTTTATCGAAATCCGGCTACAGTGGATTCCGTCGCATGTTTGTGTGAGGGGCAATGAGGAGGTAGATTTTTTGGCAAAACAAGCTATAGCGGAAGGTATTCTTTTGAATATTCTTTCGCTATATTCTGATTTTTTTGCTACCCTTAGATTAGCATGTTTACGTTTATGGCAGGAATACTTCGAGGACCGCTCTAAATATAAGGGCATTTGGTATCGGACTGTTAATCCACGGATATCTTCCTTTCCGTGGTTTGACTCCGATCTGGTTACCAGGAGAATAGTGACGACTGCCCTTAGGCTTCGTTCTGGACATGTTCCATCGAGGAAGTTTGCACACCTCATGAAAAAGGTCCCGTCGCCCAACTGTCCTGACTGTGGCACAGTAGAGGATGTGCAACACATCTTGGTGGAATGTGTCCGGGGTGAAGCCTATAGGCGAAATAACTTTGCTTGCTGTGTGGGCTTTGTAAATAGTGTTTTGGCTTGTCCATTCTCCGAAGAGTCAAAAACTTTATATAAGATATTGGACAGGGTGTTAGATAGAAGTTAATTGTTTTTTTTTTTTTATTTTTTTTTGTGTCGTAGATTTAAGCTCCTTGTAACAATTAGAACGGTGTTGTCGCCAAGCGACAAAGTTCTTAAATAAATTAAAAAAAAAAAAAAAAAGATATAAGTTATGAAACCTTGGGCTACAATATCGCAATTTTCTTACGGAACCCTAATATTTTTATAATAAATTGTTAGCCTATGTTCAGCGGGGATAATTTAGCTTCTCAACAGTGAAAAAAAAATTCAAATCGGACCAGTAGTTTCGAAGCCTATTCGTGTCAAACAAACAATCAAATATTTCCTCTTTATAATATTAGTATAGACTACAAGACATTCAAAATATGTTGCAAAAAAATCAATTCATGCATCTTGCTACCCTTTGCGGCTATGCACTAAGAAGGTTTCTTATATCTAGTTAAATAATATATCTACTTGGTTTATCGATTTCAGCCAACTTCAAAAAGAAAGAGATTCTCACTTTATCTGTAGAATATAAATATATATTACCTCAGACTTTCAAACTGGATGAACAAATTATATTGATTCTCTTTCATTTCTCGTAAAATAGTCATTTGGTCCCATAAAAATTCATATACATAGTTGGCTCAGTTGCTTTCTTTGACATCGCTAGTACGATGTCAAAAGATTTTATCGTTCGATAATGTTACTTTATCCTACCACTAGGTAGCGAACAGGAGCACCGATGATCGGTATTCCACAGGTATTTGTATAAAGTTTCGTAACTGGAACGAAACCCGAGCGAAACTTTGAGTAAATACTCCATGAAATAGCGGTAATCTGAACTACTTTATTGAGGAATTCTGATTAACCATACTGAGATGAAATTTTATAAATGTTAAGGTAATTTTACCTGTTAGCCGGGTTTTGAAGCTTTGATGAAAAGTCCAACTAGTTTTATCAGTACTTAAAAAGAGGTTTTTTATCCTACGAGTAGCAAACGGAGTTTTAGTAAAATGCTTGTTTTAACGTAACTATTGTAATTGTTTTCGGTCATAAATTAGGCTTCCTATATATTTTTCATTTGACATAGTTTTAGAACCGTTATAGATCTAGCAAGACCTTAAAATTTTCAAACAAATTTGTTTAAAGAACGGTAAATATTTGCTTTCCTTTAGCCTATAATAATATGTAGGCTAAACCGTCAGCGTTACGTATTTGACACTTGTCTTTATTTTTGGTGCAGGTTCTAATACTATTCCAAAACCTCGTGTAAATCTAAAAATGTTTAAATTTTCTCACCAGTAGTAGAACCACATCATGAAGACATGTGAAGGCAGGAAGCACGCAGCGAACACCAGTACAAAAGCTAACACAGTCACGGCTACCTTTCTTCTTGCTCGCATCTGTAATTAACAGGTTATTCATTAAGTAAAGCTTTATAATAAATAGATCATCGTAGTGAAATTAATGGATATTGGTGTGGAAGAAAAATGAATATTGTGAAGCATCTTTATAAATCATATCAGTATACTGGTCTGTTGGTCTGGTTGTTATTTTCCCTGACTGTTATACCAGAGGTCGTGGTTCTATTCTCATCCCAAGTCATAATGTTTGTGTGAAAATTTATTATTAGGGGAAGGTGGGGTAAGACGGGGACCTTAAGGTATTTCATAAATAAAACCCATCTTTTTTAATTGCACAACGTAGGAACTTTTATTAATTAAATAATCAGTCTTTCTTCTTTTAATAACAATCAGTCAAAACAAAAAAAAATAAGTTCTTCTCATAAAAATATAAACTTTTAAAAAATAACTGAATCACCCCATCTTACCCCACCTATAGGGTAAGATGGGGTATACCCCTGGGGTAAGATGGGGTATAGACTATTTAAGCGCCGTCATCTTCACAAACCGGGCAGATATGTTCAGCTTCGTCATCGCTGTCTTCCACTCCTGCACAGACACAATGCGCTCACTTGCCTCAAGTACGATAAGTGATACAAGTATGATACAAGCCGCGACAGTATAGACATTCTGTATCTTCTTCTTCTGTGCCTTTTCGCTTTTTCGGTTTTTCAAGTTCTCTTTATTGTTATTTTTGTCATTTACTTTTTGTTTGTTACATGTGGTTTTAGTTTCTACCTATTTTAGTTTTCCTCTCATTCTTTTTTATATAGAAAAGCAGTAATAATAGCTGCTTTTCCCCTTCTTCGAACTTGTCTTGGTCTTTTTTCGGCGAATCGCGAATAAGGCATTAACTTTTTCGGGCTAACCAGATGGAATGCATCATTATCTATATAATCATTTACTGTTGCCTGCTTGAGACATGAGGTTGAAGCAGTTGGTGGAGGTGGAGAGTTTGCTAAATGATTTACGGCGGTGTAGCCATTTAAGCATCAGGAAATGACAACATTACTGTTTTTGGAACTGTACTATAAAAAAATAGTTAATGTTGAATGCAATCTCAATACAAACTGAATAACAACTCAGCGGATAAGATCGGGTACCTACCCCGTCTTGCCCCACATAAGTGTCCCATCTTTCCCAAACTGGACTTAAAAGTTGTATTGAATTTTTAGAGGTTATAAATCAAAAGAAACCGGCATGAATTAATGAGTTTACAATAGTAAAATAAATACAAATTAACAAAAAAAATATGTCACACATTATGTTTATCATACATTATAACAGTCATGCACTTTATATGCTTCAATAATTAGATAAAACCACTTCAAATTTTAAAAATGTACTTACCATGAAGAATCGTGCGCTCCTTCGAACAAACTTTTTGCGACTCTAACAAGTACTGATAAATACGACTAGATGGCGTCAAAATAACTTTTCAATTAATACTGTATTATATATTTTTGGAGGGTCCCCATCTTACCTCGCTACCCCGTCTTACCCCACCTTCCCATATCTTCTAATATATAAAATTCCCGTGTCACGAATAAGTCACGATGTTAGTTACCGTACTCCTCCGAAACGGTTCGACCAATTTTTATGAAATTTTGTATACCTACATATTGGGTAGGTCTGAGAATAGAACAACATCTATTTTTCATACCCCTAAGTGATAAGGATTGCTCACACTAAAAAAGTATATTTTATTTTTTGGACGAAATTGTTTGTTTTCATTTTTTTTATAATGTGGCATTAAAAATACATACAAATGTGGCAAAAAAAAAGTACTGGGCAAAACAACGTTTGCTGGGTCAGTTTGTTTTATCTAAAACTGCATGGGGTGTATGTTGTGAGCATGGTTTGAAAGTCCTTTGGGAGTGTAAAATCCAGTGTATAATGAGCCACAAAACATAAAAGTAGTTTTAAAATAACTATTAAACCAGCTGCATAAATAATAAACGCTTTTAAGTCAAACCAAGAATAACGTGTTTGAGTGAATTGCCCTATACAACTTATAAAAATGGAAAACAGCTAAGCATATTTCAGTATCTTTTACCCAAAAAGGCATAAGCTACGACTTTTATTCGGTGATTTTTCCCTATAAAAACCGTGGAAAAACTACCGACTATCACACAATTTCTGAATGGCGTCGAAATGACGAAACGTTTATACGGATTATCACAGATCAAAAATAAATCAAGTGTATTCGAGTTTACGGGACCGATTTCCTTGGTTGACTCATATAATCCTATTGGAGGGTTATCTGATAGGATCGGAAGTAGGTCCATGGTTGACATGTTATCCGAAACAAGGGTATGACGTTATCTGCGTTGAGTTTAAAGGAAACATCGCGATGGGTCTGTTTTAAGTGGCTTCAATTTAATAGGGATGGTTACATTTTTTTAAATTTCCGTCTTGTTGTTCTTTGGATCATTATGGTAACATTTTTTAACGTTCAGTAAACATACATTCATCAAATTATAGTGTTATATTTGTATTTATATTTAAATATTATTTGTTTTGCAGAGCTTTCTATGTTTTTAATATAAAACGTCAACACAATTGACTCATTTACTTTGCTAATAAAATAAGTTATTACGACAGTTGAATTAATATATGTATTATAACATCCAAATTAAATAGTCAAAACCATAATACTATTATATAAAATTATCGACCAATCCCACAATTCTAGTATATTATTATATTATTAAATGCATTACAATGAAAATAATTCGCTTAATCACGACACTTTGCACACTGTCATCAATTTCATTATTTACTCAACGACTGTAATTTCGTTAATACATTGCTGTCCATCTCCTGTCATATTAATCGTCCCTTATATCACCTCTTTCGTCGTTTTCTGATGTACGAGAAAGGGGTGACTTGTTCTTTGTGTTTCGCACTTAGATATATCAGCTTTTTTCATCTGTAGATTTCAAAATAAAATTTTTTTGATCACTAATTTGTTTTTTATTTTGGAAGGTGCGTCAACATTTTATTTACACCTCCTCGACTCTCGTTACAGGTAGTCAGAATCTAGTAGGAGTGCCAAGGAGTCTCACTAAGGGGTATCGTGTTGCTTAGGTAGCTGGGTTGGTCAGATCAGCAGCTGCATCCGCTTACATAGTTAGAAGGGTTAGGATGATGATGATGTCGTAAGGGGTTTCGGAAATATTCAAGTCAGTTTTGATCAAGTAATACCTACCTCACGCACTGTGATTTGCTGACCCATACGACTCGGCTAACAATGTGGTCAAAGTACCTTGTTTTTTTTTTTCTTTTTAAACTTGTAAGTCGACTTTAATGAATATTAAGCGTCTCGTTGACACTTCTCGTGACCTAAAGGCTGGCTTTTACCTCGCTCAGAGGATTAGCATTGCCATTCAACGTGGCAATGCTGCCAGCCTTTTGGGCACACTCCCAGCCGGCAGCGATGCCGATGAATGTTTTGATGCTTTAATTTATTTTTTTTTTTGTTTTTTTAACTTGTAAATATTTAACTTTATGTAGATTAAAAGATGTATATTGTAGAAAAGTACCTTGTTTGCATATTTAGATGTATTCTTTTACTCCTGGTGGGAAGATCAATTTGATCTGTTGTCCTCACGAACGTGATTGATTGCTCACAAGACTTAAGACTGATCAGTGTTACACTACAAGATTGACGGATGGTAAACAATTTTTTGGAGTAAGTAAGACTTTGTAGCCTATACAGCATTTACTAAAATTACGCCATTTTCTAAGAACCGTTAGTTCGCAATGAATGAGTAATACTTTAAGGCTGTTTTCTAAATATACACATTCACCACCGAAACACAATATTCCGAGTTTTGTGGAAAGGAATAATGATCTAAATAAACATTTTCACAGAGAACAATGGGATAAAAATATCTGCTTATTCATTACTTAAGGAATCTGTTTTTGTAACAAATATACGGAGATTGTGTGACTAATGGTAAAGGAAGATCGCGTGATGAAAAACTAATATAAATTGCGTAGATTGTAAACAAGACAGTTTTTTTATCAGAACTTCTGACTTTTCTACCAGATATTTTGTTTTTTTGGGGACAACAAATAAAAGATGAGCTTATTAGGGTTATTTGAAATCATTAATTTAAACTTAATAGGAAAAGGCAAGGACTATGAGAATTGTATAAGTATATACATTTCTTAAACATCATTTATAAATATATATTTTAAAAATTAACAAAGTTAATAGTTCCAAACTGTATAAACCTAGAAAGAAAGAAGAAGCGTGAAATGGAATTAGCCGCGACGAGACGGCATCATTCAGAAACAAGGAAGAGCCAACAATAGATTTTAAGACCTTGATGTACATTATGGAACGCAATAAATGATTGAGTATTGAGTATAGTGAGTCAGTTTCCACAATAACAATACATACATACGAACACAGAACTTCCACTCTCCTTAAAGTCGGTTAAAAACCATCCTGACCTGTCTCTGTGTCCCCTGCATTTCTCCAGGCACGTTCTGCGTGCTCAGCACCAGGTGCCTCGCCATGAGGATGTAGAACAACGCGATGACGGCCAGCGGCAAGGAGTAGTACACCAGGAACCTCATCAGCACGATGCCGCGACGGTAGCTCTCACCCCACTCCACTGGGTATGGATAACATACTAAAAACTGCAAAAAAAGAGAAAAATCACAGTTCAATAAAATTCAACTCATCTTTGCTTCCGGCGCCATGTGTGGTTAACCCTTTCATATACAATGCTAAGATACAACGTCTGTCGTTGTGTTGCTATCATACAAATGAAAGGTTCTATAGTAAATACGCAGGCACTCAATAAACCGCTTCCCTCTTTTACCCTCTACAACTTTTCCGTTCGGGAGCTATCATGCATAGACTGAAAGACACGTCAATCTTGTTACTTCTCTACCCTCCCTACCCTCTTTTTGCATCAGGGGTTAACAATTTGTACATACACATAACATGTATAAGCTTCACAAGAAAATTGTTGTTGACGCCTGGTAGCAACCGGTGTAAGATAGATCAAATCAAAACAAAAACGAAACAAGTTCATTCGATTTAAGAATGCAATAAAAATCAAAATTCAGACCATACAACCAACAAAAATAAAATATATTGAGTTATTATTATTTATGAGTAATGAAAAGAATATTTATGAATGAGAATAGATAATATCGGAAAATATGAATAAAAGATGTCGTAAAACGAAAATACTTGGTCTTGGCAAAATGGATGACGTTTAGGTCAGTAGTCAACCGTTCAATAATGTACAGTATGTACAAAAAATCTTGTCCGATCCTTGAAGGACAGATACGAGTAAGTGACTTGCGAGACGTGCCAAAAAGAATGTTGAAAAAAAACTAGGTCTTCATATGACAACAAAATATATTTCTTTGGCACACCATTAACGATAAATATTACTGCAAATTTTGGGAAATTTCCCTTACCTAACTAAACTCATTTTTAGGTAACCAGGCTGTCATGATTTATGAGTTTCCAGTTTTGTTATAGGCTATCCTTTTGTCCAATAATAATCATATTATTAGCAAATTTAAAGCGACACTACAACCCTTTAAATGGTCAGACTGGTTTTCTAATACTCGCTGTAGAGTCCTGTCTGTTTGCGAAAATTCGGAATTCTGAGTATGCACATATATGTTCATTCAAATGACAGTATTATATGGCTTCCCCGGAACAGCTTCTGCAGTTTATCATCAACAAAATACGCTCTAAAATGAAATTGCTCGATCAACCAGTACTGGATTTTATCGGCATTTAAATTTCTTATGACTACGAGTGACGAGAGCACCATAATATCGTAGTAAAAGTAACGGTTATTTTGATTATATCACCTGCCAATCTGCTGGTTACGATATGCGAGCTAGTGGGATAGGTTTCAAACTTTAAAAGCTAATAGCAACTCTTAATTAAAGGAGCGATGTAGCAGTTTGACTGTATAGATCCCCAAGTGGTTAAGGCCAACATGCCAAATCTGAGCGCGACATTTCGCATGTTCGATCCCCGCGTAGCTTTTTGTGGTCCATGGAGGATGGGTGTCTTTGTACATTTGAATCGAATTTTTGTGAAACGCCTTGAGAGAAAAAGTGACCTCAGCATTCAGACATTTAACCTACAAAGATTAAATGGTAACTCTTTATAAAAACTTGCTGAAATTATTTACGCAAAGTTTGTAATATTGAATGAAGTCTTTCACGCAAAAACCGCTGAACGGATTTAGATGAAACTTGGTGCATAGATAGTTTATGTCTTCGATAAACACATTGGATAGATTTTATCTTGATTCTATGTTTCCGTGGGATAGAGCCGCTGACATCAGCTAGTAAAAAGAAAAGTTCTGAAAGCAAGACCACGCCGGGTTGTCAAGTTCTTGCCACCGTAACTGCACATGCTGTATTACAAGTTATGGTAAGTTCAAACTTGATCTTCGGCTTGTACTCATAGCAGTAGAGTTCGATGGTCATTGATATTCATTTGAAGATCTAGATCTTGAGCTAAGATTGTATTTTCTTTGTTTCAGTTTCAGTGGAGTTAGTTCAGTTGGCAATAGAAGTTGTGTTATGTGTTCTAGCATCGTGTGTGAACGGTTTTACCAGTACGAGGATTCAACCTAACGTAAACAATAACCTGACTGATTTAAGTAAAAATCTTATGGTGTTAATCGGCATCTGTAGTAAATCATCCAATTATTTTTAACGTAAAGCAAATTCGTTTATTTCTTTATTCAACATCTCGAATAAGCATCTGCTTAACGATTATAAAACTAGAGCAGCGTCTACGACAAATATACAACCATAGAATTCATGCACAAATAACAGATAATCCTGTAGCTATTTTTTTTCTCTTGAATACAATAACTTGACATCGCAAACATGAGAAAGAGTTAAGCTGCTTTGAAAATAGCTACTATAACATTTAAAAGACGCAGCAGAAATATGTGGGAGAACATAATGAAGAATTAAACCCTTCATTAAAGTTTAGAATATAAAGTTTGGTCACTACGCCAATTGGTTCGTTAGAATAAACACAATAAGCCCGTGTTTTCGGCCGCATTTAGTTCAGAGAGACCAAATGCGGTTTCGCTCGCTTGGTTTGCTATTGTACTTTGGTGTCTGAAGCCCACGTGGGATTTGTTTTGAAAGCCTCTAGTTTTGTTAAATGGAGCAGAAAGTTTTAAAACCAAAGTGGAGGGAACGAAAAAATGATGTTTGTGGGAATTAAGGACTGGGGTTAAGTAAAGAATGGTATAGTAGTTGAAAAAACTGGTCAACTTTGAACCGGACTTATGACACGGACGGTAATTTACGGATAGGGTAAAGATAAACAAAAAATACAATAAAGATAGTCGTACATAAAAAATAGGAATGTTTCAATTGTTTTTTTACCTTAACTTTAATTTTTTATATTTTTGCCAAAATGGTAGTTATGAGTATTTCGACTGACCAGCTATCACAGTTAATGCAATACAACCTGAAAAAATAACGATATATAGCAGAGCACCATAAGGTTTCGTTTTAGAAAAACGGCACCCAAGAAAAGAATCGATTAAAAAAAACGTAATGGAAAAGCATAAGAGTTATAAAATTCGAAGGTATCTAAAAAGGGCGTTTGTTATAAAACCTTTTTAAATAAAATTTTCGCTTTTCAAAATTAGAAATTCAGGTATGATTCTTTGCGTACATTGAATAGTTGAGCTTCACCTTTAGAATCGAAGGTGATATAAGCCTAACAACTAACGCCCACAAGCACTTTTCTGTATGAAAAACTTCGTTCAAAATGGCTTTTAACCTTTGCGTGGTCCATTACACACAGAATTTGGATCTAGACACAATGTAATAACTTTGTAAGAGCAAAACAACAACAAATATTATATTACCATTTCAATAGTCTAGTCTTTACACATAGAATAACAAATAGGTTGGCGTCACTGTTAGTTTCATTTAAATCGACATTGAAAAAGGAGTTTCTATTCTATGTCAGTGTGTTTTTGTGTTTTCTATCTCTATGTATAAGATGTGATGTTTTTCTTAGGATAGGACCATGATTATATTATTTATTTATTTATTATACTGTGGAAAACTATCAGCTTAAAAGATAAAACTTAATAAATATTTTTTTTGTAACTAATGATAATGTAGGTTATTTGGAAAGATTTTTCAAACGTTATGGCTTTACAAGGGCAGAGCATCAGCTTACTATTTTCTCCTTAATTCCATAAAACCCTTCTTAATTTCAAAGCCTCCTAGTTCTTGTCAGAAATGGCAGAAAACAAAAGTATTACACGAATTTTATAATTTTTATAAATCAAAATTATATGTTGTATCTAATAAATAATCCATTAAATTATATTAACCTATTTGATCTAAACAGTATTACCAAAAATAATAAACGTAGAGGTCAATATTTATGATGAGAACGAATATTGAGCATTTGTTATTCATGATTATACAATTTTATTAGAAACAGGGTCGAAATTGTGATAACGCTTGTAATTATTAAAACTTTTGTTTTTCAAAATGTGCAAAAAAATATATTAATATTACAGCACTATTTAATTATTATTGATGATTGAAGTAAAAGAATTAAAGCAGAAGTTATATTTAATCTCCTTTAACGAAATGGCTAAATAATTATGGCTCAGAACTTGTTTTAGTGTCAATTGTACAAGCGTAAGCGATTGAAATTACAAATGGCAATTCTTTTCGAAAAGTCACGTAACTTTCATTTGTTATCCCAATACTTCTATGTCAGCGTTTGATAACCAGTATCGAGAAAACTTATTCTGGTATGACAATATGGTATCGACCAATCGTAACAACTGGAAATAACATAAGGGAGCCTTCTTCTTACCAGTGCCGTATTATCCATAAGGCACTTTAGGCCAGTGCCTAGGCAAAGTAGGCATCTAAAAAAAAGTTCGATAAATTTTTCACTGAATGAAAACACTTGAACTATAACACTTTTAGCACCAGTTCTATTTACCAGAATAGACAACAGTAGGTATACAACGACTACCCAAAAATAAAATTGTCCAAATCGTTCTCCGAA
This sequence comes from Trichoplusia ni, assembly GCF_003590095.1. Classification (NCBI taxonomy): domain Eukaryota; kingdom Metazoa; phylum Arthropoda; class Insecta; order Lepidoptera; family Noctuidae; genus Trichoplusia; species Trichoplusia ni. The sequence goes on from NC_039486.1 coordinate 11,705,597, forward strand.
ACTATTTTGCACTAAAAATTCAATTTCCCAGTAGTAACACAAAATTTTCCCATCTCATGTTATTTTCATCCAATTCCCAACTGTTTCGGTCTATTTCCAGCCGACCATCACTTTGCCTATTGGGAATACTCTAGCGACCTAATTGATTGCTTTGTCTACTAATAATAGTAGGTGTGTATTAACAAACATTTATGTAACTACTGAGTAAAGTTAATCAGATTCATATGAATAACACATTCAGTTCGACTTTTTTTTGGAACTAGCCTGTTGCCACAGCTGGGAAAACCCTTCTTCTTCGAATCCTCTGTGTCTTATGCAGTCCTGAATACATATTAAGTAAGTAAAAATGAAATATGTATTGACAGCTTCCAAGTCAAAAACGATTTCATACTTTAATATTTCTTTTTTTCCAACGTCTCCCGCTTTCTGCAGGAATTTAATCCTTTTGTCGCTGCGGGTGCACGTTTTAGAGACGACTTTCTATGATTGGCAACACGACTAGAAGTATTTCATCCGGAAGAGACCTAGACGCCAAATAAGAGCCTCCTACAAACTAGTTGAGGTTATGTGGCTAATAATGAGGTGTTTGTTTTTTTACAAATTGTAGAGCAAGGGCCCTTGAAACACTCTTCCACTCTATACAGTCTATGATTTTTTCTGTCTAGATGTTGTGGTGTGGATCTAGTTTGTCTCGCTATCTAATTTGAGGTTGTCCTTGTTACCGTTCCATGTCGGATGGAAATATTATTGAAATAAAAGATATATGAGTGCCTACTGTACGATTTTATCGTCATTATTAAATCTGTAATGTGCTTTCATCATTGATCTTCGCTTACTTTTCCGATTTCGTTTATAGAGTCATATAGAAAGAAAGTCTTTGTCAAGATCGTTTCCTAGTTATAATGAGTACATTATTTATTTGTGGTTAAAGATCGATCTCTTGATTTTAGCTATTACAAAATAGAACTCTGACGTCATATTGGTTGTGTTATGATAAGTTATTTCAAGGCTTTAGTTCTTGATTATGGATTTATGATAGTTACGTAAGAGAAGGGGTCTGCGTGGGCAGACTTTCAACAAGAAGACCGACTATCTGGTCAAAATCGCAGGAAAACGTTGGGTGTCAGTTGGACCAATCGTCGTCGAGGAGATTTTTGGGGAAGGCATTTGTACAGCAGTTAAATGGATTTCAACGTATGGCAAATTTAGTCCTACATTGAGACAATTCCCAATCTTGTTCATTTTTATCTAAAAATGAACAAGTTCATGAACTTCGGAGGTGAAATGAAAATGCTGAGTTTATTGAGAATAAAATCAGAAAAAGGATCTAAAAATAAGTGCTTCACAAGTTTTGGGATATTTAGCCTTTGGCAGGCAAGTAATATACATAGGTCTTACACAAGAATCAAATAATACTTATGTTTGTTTGTGCAAAAGTAAAGTTAGGTACCTTTCTGAGTGAAAACATGGATGATTGGCATCCTGAACATGTAGCAAGTATTTATGTGTCTAATGTATTTGACTTTGTTATAAAGACAGAGGACAGAGAAAAAAGGATTTTCTTAGTAATATATCAGACGATACCATTTTCTTTTGATGTCAAGAACCTGTATTTATACATGTTGTTTTGTTTTCGTCTCAATTTTTTAAATGTTTTGTAATTGGTTTTTACTTAACATAATTTATGATCTGCTTGTTTTAGATTCCAATATGTGATCTGATTATAAGGAGCAGATTACATTTCGAAAGAAATTCATCAGGGATATGTCTATGATTTTTTAAACAATTCTTTGCAGAAACATTTGCATTCATTCACTATTCTTTGCTTCTACTCGTATGTCGGCGTTTAGTCTGTTTTAATATTATTTGAATTTTGAAAATTCTTCTGGACCGCAGAATATGCAAGTTATCTTGCTCTAATTACTATTGGAACTGACGTCGATGCGAGTCTGACATGTCAGACGCGCACCATTTGCCCTTGCGCCCTTGGATATTTTGAATACCCTTTCCCGAATACCACAAAAACCGGCCATGTTCTTTACATACTAAAGAAAATCAAATGAGACAACGTGTGTGATCTATCACATTGAAGACCGTACCAAGCGTAGCGAAACTTCGATTTTCATTATTCTAATTTGTTGTTGGCAATAACAATATACATCATTGGTGAAAATGCCTGGTACCAAACACAACGGACGAACAAACGAATGGACAGGAACGCTTTGGTAATAGGGTTCCGTTTTTACCTCTGGGTATGGAAACCTTTAAAACAAGTATTGGATTGTGTGTCATTCTCCATTTTGAAACGACAAAAAAAAAACATGTCGCTATGAACCAGAGCCCTCTCTATAGGTACTCACTAAGATGCTTTATAACCATCACAATAAACTGCATAAATTATGGAAATTTATTTCGTTTTTTTATGACACATCTGAATAATGTTCTATTTTGATGTTAAATGTATGAGTGGATTCTGAAACGCATTATAGACTTGCGTTTTTTAAGGCTCCGAAGTCTTTAGAAGAAATCTTTGTGAGTGATTTGGTTTGATCTTTGTAACGAAGATGGGAAATAATTAGGAAAAATGGCTTCAGACACAAAAATATGAGTGATATGAAAGAGAAAAGTTTGACTTATTATTATCTATATTGTAAAATGATCGCAACTTCGAAATAGCGTTAAAAATCGGTTAACTAGACTGTGTAGAACTGTGAAATAGGCTATAGACATTCAGGAGATACAGCCTTGTGACATGGACAGATCTATGAAGCCTTATTAATAAGGGTCCATTCTACTCTTTGGGTGCTAAACCCTAAAAAACAGCTACCTTTCAACTCTAACAAACATGATAAGACTAAAAAAGTACGCAGATCTAGAAATATAAGAAGAGTCTTTGTAGAGACAAAATAACACCAAAGTAATACGCAAACGGCCCGAAGTATCAAAGGACGATGGATTCTAATATGAGGCAATAAAGCCAAGGAAACTTGTTTGGTTTTCTAATTATTCGGGCGAGGGTAGAAGTTATAACCCAATTAAACCTCGAAACTAACCGTAACTGGAATGGGATTGGTATCAAACTATGTAACTGTCACTTTTAATAACTTTATGGCAAAACAGGCTAAGTCAATGATTAAACGATATTCAGTACAAGATCAGCACAAAAATGTCTGTTTTATTAAACGGTTTTGCTAAGCCTATATTTAAAATCAAAATAACAGCACCTATGAGAATTAAGGACTCATTGATTTGTAAACCTGAGTACGTGGTGCCTGGCAAGGGCCAAAAAACGTTTTTTGCCTTTTAAAATGAAATGACTCCCGCATCATGTTATTTACCATGTTAGACACTCAAGTCACATGCATGAAGACATGGATCACACAAACTCTTCAAATCCGTGACAAAACATGCTAAGTGGGTTTGGCTTGGTGACCTCAACCACTCGGCTGTCCGTGCAGTCTGTCAATCGCTTATCTGCATTCTTTGCTATAGCTAGAATTTTATTAATGTCTACCGCTTCCAGAAGAGATAAATTTTATTCCTTTTCCTTATGCCTTATTAATCTTGTTGCGTATTCCATGGCAGTCAATAGTTTAACTGGGATATATCAAGTTTAAGTATCTGGCGGTTATTCGTTGGTTATCATTGAAGATTTTGACAAGAGTTTGGCAAATGATGTGTCACTCACTCAATCAATGTTAAATGTTAAGGTATGAGTGACATTAAAACGCTACTATAGGGCTGAGCAATGATAAGTTTGACGCACCAACAGTAGGCGGGAAAGCGGATTTCCGATAAATCCGTAAATACCTAGCATACGCAGTACACAGCCTCACCACGCGGTCGAGAGGATACTCACCTATACCAAAACCGCCCACCGAAGTGGTACGCAAAACCGTCTGTTGCATAATTGCTTTGTAGTCGTACTATGTACAATTTATTATGCACACATGTAAAACAGTCTGTTAAGGCTGTGAAGATTTTTTGTTTATTTCGTTAAACGACCATTTTATTAAGATGTTATAAGGACAGGTTCTTCAGATTTTCCGGAGCTTAGTAAGATGATTATTGTAAAAATGAGTATCAATAAATTTTTTGTCGAATCTTACTGATTTAAGTTTAATTACAAGGCAATCAAAAATTTTTATCGGTATTTAGATGAAACATCCGTTAAAGACTTCATAAATAATTTTCTGGTTCTGGGGTTTATTGACAGTGAAATCGGGTCGAAATTCAACTATAATCTATAAGCGTTATTGAATGATGGATAACTTAGAACTCTGAATTAATCTTTGATTTGGGGTAGCAAAATCTTCTAATTATTTACATGGGAACAAATTACAGTTCACAGCTATTTTACTAAAATATCAAAGCATATTTCACTAATTGATAGATTGTGTCTTGAAAAGGACAATCCATGATACTATATGAATGCAAAAGTAACTTTGAAGCTAAGCTATTACGGCTAAATCGCTAGACCGACTTTCATGGATCCACGGGAAATGGATCATTAGGATCAAAGGATCATTTTTCCATTATATTTGATATCCAAGCGGGCGGAACCGCGTGTTACCGGTAGATTGAGCGAACTGAGTTTTATGTGGTTTACAACATATTCTCTAGAAAGCATACATATGATATATTGTTATTGTTAAACTAATAACATAATAAAACTTTAAAATTAGTTCACCTGTACTAAAATAGGTAAGCTTGTTCAAGCCCATTCATCCACATCACAACGCGTCCAATCAGACAAACGTTTGATGAGCAAACCTTAGGGATTACACATTCATCAATTCCCAGTTCATACATAAATTATGTCAGGCACAACATAAATCTCATTTGGAAACTAAACGTAATGGATGGAATACAGGCCAAAGCAGACTTTTGCCGAAATCTAAAATCTTGGCACATAGACTTTATAAAAGTCGATATAACTTCGAAAGTCTGGCTGTACTACTTTAAATATAGATATCCTTATTGAATTTTGAAATGTTTGGAACTGTATAGTGTAGTAGAAAGATAACTTAGATCCAAATCGCAACCTAGGCGTCCTTTCAGTTCATAGTTGTTCAAAAGCAATTAAGAAAAAGGGGAGACGGAGTTAAAACAGAAATTTAAACTCTTCATCTTGATGTAGTTATGTCACAAAACGAATTGATAAAATGACCCAACTTAACCCTACACTCGCCAATTTTAGTGATCTTCGGACATCATCAGACGTTTTTTATCGTAATGTAGACATATATAAATTAGTATAAGTATCTGGAGAGCCCCAAGGAGATCGTTAACGAACTGAATAAATTTCTGTAACATTAGATCCTATTAGCCATCAGCCAGGATAAAATTATGAAAATATTTTCCTGCCTCTTAAAACGTTCTTTCAACCACAAGGTTCTAAGAAGGCCTTAACCCTTCAGGCCATAAATGTTATATTATAATAGTAACATTAGTGTGCACTTACCTGTGTTGTAGGATTAACGACGAACGCTCTGACATAGGAACCAACATACGCTGGCGTGGCTAGAATAGCTGCTAATATCCATATGCCGATGGCTGTTGCTACTGTCAGACGTGTCGCGCGCTTGCTGCCCCCTATGGACAAAAGAATAACAGTTATTTATATATAGAACATGTCATGCAGCTTTGAATTATTTAGAACACGTTTAACAGACTCCGGTATTTATAAAACTGATTTAGTCCACAATGACGAACAATTTTTTCTAAGAAAACAATATTCTGTCGCAAAAACGAGGAAAAATAGTTTCGAAAATTCTTTGGAAGGCTGCTATTGGGGAATAGCAGCCAGTAGCCTTTCAAAGAATTTTTGTCCTTTTTAAGGTTCCGACGCAAGCTTGACATGCAGTCACTATATTTATATAAATATACGCAAGAAACTGGAAGATATTGAACTGGATCTTGTATCACAAAACCTGGTTACAAATTTTGATTAGTTTGCAGAATACATACGGTAGTCATTTTTAAAGATAGTGGTAAGGAATAAAGTTTGATGTTATGTGAACATTCCTGAATGTAATCTCCACCTGCTAATAATTTTCATTCCAAACAGTTTAATATTAGTCAGGGACATATTTCTGGGTCTAAGTATTCCTAATCCTACTAGACCTATAAATACCCAACCTTACCGCTCTTACAATATTAGATATTAAATTCTCCGAATTATTATTACTTGTGAAACTCTTCCCTAATAAGGGTTCAATATGTTCACTACTGTTCACTTGAATGCAGTATTAAGCCGGGGTTATACGATACTCGATTACGCACACATTGGCAGACACAAGTTGCGCGCTGCAGACTCGTGCTGTGATTCGTCGCTGTCCGCACTCTCCGGTCCGCACCATTCCGTAAGTTTTGTACCTTAGCGGATCCCTTTGGGTATTGACGTACAGCGTCAATACTGTTGAGGACAGCTTAGTACCCCCGATGATTGTTCGTGCCAGTCAGTGGAAGGCAGTGCGGTATTGTCCGTAAAGAGGTTTGTTGAACCTTGGACTTCAGTGTTGTCATTGTAAGTGATAGTCTATTGTACCAGTGATGGTTTTCAAAGTCAGGAATTAAATGTAATTTTCCAACAAAATAGTTTTCAAGTTACCTTTGCAAATACAAATCATGATATTCAAATGAATAATAAATGTAGGTCACCGCCAAATGAATAACAATCAGATGATATTATAATACCATACCACACCCACTTTGTCTAAAATTTGCCAATTTTTACCTGCAGTTTTTGTTCTAACATACACATTTACATAAAACCATAAAAAAACAACTCATATTTAATAAAACCTTTCAACAAATGAACGTGGCAGCCCTATTCACAAACCACGTGACATGATATATTCCAATGACGTCACTCAGAACGTTTTCCGTATTAATCAGGATTGACTTATGTCGGTCTTAAGTCAGAGCAATGACAACGTATAGTCTTGATCGACGAGTGAGGGATAAGGCGGTATTGTTGCCTCGCTCCCGATATCCAGACTATTATGGAGTCAACTAGCTATGGGTCGCAGATTTGCCCACGTTTGTATTCATGGTGGTGGGGTATGGGCATTTTTTCCTTAGGGAATGTCTTGGTTTCTGTAAGAAGGTTGGGTTATTCGATAGAAATGTGCTTTAAAATTGGGCCACGTTTTTGTGATAACTATATTATGAAGTGCAATATTTTGGTTAACTAATAGGATTTTCTTCATTCCCTTTGTCAGTTTAAGGGGTAAAAGTACTAGTATTCTGTACAAAGTATTTTATTGGCCTTACATACATTGCCCACATATTGAAACCATTTCACGAAAGTATATCAAAATAACAAACATCAAAAATACTTTCGTTTGCTCAGTAAATAGCGGTTTAATAACTTGATCCCCTGTCAAAAGCAGGATAACCATTAAAAGGTGTGTGTATAAAGTTCCCACATTTCGCTGTTTTCATTGACCGTTTATTTCTGTTAAGCGAAATAAATAACAAATACGATTTGGAGTAAAACTTTTCTAAACAGCCATTATTTTGGCTTCTGAAAACCAGTCATTTTCTTTTACCGCTTTAGCCGGCAAAATTATGTCCTATAAACCTGGATTCTATGATATTTATATGCTGTGTGATGAATGAAGTGGTAAGACCGCATGACTGCTAAGTCGATGGTTTCCAGTTAGATCCCAAGGCATGCAACGACCTTTCAAACGTTGTGTTGTGTTTTGGAAGACAATAGTGTTGGGTCTGCGCTGGATCTATTTCCGGCTGTATCGGATTGCCGTAGTCCTAGTCGTATCATCGGCCTATAAGGTTCAGGGAATAGACAGTTCACCGGTTTTGACATACTGGTCAGGTCTTGAGACACTTGCGAAACAGTGGCCGAAAATCGGTCAGGATATTCTTATTATATTACTCTAGAATTTAAAGTAATTTCTGCCGTAAATCTCCTAAATATTTTCCATTATCGTCCCAGATATCTGAACATCCCAAATTAAGAACTTTTCAGCTATAAAAGCTACCTGAAATTCATAAATCACTTGGAAAATTACATTAACAATCGTGTTGGCCAATGAAAAGAACAAATCAAATGAAGTGTATCCGTTGATTTCAGATTTACCACTTAACTGGCTTCCTGATATCTGCTACCTACAGAAAGCAATATTCGACTTTATTTATTTTTATTACCCGCCAACATTTGGGATGAGTTAGTGTCTGGTCTCATGAAGATTTATTGTAGCCAAATACGAGAAAGGCTTCCCTTTAATTTTAAATTTTAAAATAAAAACACCTTTTTATTATTATTTTTACTCGTATTTTGAATTTTCTCCTTCACTAGGAGCAAATATTAATCACTGTCATCTTTCTAGACTTTCAGGCATTTTCAATTAGTTAACCTTGCATCCAGATGTGTAATCTTTTTTCTCAGGCAATCTTGATCAGACCAACTTGAATTTAATTAAAGAAGCCTATAATTAAATTCAATAAACCAGGAAGGGATCGTCTCAGATCTTGATAAATTATTTCCTAATCGTTAGGCTTTTGGAAAAGTAACAAATATTTTCCCTTTTCCCTTTAAGGGACAATAAAAGTTAATGGAATCAACCCTATTAACTTGAAGGATCGCACAACTGATAGGTATACGGAAATGTTTTTGTTTTATCGTAAAAAGACAAATCAAGGTTAAGGACCTGAGGACATAGACTTTGTATGCGGAATCGTATGACATAAGGATATATTGATGAATTACAGTGAAGTATTTTCAACCGAAAAAATGTGAACAAAGTATTATTTTTCATTTTCTTTTGCGGTAATCATGAAAAATGGAACGCAGTAGGAGTTTGCAAAAAATAAATTGCTTCGTATGATATTTTACACACATAAAACATTTTAGAATCCTTCTTTTTCCGTCAAAACAAATGAAAATTATCACTTAACAGTACACTTTTAACTGTCAAGTGATGTTACGCGTTCATTCACATATTTCATATTCTTTCACGTTACATCATCATCTATTTTTTTCTAGTCTTATATTTATTTGTTCATTAATCTAAAAGACGATATTTTTTTTAAAAGCTACCGTTTTGTGGAATACTTTTTTTTACAATGATTACGTTTCCACCGACGCGGACCTAGTTGAAGTGGGGCGAAGCGTGGCTTGAATTGCTCAGAAACAGTTCTGACGATTTCAAGCATTGTGATTGGCTGATATTCGGTCCGGGAATGCTGGTATGTTCAAATACGTGTGTAATGTTATTTACAGAATCAAAAGCCATGAAACATACGATCATTATTCATTGACAACAACCTTGGACAAGACAAACAGGACTTGACTCCCACGCCTTAATCCGCGTGAAATATATACCGTCACTCGTCTGGGATAAAAATAACACGACTTCCCTTGGGTAAGGTATTCAGAGTAAATTGTAACGAAATCCGGTTTGTAGGTATACCTTTATAGCTTCAATAAAATAAAGTTTTCTGATTCTGCTTCCTGTCACCGACTTACATAGTATTGAATGTTTACCTGTTACCTTATAACAAGCTGATTTAATTGACTAATTTAACATTTACACTAAAACCTTTTCTTATTTGGTGGTTATTCTTTATTGTATACCGAAAAAATGATTATGCCATCATCCAGACTCTGTAAAGCTACGAAGATTTTTGTGGACAAACGAAAACTTCACTGTAAGCATTCATAAAAAAAGCAACAGCTAAAGGAGTCTGCCCACTACACCGTTCCATACCATGACCGTGCTATGAACAGGTCAGGAAAAAAAATATTCTCTGTATTAAAAAGTATGCGACCATGCCCACTAGCCCGTGCCGTGACCGACCAGCATCGTCGCCTTTTTAATACTGACGATACACGTTCATAGTACGGTCTTCGGCCTTTACTTGTACGTTTTTATTGAGATAGCCCGACTAGTTTCGAACCCAGCCAGAGTTTTTAACTATGAGTAGAAGTACGTTAAATATGAATCATCCTCTCGAAATTTAATATAAAAAAGTAGTTGATTCGTTTAAAAAGCGATTATAATAATACGAATTCATTTCCAATACCGCCGTCTTTGCTTAAGTGTGTACCAACGAATTGTCTCACAAAATTAATGATTGTAATACAGTTTGTATCTCTCGTAAGGAACCAATTGTTCCCATTCTAAGTTATCTATCACCATTAAACTGCTACAAATCCAATTTAGTTGTACTAGGCCATCAGGTAACAAAGCAGTTCTTCGGAACACAAAATGGCGCTTAATTTTTCCCCGTGCCTTGTCTAGTGCAGGTGTAAATCTCATTGAGTTACGACCCACCTTATTTACTGGGTACTATTGCCGGCTAGTTTATGAACGGTAAACAAAGGCGATTATAACATGACCACTAGCCACTAACTGTTATTTGTTTTTAGGTTATGTTTGGTTTCTGCGTTAATTTGTAGGTTAGGTTTTATTCATTACGTTCGTTTTATGTTTTGTTCTAACAGCTGTTTGAAAGGTCTTAATGCGAGAGTAAAAAGTTTTTGCTTTTGAAAGAAAGTTGTTCATTTTAATACACAGACGAGGTTTTTAAAATGTATTATGAATGAATATGACCGGTCTTTGCTGAAACATGTTTCATAATTAGAAAAAAGAACTAGAGTACAAATTAAGTCGACATTATTCAAAAGAACATCGAATGAGAGTTCCAAATGCAATTTTCAAATCCTTTCAAAATATAAAGTATAAGCATTTTAAATTCAGAACATCATAAAACATGTGTTCATTACGTATAGGGATGAGAATTCTATTGCTAACGTTGTTGGCAATATGTAGAACACTCGTCGTCAAGTGCAACACATAGTTAAGTGACGTTCTAAAATTCTATTTGCCTCTACGTTCCGCTTGACAATGACAAAGGCAGCACGACACATAACGGTGACATTTTGCACAGCGTCCGTCCTGAAAACGGCTAATAATTGCAAGTCCGTATTACGTGTAAGCAAATAGTGACAGCCATTGTGGTAAGCGTTTTCGTTGAATGTTCTTGCTAATGATCCTTGCTCATCAGTTCTCTGTTGTACCTAATTATTAATATTTTACATTGTAAATACCCTAAAAAGTATTAAATAAAAGGTGGAAATGCTAACACAACGTCAAATTAGATTTTTTTTTAAATATCTTAATACTAAAAAGTTTTCATGAAAATTTCAGCGAGTACAATTAGAATGTATGATCATAAGATGTCACCTTATCCAACGTAATAAGTGCATAAGTAGGTAAGCCGGTGAAATTTGGTACAGAGATAGAGTTGACCTTGAGAAAGAACATAGGTTTATCTCGGACTTTTGAAGAGTTCTCTTGGAAACGCGATATAACCGAACTCGATGCCGGCGAAGCCGCGTTAAAAAAGCTAGTTACCTATAAGCCACGAAAACACATAATAATACACTTGAGGAACAGCATCAAAGATCGTTAAAAAATAACATTCAACTTTAAATTGAGAACACCGTCGTTCCAAAAGACTGGCAATTCGATACACCTTTAATTTAAATTAAAAACAAATAGTTGCGTTACGTTATACGAATTCTTTAGTTCATAAAATAATAACTTGAAGAAATCTTCTACCATTAAAACTCCTTTCTCTACTTTTCGATGTTTCCCGTTAGACGTAGAAAACTATTTACATACTAGATTGTTGATTGAATGTAAACAAATCATTCGTATCAGAAGCACGCATGAAGTTTCACGAGCACTTGTACATTGAAACGTAAACTTTCCATAACACATAAATCTCGCTATTGGATGTTACAATCAATTATTTGATGCAGCCAAGGAGGTCTGCTTTGAATAACCAACAAATAAAATACAAAGAAATATATTATATGCATTTTATAATGGACACAAAAAACGTTTTAATGGCTTCACCTACTTCTTCGTCTCTTAAACAATTTTTTATGACAAAACTGATGCATGCTCACAAAAACGTCTGCTTAATAAAATAGTTCTAAATTTAAAATCATAACCTTTCCAATTTTCGATCAGATTTTAAAATATTGGGCGTCGCGTCGCTAGAATCTTTATGTTGGACCAACTTAGGTTTATTCCAATAACAGCAGACCTTAATTAAGCGACATCTAGTGAACCAATATTTAATTAGCTTAAGGACAAAGAATGAATTGTAAGGACAAAGTTTGAGCTCACGGTCATTAACCTCGGTCGCTTAGTTCGAAATGCGTCTAGAATCAGAGGTTTAAATTCTTCTAACACACTGATGTTTTTAATTACAAGCATTCGCTTTCTCAGGCACTTGTTAAATTAGTATTAAGTTATTTGTGTGGCCTGTTGGTCTAGTGGTAAGTAGCCCTGACTGCTATACATATGGTCGTGAGTTCGACTCCCGCCCGGGACAAGTGTTTGTGTGATGAGCGCGTTCGCGTTCGTTCTGTGCCTGGGTGTAATTTATCTATATTATGCATGTATTTACAAATATATAAATATGTTTATCAGTTGTCCAGTATTCCTAATACAACCTTTGCTTAATTTAAGAATAGATAGCTTTGTCTGAAAATTGTTTAATGTTGTATTAATGTTATAATTGTTGTGTTAAATTGTATGTAATGCAGAGCATGTTCCAATCTGTTTCAAACTTGCGAATACTGCATAACGATAAAATCGGAACATCTCTTACCAAAGCTCTCAACAATACTGTAAACATAATCAGTTGGTGGTTTACGTAAATATTGACTGCTCGATGCCAGCTCGTTAGTACTTCAACAATAATATTGTAAACAATGTATTTGCGACTAAAACAACGCATACTGTGGAATGTGCATAACTGTATTCGATAATCTCGTCTACATGGATTGTAATGAGCTACTGTGTCCGCTAGATGGCGGTATTTTGTTACAGATAGTGATTTTGACGTTTGAGTTCGGACTAATGAGGTTTTATTGAAGTAAGAGGGAACAAAAAACACTTGAAAATATCTGTAAAAAGTCTATTGGTATTTATTTGATAAGAGCCAGCGCTGCCTATCTGCAAAATAGACAGAGAGAGAGTAGCAATACAGTCTTGCAACTGTCTCGCAACAGTCTATCCACTGTTTTGTTGTCTGCTTTTTCTAAGACTCCGATTTCATCAGGGTAGGATAAGCTTTAGAGTTTCAGAGTAAATTAAATTATTATTTAAGCATAAATAAGATCTTATTCTTGAAGCAATTCTATTACTTCTGAGCAATGCCTTGCTAAAAAATTCTAATCGGAAACATAGTTATAGTAAAACACAGGCTATAATCAGAATATGTTTTTGAGAAGAATAACTTTATCGTTTTTGGATAAAATTAAAATATTACTTACCGAAGGCGTAGCGTTTACTCGTATCAATAGCAAAGTGGTATAAATATAAACTAGAAAAAAATGTCAAATCAAAATTACTGTTAATATCTCAGTTATTTCTCAAAGATAGTTTAAGTACAAAATACTAAAAGCTAATTCATTGGCTCTTCATTTTCAAGAAATGATTTGGAGGAATATTTCGAATCTTTGCCATCTTTGGGAGAAAAGCTGAAATATGAAAATAATTTCGAGGCAGACAAATTCTGGACAGAATAATCGAATGTTAATATGAAAGGTAATTTCAAGATTAAACATCTGGTTCAAAGAGGATAATATCGAAAGAGGAATATTGATATATTTTATTCGTTTCATAAATAAGTTTATTGGTCGTCCGCTGCGAAGTTGGTGTGATGATCTCATCAGATTAGGCGTAGTTGTCCAAGAAAATATAAAATAGAGAGGTCTGGAAGAAAATTAAGAGTCCTTTGCTCAAAACGGAAATTAGCCTACATTCGTTCTATAGAAAATTGGCGTGACTTTGATAGTCAGATTTGGATAAGCGGTACTTAGGTATTATTCCTAAATCGGGCCATTCCAAACTGTCTAGTCGTCTCTTATGAAGTACAATAGACACCAAATTTAGCTTTTTTGTGGGAGCGCTTTGACGTGACTTGGCCATAGAATAGTTAATGGACCTTGTGACAAATTCGGACTGGGAATCTTAATTTATCTGAGGCTGGAGTAAGTATTAGTCTAGAAACGTATTCAACGATCTTCGGTTTGCTTGGGATAATTAACACTGATACATTAATAGGAACCTCTTTGACATGATAAGTAGTCTTGTGATTCTGACAATATGTAAATAGCGGTCAGCCATTCAAAGCTTTACCGCAGATTGGTGGGATCTCATATATTGAAATCCCTTAATACCACAGGTAGCAAAGGCTATGGCTTCGTTTAATTAAATTAGTGAGAAAAGTTGATTTCATTTGAAGTAAATGGTAATGAAAAAGTGTTTCTTTGAAGTGAACTTCTTTGTAATTCTGTTGGATATAAGAGTAATAAACTGATTGGACTTTTAGTTTATTGTGACTTTTTTATTTTCCAATAATTTTGACATGCGATTTTAAATGTAACTAGCTGACCCGGCGAACTTCGTACCGCCTTAGCGTAGCTTTGATGCACTACTTTATTTTGTATAGTTGATCTATCTTAGGTATGAGTACCTATTCAATTTAAACTGGAATCTATAATATCCTCCATATATAAATTAATCCCTATTTCCCTGGTCTCGCCATATCTGAAAAGGACCTAATTTTATTAAATACAAAACAAAATATATATTTTCATAATAGTGTTTAGAGAATAGTTGTTCTGCCAACATTCTGTGCATTTCCATCAGCAGTAATGGCATCCCGAAGATGAATGTATTCCTCGGAACGGAGTTTTGCCTGGTTCAACCTGATAAATGTCAATCGTTCAGTTTCAACTTTCACATTTTATATTTTTTTGAAAATAATACAAATAGTTAACCTATACAAATTTCGCATATCCTATTATAACTGAATGCAGCTCTGTGGGGATTAAACACAACATTTCTATGTTGATTTCGATTCCGTTGAAGTTCATTTCGCGCTTCGCGTTGCTCATCAGTTTGATTTGCTCGTAGATTTCTTTGACTTGCCGTATTTTGAGTTCTGCGGCCTAAATTTGTACGTCTGGTTGGTGGCATTGTTAAAAACTGAAAATAAAAAGCTCTCATATATTTTCTGTATAACCAAATTGTAATATTATGTAGTCACCAAAAGTTACCAAAAATCGATATGAAGCTGTCAACTTACCGTAATTAACAAACAAAAAACTTCTTAGTCTTTATAACAAAACAAACTTTATCAAAAACTTAGAAAGCGGTTATGGATGTGATGCCACAGATTACCACAGTTTTTTTTTTTTTAACTGGCTTGGCTGTTCAGCCATTCGCCAATGACGCCAATGTCAAGTTAGGGAAACAGATACTACCACAGATTACTAAATAGGATATGCGAAATTTGTATAGGTTTACTATTTGTATTATTTTCAAAAAAATATAAAATAGTGCAATAGGATTTAATTAAGTAACCACGTTTCCAAACAAACTTAATTAAGTAACCACGTTTCCGAACAAACGATGCTCTTTTAATATAGTCTATGGCTGTGAATGACGTTGACATTCGTAAAAAAAATAAAAAATGACATTCGTAACGCGCGTTTTTTAAAATATGCAAAATTAAATGTATACTTTTCAATATTTCTGAGAGATTTTCTTAATATTTTTTTCCGTAAGAACCATCCTTGGACTTCCACAAACATTAAAAAAAAAGAATTATCGAAATCGGTTCAGCCGTTCACACGTGATGCCATGACAACGCGAAACGGGTTTCATTTTTATATATATAGATTAAAATATTTTACATTTTGTACTTGCAATTGATTCACAGCGCTACGCAGGCAAAATTCAGAATGTTTAATTTCGAATAGGCCCTCAACAAGTGCTCAAGAACCTTTAAATTACAGAACCACTGACTAATTAGTAACTAACGGCATTCGACCACATTTTTGTTAATCCAATAGAGGGGTACTACGTATTCTCCTTTTACAATTCACTCCAGAAGGCAGCAACAATGAAAGGAATGAGCAGTTCTGTGAGCAGCCATAAAATTCGATCGCGGACAATTGCAGAAAAGAAATGACGCAATCGGAAATTGAAATCGAATAGTCTCGATATCGAATCACACGTCGTTCGATATCGATTTTAGAATTAAGAGGAGCTATTTTGATGGCTAGTTTGGATGAACATTTTTCAGATTTGTTGTGATATTTTTCGACTACAGATTGCGCCTTAATTAATACTCAATTTAAATATCGATAGGTATCTTGCCTATTCTAAGTATTTTGATTTATTTACTTATTCGGGTATAAATTACATACGAATTTGAGGAATATAATTTGATTCACTAATTAACACCTAATCAGCGTAATGCCGAAGATATGAAAATAATTAAATTATATTCTGTTAATAAGCAGTTAAAAACAAAGTTTTAAGCTTAAACATTTTAATTAAAGGTTGTAACTAACTCGCTAGAAGTAAAAAGGTATTTTTTTAACCACTATCTGGCAGCCAAAAAAAAATATACCTTCAAGTACGGACAAAATGCGAAAATTAAAATGAGCCAGAGATTTTCGCCTGATGTAATTAAAAACAATTTGTAACTCGTTCAAGGGGAGTTTATTTCGTTGTATTTTTATAATTAAGGCCAAGTTTTTTTTACTTATGAAAATACTTTTGTTTTTTTTTTTACTAATGAAAAAAGTAGGGTTAATTTACTTGTTTAGGACCTAATACTAGAGGTAGAGTTACAGGTGGGCACTATTAGTATTCATTGTATTTTTAATAATAGGTAGATGTTTAGGCTAAGTACCAACCACCTAGCTCTTTTTTCACACTCTTAAAAAAATACATTCATAAAGTAATCAAAATATTACATATCAAAACTCTTTTTAGATACCATTAGAGTAATACCAGCCTGTAGAATCCCATGCATGTTATCTAGTCACTATGCCAAATCCGTCCGGATTGGGCATAGTCACTAGATAACAGTGGATTGGCGATTTCAGAGTCCAATATTTGGAATCCAGGATTCCTCACTATGTTTTCCTCCGCCGTTTACAATAGTTTCTTATTAAAAAACTTACATTGGTGCTTGCCTGCCTTGGGTTTGAACCTGCACCTCGTGTACACAAAATCCGAACATAGAACTGCAAGACCACCGCGGCTTACTGTTTTATGCTTTAACAAAATTACTAAGCTACATTGAATAAAAGTTTACGAGTTGCGGCTCACTACAGCGCTATCCACTACATTTTGACATTTCATACCATGTGTCATTGTAACTTTTGATGACGTAATTTCCGTTTTAGTGGAAATTTGTCTCATAAGCCTTACAGGGAAACTGGCTTAACTTTATATATGTTGTGTGTATCATTAGCACCGAAACTTTGTTAATAAGCCCGAGTACAAAGTTCCGCCTTGGCGTCAAAATCATGTCAAAATATTACAATGTCATTTCCATAATGTCACGCCAACGTTTGTCAATGTACGAACACAATTATAATTGGTTTATTGACAGGTTTGAGAATATGTGTGCTATTAGCTCCTGTCAAGATAAATACTATGTCAAAAAAGCCCGTACTGACTTTACGACTCTGTGTACGCATCAAACAACAAAACAACATTTTCTAGGTTTTTTTCAGAAAGCAGTCTTTTGAAGGTGAAACCGCCGCAAAATATCAGCTCATGCTTGAGGATTTAAGTTAGTAGGTCCGAAATTAGTGGGGCGTTTTCAAATGCATTGGTACTATTATAAGCCATGAACAGTCTTTGTTGAATAAGGCCAGAGGGTGCGAATATAATATTTTTAAACTTTGCTCAATTAATTAAGTCGAAAAATATCGTTCCTTCATTATTGGTGTTTATGACCTTATCATTTGTATACTGGTCAATTCCTTGGAACACCTCAAAAACATGGCGGTCCACAGAACATCTGTAGTTCAGAGGAAGTACCAAAACGTGGAACAAAACAGACATGTTGATCGAAAGCCAAGTAAAACAGAGCCGACTGTTTATTGGCAGAACAAATCTTATTATACTCGATCAAAAAGAACGTATTCATTGATCTGTGTACGTATTCTTGTCTGTTACTCACATCTGGTTTCAATGTACACTAATTTAGTAAAACAAAACGTGATTTATAATAATTCAACCAAGAACTTGGGTAAAGGTTTTTACTGACCTTTGCTGTGTTCTATGACTATTCTTAAATCAGTGTTAAACGTCTATAAACGACCCTCTCCTTGCATCTCGGGTTTCAATCCAGATTCAACAAGCATTCGTGGAGTTAGATTTCAGAAGCATAATGTGTTTATTGAAAAAACTTATGACTTACTTTAAGGTAGTTATAATTTGCTCAAAGAAAAACTGAACTATTTATTTTGAATTTGAAATAATTTAAACCCTGTATTCTAAATAATAACAATTACTAGATAAAATACCAATAAGTTAATGTCAAATGCCGGAGCCCGCAAAACGAAACGGCAAAATGGCAGACATGCACGATTCTATCGCTCTTTGATATACATAGTTTTTTTTAAAACCTACTCCCTTAATCAACTTAAGTGTAGTTACCGTTTTCAGTCCCCAAAAATGAATCTGTTTCCTTATAACGTCATCATCATTCTCATAACAATCGATAAACAAAAAGTTTAAAAAAAATAAAAACACTACCTACTATAACAATTCGCAATGATGTTCTACATTTTACGAGTTTATTCAAACTTTATTGCAAATATTAATGTTATATTGAAATGTTACTCCAGTTTTATGCGTATAACTAGACATTTGAAATTGTTATTTTTATAGTGATCCCGCCGTTAAAATGTAAGACCACTTGTGTTTTATAACAGTTTTGAAGCGATTCTTTAACTGAAACATAAAACGCGTATCTGCAAAGTAACAGAGGCTTTGAAAGTAGTACATAGTTTTATCAATCGACTCTAGGTATAAAAGGAGGAAGTTTTCAATATTACTATTGGTAAAGTGGGTTTAAAGCTATAGTTTTACTGTTGCATAACAAGGTTATAATGGCCTCTGTATAGTCAATTATACTAATATTTTCTATTTGTTTATTCAACAAATAACCACAACAAACAAATTATTCAAACGAATGAATAAAAATATATTTCAAAACATTCAAAAATAAATGAATAGGTCCTATATTGTATTGATGATTAGAAAAGTAATAGGCCCTTTAACACATTTTTTTTTCCATGTCATTCTCCAACTGGCTGGAAACAATGCAATCGTCGCGTTAAAAAAAAAACATTCGTCAACTGTCAAAAACTCGATTCGTTTTTCGTTTCGATTTCATTTTGTCATGTAAATTGAAATGTAAGTTTCCAAAGCATGCACGAAATAAAAGTGAAGCATTTTGATTTAGCAAATGTTTGAAATATTTTAAAAATCGGTCTTTGATTTTTGGTTCGGCATGAGAAGCTTTTCGAATTTAAAATCACAATAGAAAGAATGTTGGAAATTGGTTAAACCTTTTAAAACTTTATTCAAACATAATTTAAATTATAGTTTATGCATTTTGAAGGTAAAACAAATTTATAAACAAATTTAAATAGATACGTATTAACAAGTATTGTAAATGAAGTAAATTGACATTACGAAACTTTTTAAACATGTTTAAATCATCCTTAATCTCGGATTTAGCTGACATTATACTTATTTCAGTTATCGAAACAACTGGCCACAAGTAAAAATCCATGAAAACAAAACTTTTCATCGGAGTAAAATAATCTGTATTTATTTAATCATTCACTGTTCGGTTTTCAAATAAAATGTAGATTTATTTTTATTTTATGGCTTTTAACGGCCTTGTTTAAATCTTTTTTAATGACACGTAAAATACAGATAATAAAAGTGAAGTTAATTTAAAACCGACATTATTCTTTCTGGTTGTGGAATAGATAATATTGTTTTTACCTTTGAACTCAAGAAGGAACGAAACGCATATTGTGTATTTGGGTTAGTAAGCTTATTGTTTTATGGCTGGCATCTTAGGGTTCCGTACTTCTAACGAAAATAATAAACTTTTATGACAAGTTTGTGTGTCCTTCAAGATCTTTGGTCGTAGTCGTGTAGAGTACACAAAGTTGAAGTCAACTCTGAAGTCTATGTGGTAACTTCAAGAGGTGAAAAAACTAAAAATTTGTTCATGCTACAGTATTTTCTAGTGTTCCGGTACTTATACCTGGCGAGTCAGATATATTTACCCGGTTCCTCAACAAAACTGACCTTTACGAATAACATGTCCGCTGAACAATTTCCGCTAAAGATTACTTCTCACATTTTTGGAAAAAGTTAAGAGATTATTTTTGTTGTTTTTCTATTTTCTAAATTTACTTTTTTCAGAGAGGTACAATTTTGCGATGTTTCATTTACGTAACTATGTGTGGGTACTTCATAGTTCGGGAACAATATGAAATATGAAATTACTCAATGGCAAAACCTACATCATAACTTGTTTAAAGTAAGTTTCTTTTACTAAAATGATCAATCAAACAAGTTACAGATGTAATACGTCCTATGACATAAAAGTAATATGTCCTGACTGATTTCAATTATGGCGGCTTTCAGGTAGGCAGACATCAGACAGCAACGCGGGACAAGTGTGTTCCCCAGCCATTATAGGTGCACTCTCTGTGCTCTTTCACAGACCGACGGAATGACAATGTGATACAACCGGAGAGCAATCAGGCACATGACCATTATCAGTACACTGATACTCTCTATCAGTGTACTGATAATTGTTTTTCGTTCAACACACAACATTCGAAAAGTCTGTGCTTGCCTTGGTATCGAATTTGAGACCTTTGACTTTCCAGTCATGCAGCCTTACCGCAATTCTATCAATTGTTCAAGTGCCTTGAACGGATGAATAACACTATTATAAGACGTAATAATCAAATTGATGGTGGAGACAAAATCCCAAATGCAATTAACAGTAGGGCTAATTCTGAAACGAAACTAACTTGTACACTTGTAACTCGGTAAACAAATTATTTTAAATTTGCTGCCAACTGCAAGAACTAAGTTGTTCAGAGCTCAAACAGATGTTGAATCAATAGAGCTTAATGTAATCTGCACTCAGCCAGTCCAAGAAGTTAAGTGAGAATAGTCAATTTGTTTCTGGAGATATAGATGCTGCTGGTTTTTAAGGTTTCCTACGAAATAAACGTAAAACGAATCCCTATCCTATCATCATACCTAGACAGTGGATTTTTTTACAAATACCTAATGTATTATATTTATTTCGGTCATAACATCCATGTCTTAGACGGACAGAAATAAAAATGCTTTTGTTACAGCGGCAAAAATAATACCCCATCTCAACAAATCAAAAGAATAATCAAAATGTCAAATGTTTCACTACTAAGGTCATGAAATATAGACTGGTGAAAGACGGACAGACAGGATGGACAGGATTCCTATAAAAATACTTTGTTTTCTTGGTTAACTTGATTATTACAGATACCTGATTTGACAAGAAGGTGTTTAATTGCAAAGCCTTTCAGAAAACAGAGGGAATTCTGAAGAATAGGCTTAGCAGCTAGTTGTCTTATCAGCCTTTGTGCTGTGACATTGTTGAGCTGATAACATAGCTTTGAGCATTCAGGGACTAGACACCATCTCTTAAAATGTGGTAGTTATGTGGCTGTGCTTGGCGTTCAGTATACTTTTGCCTGATAGCCAGTTGGTATAGATCACCACACCATACCCACAGCATGTAGTGTCTTTGGTTTGATCCCCTCGTAAGCCCAAAATCCATGTGATCCACGGAAGGTTGTTCAAAATCAGTATTTGTATCTGTGATTTGAATGATATTGAAACCCCCGCGCCAAGGATTAAAATCATCAGTGCGACAGTTATTTAAATATAGATTTCTTGTTACTTCTTTATATTCTTCAACATTTTTTTCATATTTTAGTCTGTTTTAAAGTAGCTGACACCCTGGATTTATTACCCACAAGGAAGTAGATAGAAGAAGAGATTGTGGAAGAAACCGCTAGCAAAAACAGCACAGAATAAAACGAACGATACCATATTCTCCATTTTATAAACCTTACGTCGCTTGTGTCGTGTAAAATCCTTTCCAAATCCCCTTAAAGATATTGCGACAACCAATTCTAACAAATTTCCTTTCTATTCACACCGACAACTGATTTACGTCAAACCTAGGTCACGGTCACTCCCGAAATAGTACAAGAATAGAAGAGTACGGAATCATGCGAGAAATTTCGTTCGAGTTGCTATACATTGCCGGCGCTGATGTATCACTTTTGATTTCTAAGCTTCGCGGCTAAGCAATGTATTGGAAACAGCATTTCTCGTCTAACTAAACGTATCTTAAATAACTGCTATACAATCGTCTGGGCGTCAATCGTTATTACCAATCGTAGCTATTGTGTTTACATTTGAAAACAATTCGGGATCATAGCGTTTAGTATAGGCTTTCAGAACTTTTGCCAGTGTGCAATAGAGACTAGATCCAGAAAAATTGGTAGACTAAATTGATAGTTTATCTATAATTACAATTAGTCTTCTATTTGTTCACACTACACTACGCTTAGCCAGTTGCTTAATCAGCCAAACTACCAAAATGGTAGACTCACATGCCCGCTTTGGTACGATCCTAGATCTTCTCTAAGAAGATTGGGTACATTAGCCACAAGCAGGCACATGATATATTTCACAGGTAAATTAGCCAAATATCAAACATTTATCTTTGGGACTTTGTAATCAGCTCTATTTTTTTTTGTATGAAAAAAGACCGGGTACTCAAATAAAATAACAAACCATAATATAATACTTGTCAAAATAGTTGCAAATCAGTTTCTAACGAGCGCGTTAAACACAGAAATCATTTCATAATTATGTGTGCAACGAAAATGGGTTTGGAATATTATTTTGCCGTACGTTCCACGGTGAATGAGGAATTGTTTGCAGTATTACATGACCGTATTAATTATTCATCAAACGGCAATTGAACACAGGGACACAGGAAATCTTGTAAACCAGCCTTTGACGCCTGCGTAAATTTGCAATCAAATAAACTAGTGGCTTTGGTCGGTTAGAAATTAAATTATTCATAATGTGCATAATAACATTTATCCATTGTACTGAAAAATCGATAAATTTGATCAATTGTGTACGACGATTTCAGTGTTTTAAGGCAATAACAGTACTATACGTATAATATACATATGTTATACTATGAAGCCTTTTCCGACCCACATTAACCATACGTACGATTCTGAATATAAGAAGAAACTAAACAGTCCTTGTTTAATTCAAATTCCTTACTTCGTCGCAAAAATATATCTGGGGAATAATTACATCTTCAAATAACATAATATATTATATTGGTAGTTCCGAAAGAAAGACGTCGGTCTACGCCGTATATAACGCTGTTTTGCTTCCACAATTTGATATTTCGACTGGCCTGTTGGTCTACTCACTAGTGTGGTTAGTGGCCCTGGCAGCTATATCGAAAGGAAAATGTTTGTGTGATAATCACTATCATTTTTTCTGTGTCTATATGTAATTTGTCTTAAATGTGTATGTATTTAGAAATATACCTATAAGTATGGTTATCAGTTGTCTAGTACTCATAATAAAAGCTTTGCTTTGTTTGAGACTAGATGGCGTTGTGTGAAGCTTGTGGATTATTATGATTATTACAAATGGAATAAAATTCCGTAAAGACATGACGGTAGGCTCAATCTAAGATTAAGTCATCTATGGATTAAGAAACAGAAGATACAAAATCGAGATAAAAAGAGAACAAAAATTCATACATTGTATAACATTCCTCTATTACTAACTATAAAAATAAAATCATATTACCCAAAAATATTTAATAAACACTCCAAGATCATGCAGAATAATGAGAAAAAGGAAGAAAGGGGTCGCGTTGGCCCTTGTAATAAATTTATATATTCCTCCAATGTCTCGCCTGTCATTCTGTTAGGTACTTAGATTTACATTTTCTTTATTTTATTTACCGAATTCCTTGCGACGACATACGTCATTCATATTGAGTTGCTTGGGAATATGTGACTGCAAATACTGAAGATTTCTTTTTTCGTGTGAGGTTTTATTTGATATACAATTTGTCTGCCCTGTTCAATAATCCTCTTAATATGATTAGAGCTTTAACACTTTCATATCTCCTGTCATCTCTTACATGAAAATCACCTGAATAAACAATTCATTTTTGCTTCATCCAGGTACTCCTCAATGAGGGCGTTGTGTTCACCGCGCCGAACACGCTGAATGGGATGTATAATCCACGAATGCTTGTCCTAAGTCTGTTTTTGTGCATATAACTTGAATGTTAGTGCAATCATTGCTGCATAAGGATTCAATTTCTTAATGCAACTCGTCAAAAATGAAAGGAATGCTAAACCTGAGCTGAAGCGGCGGTATCGCGAGTCCAACTGTCGGGCACTCCCGATAAATACGCGTGAGTAAAATAATGAATCAGTTTCACGAGAGTTTTTATAAATAAATTGTAAAACATAAAAAAAACTGACCTCAAACGATTGATTAAAATGCGCACCGAGAGAAAATAAAAATTAATTTTACCAATAAGAGAAACCAATAACGCATGCTTGAGTCAGTCTCGTGTCGTTTAATTTGTTCAAAGTGTGTGAAACTTCATTTAATTTCAGTCGGCTAAATCAGCCCGAACAAGTTCAGAGGTAACGATTAAAAAAGTTATATAATTCCAATCGTACCTTCGTCTCGTGCGCGCCAAATTTGGGATTGAGCAAAAACTATTTTACGAAATTAGTTTCTTTTTAAATTTAGAACTACCTTTCATTTGTTTTGGTTTTTAAAGTTATTTTTTTTATTCAGAAGTAGGAACGGATATTTGGAGGTGAGTTGACTGATCAGATGTGAGTCATCGATGGCTATTGATGGGTTCAGATGTCGCAGCGTATAAGGGCGAATGAAGAAAATATGTCTAGTATGGATCTGGACGTGGCAAGCGATAATAGCGACTCAAAATCTAAATTTCGACATTTTTTTATGCGACAAGATTAAACTCGGACAATATAGAACATCGACATTTCTCAATTCCGACAATACATTGGATAGACATGTCTTAACTCCGATATTACTGTACTCCGACAAAATGTTGGTTCGACAACTGTTTACTAGGAACCGTCGCGACTTCGGCAACAGTCTACTACGACAACAACTGTATAACGACATGAGGTTACTTCGACTAACGCTACTTAGAAATGCTATAATGTCGACACTATTACTGTGTCTAAAATCAACACTACGCTTTTTAGAAACAACAGTAATATTTACTAAATATATTTGAAAAGAAATAACTTACATACAATTTCAAAGGATTATTTATTACAAAGCTATAATTAACATAAAATCTTATTTTTAAATACATAATGTAGGCAATTCCTTCTAAAAACTCTATAGTTTCCATTTCTTCTTTCATTTGCAGATGATTTTTTAATCTTTCATCGTGTTTCTTCTGGCGCTTATAACTCTGTTTTTGTATTTGAGCCCTTATTCGAGATATTTCGTTCTCAGTGTTTCTTTGCTCTTTTTTAACTCTGTTATTGTTTTGAATATATTCATTTTTTTTCTATTTAATAGTATGTTAGTAAGGTAAGTGAGTATGCACGTTAATTTTCTTACTTACAACATGGTGTTCATCTTCATGTTTTATTGTTTTAATCCAGACGTTACACGTTTTATTACATTTTTAATCGACTTCAAAAAAAGGAGGAGGTTCTCAATTCGACTGTATTTTTTTTTTTTTATGTTTGTTACCTCGTAACTTGCGATTGGGTGAACCGATTTTCATGATTCTTTTTTTATTTGAAAGCTTGTGCTTCCCGTGTGGTCCCATTATCACCATTTCAATATCTGATGATGGGATCTTGTAGAAATCGGGGGAACTCTTCAATAAATAACAGCAGATTAACCGCAATTGTTGCTATAGCATATCTAAGCATTGTTTACGCCATCACACAACATATTATCACGCCTGTACTCACTACAAAGGTTATAAAAACTATTTCGAAAAAAAAAATGTTCAAGGTCACTTACAAAGTTTTACAAAAAACGCAATACTGAAACTAAAATAAACATAATTAGAT
Source organism: Trichoplusia ni (assembly GCF_003590095.1). Classification (NCBI taxonomy): domain Eukaryota; kingdom Metazoa; phylum Arthropoda; class Insecta; order Lepidoptera; family Noctuidae; genus Trichoplusia; species Trichoplusia ni. The sequence goes on from NC_039486.1 coordinate 11,731,695, forward strand.
GTTTGTTCTGATGAGATATTCGGTTATTCAAAATGGCCTCCATAATTAACATCACTCTCAAATGGTAACAGACTGGGTGGAGGCTTTCGAACAAATATCACTGGGAATTCTGGGCAGTTTCACGGGGGCAAAGAACTCATTTGGGCAGCGCGTTTAGTAGGCGTACCTATACTAAAAATCACTAACTTTCCACTAAAAAGTAAAAAATAAAATTAATTTTGGAAAAAAATAAAAACCGACTTCAAGACTACACTAACAATATATACAATTGAACTAAAAAGTATAAAATAATATTTTAATTACAAGCCAAAGAACACTAAAGGAAAATCAACGAAATTATTGATACTTATGCATACTATTTACATTTTAAAATCAGTTATTTTTGGAGTCGGTGCCAGCCAAAACAAAAACAATATATTAATGACACAAAAAGAAATTACATAAATAATTGAAAAACAACCGATAATTGAAAAGAAGACAATAAAATAATTTATCTATTAATAACACAAAAAAGAAACATAAACTAATACATACAAACATAAAACACAACCATCAGCGTCTTCTGCCCTCACGCGTCTGCCCGCCTTTGGCACCGACCTCAAAAATAACTGATTTTAAAATGTAAATAGTATGCATAAGTATCAATAATTTCGTTGATTTTCCTTTAGTGTTCTTTGGCTTGTAATTAAAATATTATTTTATACTTTTTTCAATGCAATGCCAATAATAAACATTGTCACGCACATTGTTCACACAGTAAATAAATCCATCAACGACCAATTGCACTTTTCCCTTTCGAGATGTAATAATATTGCAGGAAGACATTATATTTATTTTCCGCAAACAAATATATACAGTCGCTTCTGAGTAAAATCAGTGATTGAATAAAACGTCATTAGTAATGTAACAGGTCAACAAAAGCTTTTTTCGATACACCCCCAAAAAATATTGTAGTTATTTTCGATACACCCCCAAAAACATATTGTAATTATTCCATTATTACTATACAAATATGTTTTATTTTGAAGGCAAGAATGTCGACATAATAGCATTTCTAAGTAGCGTTAGTCGAAGTAACCTCATGTCGTTATACAGTTGTTGTCGTAGTAGACTGTTGCCGAAGTCGCGACGGTTCCTAGTAAAAAGTTGTCGAACCAACATTTTGTCGGAGTACAGTAATATCGCAGTTAAGACATGCCTATCCAATGTATTGTCGGAATTGAGAAATGTCGATGTTCTATATTGTCCGAGTTTAATCTTGTCGCATAAAAAAATGTCGAAATTTAGATTTTGAGTCGATAATAGCTTCTATTTTTGATTGTAGGTGGTTTATGAAATCTTAAAATACTCCTTACGTAGGTTTAGATTTCATATGAAAGATAAGGAAAAATATGACCGTGTTATTGCAGGTAACTAGTACCCAGTAAAATAAAGGTTTCTAGCCATACATTTTGGGTACTCAACAAAACAGTTGATAAAATCGGACTGGAACCTCCCTTACATACAACCGAAAATAACACTTAAGCTGCATGTATTTATGAGCTAAATTCTTCTGAAAGTTGTTTAATAGCGTGATAAACACTTATAAACAATTAATATTTTTTTCGTAACGTAATAAGGCCGATTTGTAAATGTGAAGTGACGTTGATACAAAGATAAGAATTAAACGTGATTTATTATTTATAAAAACGACATTTTAAGAAAATGAATAATATTTTATTACTTTAAATAGGTTGACCAGAGCTGAAGTTACTAAGTATAACTACACTGATTGACGTAACGGGCTGTAATTTTCGAGTGCTTATTAAAATGAGATGTAACAACATCACTATAATCTCTAATACCTGATTTGTCTCAATATTTGATTGCTTTTCCTTTTTTATGGATTAATTTAGAATTTATACTTGTAGGTAAACGATTTGTTAACCCTATTATTAAAAAGGTAATATTGAGTCGAAATTTAAAGATTTACCGAATACGGCTAATTTGATTCACCGATTCAGATTTATATGCTATGTTTTATTACATCATAACAAGCAAAAAACAATGTTTGTGCATAAGTAGCACTTATGAAGAAAGTAGAGATTCCGAAATAAGATGGCGACGCGCTATGGAACTCATCGATAAACTATGTAACACAAGGAAAACTAGCCTGTAAATATATTCTCGATGTGTTACTAAATGGGGAAAATCATGGAAATATTTATAGCATTTTTATTCTACCATGACTTGGCAATATTTGCCTTTTCATCCTTCGGCTTAAATAGAGTTTGTATGTTTGATACGAGGAAATGATGATACACAATCATTTGTCGTGCAAAGTGCAAATGGCTGTGGGAAGACAAAAGATTTTCTTTGTTTTAAGAAGAAAATGATTCCTGCACTAAGGAGTGTGATCCTTCTATCGCGGGGGTTTCCTAAATATTCAAGTCGCATGCACTCAGTCACCCAGACTCAGGACAAGCATTCGTAGATCACTCAAACGCCTGTCCTACGCAGCGATCGAAACAGCGACACGTCGCGCTTGTGGGTTTGGCAGTGACCTCTACCAATTGGCTATCCAAATCAATCAGAGTCAGAATTTTAGACTCCTGTTCACTGTACATGTAGGTACTATTTCTTAAAACAAGTCAGTGCTTGGAAAATCTTGGTTATTATGTAATCAACCCTCTCATCTCTCCTCAAACTCAAACTGTAGAAGTAGAAAAGTATCCTTTGATGTTTTTTTGACAAAGTTCCAAATATATCCTTAGCGAGGACTAAAAATCTTCTAGTATTCACAAACTATAAAATAAGCGAGTCTGGTGGTATAGCTCAATTTACCTAATGTACAAAGATAACATTTTAGCATAGCCTCCAAAGTTGAGTAAGTCTCAGAATCCAAGAAAAAATCTTTGGCTGAGATTAGGCGTGACACAAAAATAACGAAAGTTTTTTAATGTGCTATAAATCATGTTGTCTGTTTTTAAGTTAGGTACAAATAATATTTCACAACTTTTGTAGAACATTTTTTGTATGGAATTTGAATTTAAATATGCTCTTTTTGTTTAGTATTAATTTTTTTCTAACCTTAGTTACTTAAACGCCACAAGATTTCTCTTCATACTTGTTTATGTTCTTGAATAAGGTTTACAAAATTAACGTGTCTTATTGAATTAAAGCATATAATTTAAAAATAAAACTGGAGTAAAATAACCAGACCAATTATAACTCTGTTTTTTTCTTGTCATAAATATGTGCCTGTATAAAAAATAATAAAAAGATTTAGATGCCTTTTATAAGATTTGATAAGTAAGTAGGTATCTAAACAAAAGACACATTTAAATTAAAATTATTGTATTTTGACACGTATCAGCCCTTTCTGTAGCCTTTTCTGTTCCACTGAGGAACAAAGGCCTCTCCGCTCTCCTACGACCTCTTTCTGTTCTGTCCAATGATGTTTTGAGTCGGAGAAAAAGAAGAGTCAAGGTCATTCAAAGTAGCTATTTACAGGAATACTGACGCGAAAGCTAACATGCTAATCTTGGAATTTGGGGTCAATGGTAAAATTTTTCGCTCACTCAAATTCTCAGACGACTAAGTTCAATGTCATGCATTACCTAGTATTCTATTTTGAACTTAGATATTTGAACTCAGTTTAAGTTTCAGATTTATATTTATTTGGTTAGGAATAAGCTCAAACACAGACCATTGTTGCTTTCTCTGATAAAAACTGACCGAAATGTTTGGTTTAAATAACAAAAACTTTTGCGCACACGTTTCAAATGAATAACATTTATGTGTGTAAATTCTGCTTCGATACGAATTGAAATCGTTGTTTGGTTGATAGTTTTATACTCTGCAATATTCAAAAGAGGTATTTGTTTTACACAAACGAGGAAATCCCTGTCGAACGATGAAGGAAATCAATCGTGAGGAAACTTGATTACCAAATATCGGCAAAGCGAAGGGAGAAAAAACATCTGGGAGAGACGAGACCTTCGTCCGTGCATCCTAACACAACGTATCATAAAATTAATGGTGTAGGAAGAATTTACGTGCCATCCGCATATCTGTGAATGGACTGCAAGATGCCAGTCTCGCCAACAGATGGCAGCATTGCGGTACGAGGAAAAAGAATAAACCTAACTTGATTTTAAATGCACACGACGCGAGATGCTTGGTTTTTGGCTTGAGAAAAGCAACGAAACCTTTTTTTAATAACGATTTATAATAAAAAATACGTGTTTTAATCTTGCTTGATACATTATTTTGCTGTTTTTTTTTTGGCTCTTTTTGCATTTGATAGCGCCACCTGTCTATGAAAAACCATTTCGAAACTAAAAAATATTGTAGTGATAATTGATATTCGGAGAACTTTACGTGTTATTTAGTTTAGTTTAGCTATAGTTTGTAAGTTAGTAGATATATATATGCATATATATATAAGTTTAAGCTTGTTTACATTAGAAGTAACGAAGTCTCAGAGAAGAAACAAAAGAGATAGAGATAGAGAATGGGTTCTAAGCAAAGCAGTAGCTGAAGTCCTAGAAATTATGACACCTAAAAAAAAAGAAAGAAATACACTTACAAAAAATAAATGAGATCCCACCAAAAACATTAAATGTAAAAAAATGCCAAGTCTCTCGATGCAGTCTTTCCATCGTAAAAAGTTTTGAGATCTCATAGAAGCCAAGTCCTATTCAAAATATTTTGTAGTTATAAATCAACATTTAGTAATTGTATCAATAGTTTTCTTTATATTATAATTATAGTGACTTGGCAATGAGCACAAATTAAAAGCTGCTTGATGCCTGGAATTATGTGCAAATGTTACTGACGAGACCAGTGATCAGATTATTTGTTATGTGTGAATCATGATGGTCACTACCGACTACATGCTCCAATACAATAATTAAGAATACCTTACGGGCCATCGCTTTATGAAAGTAAATGAATCGAGAGTACACTAAGACTGACTGCCGTTGCCGAAATTCGGTTGGGACGACACGGATAAACCAAAAGAAAATTAATTTTGTGATATTAATGTTTACGCATGCGGTGTGTGTAACTTTCAACTCCTACAAATATGCCGTTTTATTTGTTTCTTCTTGTGCTCATTGCCAAGTCACTATAATTATAATATAAAGAAAACTATTGATACAATTACTAAATGTTGATTTATAACTACAAAATATTTTGAATAGGACTTGGCTTCTATGAGATCTCAAAACTTTTTACGATGGAAAGACTGCATCGAGAGACTTGGCATTTTTTTACATTTAATGTTTTTGGTGGGATTAATTTTACCAATAAGAGAAACCAATAACGCATGCTTAAGTCAGTCTCGTGTCGTTTAATTTGTTCAAAGTGTGTGAAACTTCATTTCATTTCAGTCGGCTGAATGAGCCCGAACAAGTTCAGAGGTAACGATTAAAAAAGTTATATAATTCCAATCGTACCTTCGTCTCGTGTGAGCCAAATTTGGGATTGAGCAAAAACTATTTTACGAAATTAGTTTCTTTTTAAATTTAGAACTACCTTTCATTTGTTTTGGTTTTTAAAGTTATTTTTTTTATTCAGAAGTAAGAACGGATATTTGGAGGTGAGTTGACTGATCAGATGTGAGTCATCGATGGCTATTGATGCGTTTAAATGTCGCAGCGTATAAGGGCGAATGAAGAAAATATGTCTAGTATGGATCTGGACGTGGCAAGCGATAATAGCTTCTATTTTTGATTGTAGGCGGTTTATGAAATCTTAAAATACTCCTTACGTAGGTTTAGATTTCATATGAAAGATAAGGAAAAATATGACCGTGTTATTGCAGGTAACTAGTACCCAGTAAAATAAAGGTTTCTAGCCATACATTTTGGGTACTCAACAAAACAGTTGATAAAATCGGACTGGAACCTCCCTTACATACAACCGAATATAACACTTAAGCTGCATGTATTTATGAGCTAAATTCTTCTGAAAGTTGTTTAATAGCGTGATAAACACTTATAAACAATTAATATTTTTTTTCGTAACGTAATAAGGCCGATTTGTAAATGTGAAGTGACGTCGATACAAAGATAAGAATTAACAGTGATTTATTTTTTATAAAAACGACATTTTAAGAAAAGAAATAATATTTTATTGCTTTAAATAGGTTGACCACAGCTGAAGTTACTAAGCATAACTACACTGATTGACGGACCAGGCTGTAAATTTCGAGTGCTAATTAAAATGAAATGTCACAACATCACTATAATCTCTAATACCTGATTTGTCTCAATATTTGATTGCTTTTCCTTTTTTATGGATTAATTTAGAATTTATACTTGTAGGTAAACGATTTGTTAACCCTATTATGAAAAAGCTCGTATTGAGTCAAGGAAAGATTACCGAATACGGCTAATTTGATTCACCGATTCAGTTTTATAGGCTACTAGCTGACCCAGCAAACGTTGTTTTGCCGAATAATTTTATTTCTAGTTTTATGTATTTTTAATAACACATTATAAAAAACTAAACAAACAATTTCGTCCAAAAAATTAAATATTTTTTTTTAGTGTGAGCAACCCTTGTCACTTAGGGGTATGAAAAATAGATGTTGTTCTATTCTCAGACCTACTTTATTTGGTAAAAATCGGTTAAGCCGTTTTGGAGGAGTACGGTAACTAACATCGTGACACGGGAATTTTAATATTAGAGAAGATGTTTTATTACATGATAACAAGCAAAAACACAATGTTTTTGTATAAGTAGCACTTATGAAGAAAGTAGAGATTCCGAAATAAGATGGCGACGCGCTATGGATCTCATATGGATCTCAACAATAAACTATGTAACACAAGGAAAACTAGCCTGTAAAGATACTCGCGATGTGTTACTAAATGGGGAAAATCATGGAAATATTTATAGCATTTTTATTCTACCATGACTTGGCAATATTTGCCTTTTCATCCTTCGGCTTAGATAGAGTTTGTATGTTTGAAAAGAGGAAATGATCATACATAATCGTTTGTCGTGCAAAGTGCAAATGGCTGTGGGAAGGCAAAGGATTTTCTTTGTTTTAAGAAAAAAATGATTCCTGCACTGAGGAGTGTGATCCTTGTATCGCGGGGGTTTCCTGAATATTCAAGTCGCATGCACTCAGTCACCCAGACTCAGGACAAGCATTCGTAGATCACACAAACGCCTGTCCTACGTCACTACGTGGCGATCGAAACAGCGACACGTCGCGCTCAGTGGGTTTGGCAGTAACCTCAACCTATTGGCTATCCAAATCAATCAGAGTCAGAATTTTAGACTCCTTTTCACTCTACATGTAGGTACTATTTCGTAAAACAAGTCAGTGCTTGGAAAATCTTGGTTATTATGTAATCAACCCACTCATCTCACCTCAAACTCAAACTGTAGAAGTAGAAAAGTATCCTTTGATGTTTTTTTGACAAAGTTCCAAATATATCCTTCGCGAGGACTAAAAATCGTCTAGTATTCACAAACTATAAAATAAGCGAGTCTGGTGGTATAGCTCAATTTACCTAATGTACAAAGAAAACATTTTAGCATAGCCTCCAAAGTTGAGTAAGTCTCAAAATCCAAGAAAAAATCTTTGGCTGAGATTAGGCGTGACACAAAAATAACGAAAGTTTTTTAATGTGCTATAAATCATGTTGTCTGTTTAAGTTAGGTACAAAGAATATTTCACAACATTTAGTAGAACATTTTTTGTATGGAATTTGAATTTAAATATGCTCTTTTTGTTTAGTATTATTTTTTTCTAACCTTAGTTACTTAAAGGCCACAAGATTTCTCTTCATACTTGTTTATGTTCTTGAATAAGGTTTACAAAATGAACGTGTCTTATTGAATTAAAGCATAATTTAAAAATAAAACTGGAGTAAAATAACCAGACCAATTATAACTCTGTTTTTTTCTTGTCATAAATATGTGCCTGTATAAAAAATAATAAAAAGATTTAGATGCCTTTTATAAGATTTGATAAGTAACTATCTAAACAAAAGACACATTTAAATTCAAATTATTGTATTTTGACACGTATCAGCACTTTCTGTAGCCTTTTCTGTTCCACTGAGGAACAAAGGTCTCTCCGCTCTCCTACGACCTCTTTCTGTTCTGTCCAATGATGTTTTGAGTCGGAGAAAAAGAAGAGTCAAGGTCATTCAAAGTAGCTATTTATAGGAAAACTGACGCGAAAGCTAACATGCTAATCTTGGAATTTGGGGTCAATGGTAAAATTTTTCGCTCACTCAAATTCTCAGACGACTAAGTTCAATGTCATGCATCACCTAGTATTCTATTTTGAACTTAGATATTTGAACTCAGTTTAGGTTTCAGATGTAAATTTATTTGGTTAGGAATAAGCTTAAACACAGAACATTGTTGCTTTCTCTGATAAAAACCAACCGAAATGTTTGGTTTAAATAACAAAAACTTTTGCTCACACGTTTCAAATGAATTGAAATGAAACATTTATGTGTGCAAATTCTGCATCGATACGAATTGAAATCGTTGTTTGGTTGATAGTTTTATACTCTGCAATATTCAAAAGAGGTATTTGTTTTACACAAACGAGGAAATCCCTGTCGAACGATGAAGGGAATCAATCGTGAGGAAACTTGATTCGTAAGCATCGGCAAAGCGAAGGGAGAAAAAATATCTGGAAGAGACGAGACCTTCGTCCTTGCATCCTAACACAACGTATCATAAAATTAATGGTGTAGGCAGAATTTACGTGTCATCCGCATATCTGTGAATGGACTGCAAGATGCCAGTCTCGCCAACAGATGGCAGCATTGCGGTACGAGGAAAAAGAATAAACCTAACTTGATTTTAAATGCACACGACGCGAGATGCTTGGTTTTTGGCTTGAGAAAAGCAACGAAACCTTTTTTTAATAACGATTTATAATAAAAAATACGTGTTTTAATCTTGCTTGATACATTATTTTGCTGTTTTTTTGGCTCATTTTGCATTGACGGTTAGGTTTAAAAGAACTTCAAACAGTGCAAACGTAAGTATTTCATTTAATAATTTTTGGGACCCTTATGTCTTTTAGTTCTAAAAGAAACTTCTCAGAGAAAGAGAGTTTTCAAAGCGCTGCTACCATCTTACTTTGAAACGTGCTGGAATAAACCACCAATGCTAGTTCTACAGGCCAGTATTACAGATGAACAGCTATAGCTAAGTACCTTCTGGAAGAAAACATTCCAAAAACATTATATATGCATTAGAAAAGTAAAGTTATAAATACTTTTAGCAACAGACAAAAATTGTTATGATAAAGTGAGGAAAAGGAAATAAGATTACTAATAGATGAGAGTGGTGTTTGTTGATGAACGTATTACAGAAAATGCTGATTCAATGAGTGACGTCAATCTCATGAATAATACTTCGCTTGATCAAATGGATACATTTCAAACAATTGACGGTGTCTTCGTAAATAGAAAGAGAAATGGATTGCGAAGATAGTTGAATAAATAGCACAGTCAGTCTGCTTTTGTAAAACCGATCTTTGCTATTACCCCGAGGGTAGACTTTCAATGCTTAGCATTATGCCTTAGTCTAATGGCGTTGGTCTAAGAATAGCTTCAGCTTCATGTTTATATTTCTTACAAGAAAAAACAAGACTTTAAGCGTAATGTTTGAATAAGGTAAATCCTGATCAGCTTAAAGAAATCAGTTTATTTAAATGACTCCCACAATAAAGGTTATTTACTGACTCATTAATACTATTTTCTTCACATACTCAAAGACACAAAGTTTAGGAGGATACCATGATTTAACGAAGTAGGTAGGTACCTATGCCAAACTTAATTAATTATTTTGCAAGACAATTATTTCGTGATGTGAAGAATAATTTATTTGGCCGAATATCCTTCTCTGTTAGGATTATCATATTACGATTTTGATGAACTTTCATAAATAAAATGAAGTTTATATACTAGTTTTTGGATACATCTAAGTGTTTGTATTGGCTTGTCACTTTTATATTAGCATCTACTTATTTCTAAGTGTTGTTTATACAAAGATTTACAAGTTGAGCTACGTGGCGGACCTCGAATAGAGATCCTCCTCCAGGTATCATAAGGAATCGCAGATCACACAAACATTTGTCCTACGCGGGGATCGGACGTAAGATCCATTGCGCACAGAGAAAACTGTTCTCGAAAAATCTTGTATCATTTCTTGATGGCTCAGAATGTTTGACATACATATCCACCAACACTACAAAGTTAATTGAAACATGAAATACTTCAATACCGTTGAAACAGTTTATGAGCCATATACATAGCGCCAATCTACATAAACTCAAAACTGGGGCATCCACAATATACTTTGTATTTGTATTTTAAACATATCGTATAACAGATCCGATAAAATGGCTATTGAAAGTGCAGCATCACTCACAAATTGTGTTGAAAAGCGTCCTACCACAACGTTTCGTGAAATTAATGGCGTAGGAAGAATTAATGCGGTGCCAACGTAACTGTGAATGGGCTTGAAATTGCCACAGCGCCAACAGATGGCAGCACTGCGGTATAAGCCTAACTTGATTTTAAATGCACGCGACATGATCGTATTCGACTGAAAAGCTTGGTTTTTGGATTGAGAAGAACATCGATTGGGCAGTTGCTGTTGATTTGAAAGATTTGAAAAAAAATCACGAATTTTTTGTTTTGTGTCTCTTTTTAGTGGTGTCGTATGTAGCTTATTCGGGTCATACTAAAAGCTTTCAAGGATATACACACAAGCTTAACATAAACTTGAGTGGTGTTCGTTTTGACGGTTGAAAAGTGCATTTTATACGAAACGTTTATTTTCAAAAAGGCAAAAACAAAATAGCAATACTTTTCTTTTCACAGTAAATGGCAATACGGATTTTCATAAAATAATTATGGATTGTACTTGCACGTTCGCAATTGAGCTTTATTAAACTTTCTTCTGCATTTTCAATTTATTAAAAGTATACAATTACATATCCATTTACACTTAAATGCGTGGTAATTTTGGCTCCAGTCTAAGTCGCTTTTAAACACGTCTTTGAACTAATGACCTTAGCAATACGACGAAATAATTCTAAAAATATATTTGAGTGAATTGTTTATTTTGAGGATATATCCTACAATAAAAGTTCGACGACGTACAGGTCTAGCCACTAAAGGCAGCAAGATTGCTTTATTTATTAAAAAAAATATTTACATTCTTTGGCTCATAATAAAACCTGCATTGTATTCATTTATTTTGGCTCGTGTGAAATATATGACGCACGCAGACCTTTTTATTGCGCTCTCCTTTCATTCATTTATTTATTTTAATAATAGATAAAGTAATAAGCCAGTGCCATTGTTGTTATATTAACTTTTTATTGAACACTTTTCTGTGAAAAGTTGAGTTCAATCATTTTGACATTTATAGAATAGGTACGTTTGTGAGTATTTTCATATTAAATTTGGGTACCTAATTTTGTAATTACAGTGTGAAAAACGACGTGGAGTGAAGTGGAGCTCGTGGCTAAGCTATAACCGCCTATGTGAAACGATCACAGGTTAAGCTATACTTGACGCGGTTGGTCCGTAGATGGGTGACCATCTTTGTCATAACCAGTTCCTCCGTGTTTCGGAAGGCACGTTAAATTGTGGGTCCCGGCTGTTATTCCTAAATCTTTGACAGTCGTTACAGGTAGTCAGAAGCTTGAAAAGTCTGACAACCAGTCTAACCAAGGGGTATCGTGTTGCCCAGGTAGCTGGGTTGAGGAGGTCAGATAGGCAGTCGCTACTTGTAAATCACTGGTACTTAGCTGAAACCGGTTAGACTGGTAGCCGACCCCAACATAGTTGGGAAAAGGCTAGGCCAATGATGAGTGTGAAAAACGACGTTTTTGACCTGATTTATTTAGTGAAGTGGTTTTGCTTTAACAGTAAAGCAAAATTAGGTAGTTAGTGTTGCATTTGTGTTTTTTTTCCTAGAATATTCTTGGTGGTCTGCATGAAATTTGAAAAAACTGTAGCAAATGCAATAAGTTTTTAATTTTCAATAGCAATGACATGGTGCGAAAATTTTTACATTCATATTTTCATTTGCAGAACGAAATGACTGTTTATTACACAATTGATTTAATATTTTGTATTAGTAACAATATGTATTCAAAAAATATACTTACCTCTGTTGTGAAATATACTGTATTGAAATGTAAACAAATGACCATGAATTAAATCAAATTTAATTTATTTTTAAAACAAAGTTTCTAAAGGCAATTGGAGAGGCCTATGTCCAGCAGTGGACTGCGATAGGCTGATGATGATGATGATGATGAAAGGCAATTGAAAGTGAATTTAAATCCACATCAAAAATGTTTACGTTTTTAATAAAGCCACATTGGACATGGATGTTAAGTAGGTACCTCGTAGTCAGGGCGCATGATGGACTTACATAAATCAAAAACAAAAATGTCTATAAATTAATTCACGCCGTTTAAAGTCGTTCAAAACTTATTTATGGCAGTAATATTAAGGTACCATTTGTCTAGGCCTCCTTATTACCGACATATTTTATTTTCCCTGGACTTTGACAGATGTATTAGTTTTTTTTTTCTAGTACCGAGGGTTGGCGACGTTTACGATCTGCCGAGGGCGAGATACACTCGTAAGGGTAATATATATTATGATGGACTCATGGAGTGTCTCCATATTCTTTTATAGATCTTTTTTGTTGTTACTTCAGGCTTGCACTGCATTTTCTATGTTGTAGTCGATGTGTCCCTCATAAAATTGATTCTCTTTTATTTTTATAACTTTTTAGCAAAATTGTTTTTGTTGTAAATGGGTTTTTATAAGGGCGTAAAATATAATACGGCGATATAAGATTAAAAAAAGATGTTTGAAACGGAAAAAGCATAAATGACTACTAATATAAACTGTGTTAAAATTTAATACGATCAGTGTCATTTCTTTCGTTTCATCTTTCTTGATTTTTTGTTACATATAAAAATAAATCTTTTTTCTTACTAACGGACTGAGTAGGTTTTCAAATTCCATACATAATCCTGAAATGGCTCATTTCTTTTACTCTAAAAACACATTTTATATATTAATTGCGGTTTTGACACCTTTGCACGTACCATATAAGCTACCTACGAACGATAAAATCCGTAAAAGTAGTTTTATTTCAATGTCTAACATTCGCGTAAACCTAAGAAACCCCTACATTTTATATACTTTAAAGTTCCTCTAATATAAATGACGGATATTTTACGTCGTTTAAATTGTCACTTTCTATCGTGATCCAACCTGTTGCCAGCTTATCTCTAAGGCGATTATTGTCGCCACCCGGAGGTAGCTCGTGGAGCGCATTACCTACTTTACCGCAAACCTTAGCTTGGCGAGGTTTTCAATTATTTCAATCTAAATGTTAAGTTATTTTCCATGAAATCTATTTAAGAACGTGTAGAAAAAATTATAAAATTTCGAAATAATGATACTGTGTTATGTAGCATGTGCATGTAATGAAATCTTAACTGATTACAAGATTAAAAATGCTCATTTAGTTTGAAGATTAAATCTCGCAATTGGGTATTTGACGAAAACAATATTATTATTTTGTAAGAGTTAGTTCAAGATGAAGACCCACACCAACAACTCTACCACCACAAGATGAATGTTACTGGCTGAAGAAAAGTAAAAAGAAAATAAGTGCGCAGCCAAAAACGAATACAGACGAAGCCATACCAATCGCAACAAAAGGTATACCGGTAAGATACAACTTAAAATAATCCTAACCTTGCTAATTCAAATAAATTTAAGATCACCTTTAACAAAAAATGATGATTTTCCTACAAGGTTATTAAAGCTGTAAAAGCTAACGCCACGTAAGGCAGAACGCACATGGAATAATCGCTTAAGCTCCGTTTTGTCAGTAAATCTTACTCCCGGGTGACTTTTATAGCCTTGGCCGGGACGACAAGTGGTTGTAACATAACATCTATTATTTCTTTATCTTCCAAGATTGTGAAGATGCTGCATTTTCTCGACGAATTCATGTGTGATGAGGATTGGGATGTGATCATCTTGAAACTAGTTTGAAAATGTGGAAATATTTGTTACTATTTTGATTTCTATGTTAACTTGGCTGTTTTGTGGTTTATTATTGTGTCGAAATTCGAAGCATCTGAAAATGGTAGGTGGTAGCTAGGGATATTTGCTAACATTCAGTAACAGAAATTTATAGGAAAATAAATTTCACTGTGATTTAAATAATTAAAATTAATTGTACAGAATTCATTTATTTATTGTCTTTATAATACAAATCTTGTTAAACATACTACACTCTGACTAACATCTAATATATTGTCATGGGGGTCGACTACAAAAGTTCTTTATAAAGATTTGTCAAAGCGTCTTGACGACACTTCTCATATTCCAAAGGTTTTCTTTCATCGCGTACAGAGGATTAGCATTGCCTCTCAACGTGTTAATGCCGTCAGCCTTGTGGGCACATTCCCAGCCGACAGTGAAGCAGAAATTTTTTAATGCAATCTTTCATTTAATTATACGTATAATTAGAATATATAGATAACAATATGACAATAAGCCTAATTAAACCACCCCCTCCCACTTTCCAAGTCGTAAAATCTTACAGAAATTTTCTATTACTTTTTAACATCTAATTAAAGTTTTAACCTCTCTTTTTGTCGTTTTACTGCCAGCTCTAACCACATTTAATCCAAAGCTAAGGTAATGTGAACCCATCTGTCTGACCCGGGTGACCGGCAGTTCTTTTGTCTGGCGCCGACATGAAACCGTTAACCACTTCCCACCGTTCATTGTTAAGAAATTGGGAGAGGGGAAATTGTGACATCATGGGCATGTTCATAATTGGAAAAGATTAAATGACGTCATATTAATAGAAAAGAATCAAGAAAAATGATTGAACTGACAAATATAATTAATTCTTAAGAATTATTTAAGATTGTTACTTAATGGAAGATAATGTAATGATTAGGATCATTTGTTCAGTGTCTACTCATTATTCAAGCTTGCTTTAGTATGGGAATACATGGCTTTGTGTGAAAGTTGTCGCATATGATTTATATTATTAAATTATTTTATGTAAAAACTTGTCCGTGTAATATCGATACTTTTCAATTAAACTTCACAAAGACAACATATTGCCCAGTGTCTTAAATACGGGTGTGAGTTCTCTACAAATCGTAGTGCAACATTGAAATACAATAGCAATCGGTCTTGTCATGCATAAACCTTGGAAGATAGAACTAAATCCTAAATCCAACATACCATATAATGTACATCAAAATCCGTGATGCACGTTATGCAAACAGTCAGTAAATCGGACACTATTGTTCCTCCAGATCTATTTATGATGCACCTGTACTACGAGATAACAACCCAGGACTGTGGAAGCGAGACAGACTTATACACTGAACGTAGCGTTGTCTCGCTTCTCCAGCTCTAGAGGAATCGCGTTGTGAGCTTGTAGTTGGAAAGCTGCTAGCTTATGGCGATTAGCCAGTTGTTATTTTAGATGCACTGTTTCTTATAGTAACGATTTTGATACAGATTTGTGGCGTAAATCCGACGCAATTGAATTATATAGGAACAAGAAATAAAGCTAAAATTCTACGACTGCGCCAACCGAAAACTAGTTATTCAGTTCTTTTTTGGGTACCATAATCTATACTAATATATAAAGCTGAAGAGTTTGTTTGTTTGTTTGAACGCGCTAATCTCAGGAACTACATATTCGAATTGAAAACTTCTTTTCGTGTTGAATAGACCATTTATCAAGGAAGGCTATAGGCTATATAACATCATGCTGCGACTAATAGGAGCAAAGATACAATGGAATATGTGAAAAAGAAACGGGGAAAATTATTCATCGATTCAAGATCTTTTAACCACGTGGACGAAGTCGCGGGCAACAGCTAGTGTTATATAGATGGTCATTTTCAATTCATCCTTTGGGCTTTTTTGGTTTACTTTTGGGTAGTGCTCTAGTTTTGGGAATATTTTTGATATGATGCACGTTTGAGAGACATACACACTTATAACCCTGTTTCCAAGTAACAATGAAGATTTTTGGAACATCAACGATGAATTTATTTTATGAAGTTAATTGTGCTATCATCAAGGCTTCCTGCCATTATCTGTCAGAACCTATTTGCTTCTTTGGGAGATGATGATTCAGGTCCGCGGAAAAAACTGAGAATTTTTGGTGACAAATATACAAGCTACAAAATATCTCCATAACAAACATTCCTCTTTTTAATTCTCTAATGCTGGACGCAGTCTACTACTAAGCACCCGCAACTAATCGTCCATCATCCTCGTAAGTCCCTTAGAGTGTGCAAACCCATTCATCACGCCCACATCGGACCCATCGCTTACGACTTTCGACGACGGAAGCCAATTGTATTATCGCAGATAATAAAATAAACAACGAATTTATAGAGCAAACAATCTATTTATACAAACAACGAAAGCTAAACAAAACTCATCGGAAAACGCATTTATCTTGTAATTCAATTGATATAATACACGACGGACGAAATAATCCCCAAATTTAATATTCGTCAAAAGGTTTATACAGAACTCAACAGTATTAATGTTTAACGTAATTAAACGGAGTTCAGATCCATTAAATTAGAAAGGACCATTTTTGCCGTTGGAATTAATTTAAATAAAATAAAATTTTGCTTTTAGATGCATTTACAGGAAAAAGTACTTAACCAATTTCAGGCAGGAGATGAGTCATCAATAATTCTCCTGAAATTTATTCCGGTGAATTTTGGTTCTTTTTCCATGGCAATAAAACTCCCATACCCTTCACCATCTCTGATTAGGAAGAAGATTACTTCAAGAAATATGACCTCAACGCGATTGAGGATTAAATTAATCATGTAAAAAGTCTTCCTAGCAAAATATGTCTACGGAATTATCCGTCAGACTTTCACACTTTCATCAAATGAAGCCGGTGGAATGTACTGGGAATTTGTACGAGTAACATATTCTTATCTTTGTAAGTAAATGAATACTAACGAGGGTGGAATATGGCTGATGTGACGATGATAAAGCCGGGGATAATAAACGGGATGCCAGTTTTGTTATCATTCGTAGCCTTTGACATCCCAGTTTACTTCAGCCTCTTTTATAGCATTTGCAAATGAGTTGACGGCAATTTGTTACTCAAATTATTTCATGTCACATCCTCTAAGTTGCTTGAATTACTGCACTTTGCATGTACTTGGCATTAAGCCAACCCGAAGCCGGCATCCCCGTAATAAGTTTAGAGCTTTCGTTTTGCATGATTAATGTGAATGAAGACAGAATGACTACGGAAACGCCATGAGAACTAAGAATACCTCGTATACATAAAATTGTCGTTTTTATTCTTATAGAGCCTAAATTAAATATGCAAAAATGCAAATGAATAAACACGGAAGAACTGGATGCACGTCATAAAAGATGGCAATAAACCGGATAGACCAGAATAATGAAATGGAGAAGTGCCCTGTATACTTATATCGAAATAAATAAGTAAAGCCTGGGTACATCACGAAAAATAAGTAGAGCTACCTCTCCTTCAAATGGAAGTCAGATCTCACAATACAGTGATATGAAACCACATTTGTCTAACCACTAACTCATGAAAACTGATACAAGATCGAACTCTCGACGAACAATATTTTGTTACCGTACGGATGAAAATTAAGACAAGCTATATTTATCGGGCGTTGACGAATCGCTCCTATAAATCAATTGCACAAACACGTCAAAGTCTTGTCACTTTAAAAAAAACAATGTCGTTCTTATGCAATAAAGTTTTCTATTCCAAGCAGGTTTAATATTTCGTGCCTAGAAAATAGCCTAAGGGAATATTATAGGTTATTTTATAGGCACGTAATGATAACATTTCGTATATAGTAAGGCAGGTATTTATTGCTAAGACACCGAGTGGTAGTTCAGTCATGTAGAAAGGTTTAACAAAAGACGATTAGCGAAGGATTTGTCGCGAACATGTTTGTTTAATAATGAAGTACTTTACAACAAAGTGAAGGCAAAGTTTGTAATTTTAGGCACACGTT
Organism: Trichoplusia ni; assembly: GCF_003590095.1. NCBI lineage: Eukaryota > Metazoa > Arthropoda > Insecta > Lepidoptera > Noctuidae > Trichoplusia > Trichoplusia ni. Next base: position 11,749,786 of record NC_039486.1, read on the forward strand.
TAATCTTAAGTGTAGAATTTGTTATGAAAATGAATTTCGGAGGTAGGCTTATATTATTAAAGGGGTTGTTTGGAACATTGTTATTACAAGTAATTGTGTTTAACTTCTTTTAAAAGCCTTTTTCTTATGGCTTCTTATTAAGATAATTGTTAAAATACTATTAGCTGTTGTTGAAAAATGCAAAACTTCAAAATTAGAAAACCAGTTGGAATTATTATGTGAGTTGCAAAACGACTGCAACAAAAAATTGATCGTATTTTGGTATACAAATATTTATATTTGATAGCATTGTAGCTATTGCAATATTCGTGCAACCCACATAATGTCGCATGCAAGAAGTAACTAAAAAAATTGTCTCCCTCCGAAAGAAATTAACTCTTGTGTCGCCAGAGGCTTTACTGTAATCTAGTCACACTTACAAAAAACGCCTAGCAATGAAATTAAAAAGCTCGTTAACTAAGGATTTATAAAGATGTCAATAGTGAACTGCGGACCTCTAGTAACAGATCCCTCGATTCAATAAAAAATATTTTGTATCAAAAATATTTCATATCAGTATTTGATACGACTACGTGTGTGTCGCACAAACCCCATCTAACGAAACAATTATGTAGAGAATAGAAATATTCGCTTCACGCAATCGAATGCTTTTTGTCAGCTACTGGTGCGAAAATATTACGGTAAGTAAGGGTCACGACCTTATGTGACCTATGACCCATGTGGTAGTATGTTGGACAACAAAAGATAAAGGAAATGTATTTTAATGATTTATAGAGGTTGAAGAAAGAGATACGTGAGGTTAGGATCTAAAGGAAATTCAGTTCTTTTACGTACATAAATTATAATTATATTATAGCAGATAGTCTTTTAGCGAATTTATGTTACCTGTATGACGCAAAAAAACTGGATTGAGATGCTGGAAAAAAATGAAATGTAGCTGTCCTAAAAAATTGACGTTTGTTTTATACATTTAAATGAAGTGATTTTGGCTTACGATAGCTTTTAGCTGCGCGGTAATGTAATATTGCGTTTATTGGTAATTGACAATAATTTGATATTTTTTGAGGAAAATTTAGTGCTTATAATCTGGTTTAACACCTAGGATAGTTTTTATCTCTAGTTTATGTTCTTGTGAGATCATTTTCGATTTGAAGCGGATGGAACTGCTGGCATTAGCTAGCGTCTCACAAAACTGAAATGAAGAATAAATCGTTATAAAACGTGTGTCTATATACACCGTGATTTTTTAGTCGTCTTACAAAAGCAGCCCAATTCTTGTATCCAATGACTAGAACACGTTCATGATAAAAAAATAGGTATTTATGAGATTTGAATAAATTTAAAATCCAATTTTTATTCAATATTATGATGCAATTCGTAGTTTTAGAAACAGCTCTGATACGAGCGCGGTCCGAGCCTTGTAACAATGTTGAACAATGTTTTTACCATTTTTAAGAGTATGTTTCAGGTTTCTCTTGTTTCATTAGTCTTTGTACCAATAGGTACATCAACTAAGATAATAATCTTAGTTGATGATAAAAAAAAATCGCGCCTAGGGGTATTGTACGTCGGATACATGAACTGGGCTGCTTTTGTAAAACGACTAAAAAATCACCGTGTATAAACTTTAAGTAGGCACTTAAATCCTGCCTAAAAGCTAAGATAAGGCAGATTATAATTAAGTTTACCTATTTAAACTAACGATCTGTGCTGAGTTATTTATGCAAATGTTTCTTGTGATAAAATTTATTATATCGCTTACTCAGATATCCACGGAGTTCGCTAGTTATTTTTCTTGTCGCGTAAACAATTTCAGAATTTCTCCCCGGGTTGAATTTCCAATGAGCAAAATCTCCGGATTAGAATATAATGCGGAGGAATTTTATTTGAATTTAAACAAAAAAAGAATATTTGAAACGTACTTTCTAATAAAAGTCTTTATTTTTCAAGTATTTTTGGATATTTATCTAAATAAAAAGTCAAAAACTATTATATTATATTATAAGCTATTATATTTCAGGCATTTGCCACATTCATAACAGTTAGTTTTCACGCCTCCAGGCTGTTATTAAGAACGATATTTCTGTTAAAATCTTGCCTCAGGTCTATTTTGTAGATATCGTTACTTTTTTCATCCTGTAAACGTCACAAACAATTCTCCATACATTTTCCAGCATAATAAGTGTATGGATTTGACAGAATTCTTTGACGATTATATTCGTTGAATATATTATAATGTACACGTAATTCTAGGTATACTAGTAATTGGGCATTTAGGTTCTGTTTGTGGCAAAACCTTGACCTTTTTACGCATGAAAACGTGACGACAATTTATGACTGATTACTTAGATCTCCTGATTTCAGGATTTTCAATCGTATCACGTTCATTTCTGTGTCTTGTCAGAAAGTATCAAAGTACAGGGACCCTGACTTTTAAGAGCTTAATACATTGTGAAATCCAAATTTAGTACCTATCGGGGAGATATCCTATAGGGATAGAATAGTATAGAACGGAACCCCATTACTGAGGCACTCATATTATTGCAGGTTTTGGTCTTTTAGGGCAACTTGCTTTTGTTTTTAGGCAAAAGAGGCTTTGAAGCCGATTAAAAAGAATCATTTTTTTTCTACAAAACAAATGAGATACATGATTGAATCAAGACTGCTTGCATCATAATTGCCCAAAATTAAAAAGCGTTTTATAACGGATGGGGAAGAAAGTACGCCTCATTAATTTTCCTAAGGTTGACTAAACCATGGGCACGCCTTACAACATCCTCCTCATTAGTACAACCTCTTGGGAGTAGGAATCCGATTTTCGTCTCATGAATTACAAGCAATGCCCTTTCTTGTCTCGGTTGGAGTCGCTAAATGTATTCATGGCAGAGTTCTGGAATATCTATTATGGTTGATCCCTATGACCACAGGAATTTCTAAAGCAACCCTTCAAATCAATAATCTTAGTAGCGTTATGACCTGCTTTTGAGAATTCCATTTCTGTAGATCTTGAGTGATATTTATAGAATTGACGATCCTTTAGACTTATTGTGCAGTGACGTCATGCGAACAGGTATGTGTTTGACAGTGTGTCTTCAGTGAACTTAGTATGTATATAGATACCTACATGTGTCTTGGTAAGTCTCGACCTATATGAGTCGAGTCGGGCTGTACCGGAATGAATGAACATTGATTTTATTGTGAAATCCTATAGCAGTTTTGTTCCTGACAGTTTGATTTCCACCACTGAACTATTGGTTTTCAGTACGTGGTAATTGACAAAAGACTGTCTTTGTAAAATGAAGGTTCCTATGTCAATAGAAGTTTCGGTGCTAAAACGATTAGTGGGCGAGTCATGTCATTTGTAAATAGTATAGCTATGTCTGTAAAGCGAGGCTTTATTGACAAATTTAATAAAACGGTGCCATCGTGTCAGTTTAATTTTCAGGAAGGAATTGAACATAACCCTTACTTTCAGAACCCAAAAAATCACGAAATAAAGCTTTTATAAGAAGTTTTAGATAACTGATAAACATACCTTTATATTGCTAAATACAAACATATTATACATAGATAGATCATACCCATAGAAAGAACGAATGATTGCCCATTATACATTTTTCGTTTGCTACTGACCACTAGACGAACCACTGGCCAGTCATATCTGTTACCACAAAATTATTTCAAAACAGTTTACTCACCTCATTTATCGGTATCACTCGACTAGTTTGAAAGCTAACTGGAGTACATAATATCGTGTCCTGTTCCGCGTCTTACTTAAACTGGTATCAGAAAACAATGAAACTACCTTACGAAGGTATATTATAAAAAAAAATCCCTGAAACTGTGCTCATTCGTGGACGGAGAACATGTGAACAGAATGACTTGTACTTCAAAACGGATCCATGCCTTCACAGCAATCTTCTAACGCACCATTCTTGCCGTTATTGAAGCGAGACGGCATCATAAATACGTAGCAGCATCTCCCTTCCACAATCGCAACCGCCCTGCTGTAAACGCGCCTCCATCACAAGGTTAGAACCAACTTGTCAGTCGCTTTTATATTCCCAAAATGATTGATGAATTTGGACATGCCTATTTCTTTATCATCACATATATCCCTCACGGGTAAAAAGTGGGTACCGAAATTGTATTCAATAATGCCGTAACGGGGAAAATATGTAAAGGAAGCAAACGTATTATCATATCCCATCACATTACCTTTTGCAATTTCTATTCATAGTTAACTACATAGAAAAGAAAACTTTGAATACCTAGTATCAAGTTTTTTTTTGTCTTGTATTAAAACTAGCTTCTGGGCTCGTCTGCTTTTGCTTTTCACAATCCTTGGCCGCAAAACTGCAAGATCGACAAAAACAGCATACCATATTATATTCAGTATGTATTAAAACAGGAATAACATCTATTCTCATATGTATGCAGAGACAAACACGCATATCAAGTACCAACCAATAACAAATATGTTCTACCGGGAAAGGACAAAACAATATTTATTTTATCCACAAATGCTTGATCTTAGACTAGTTGTCGATTGTGAAACCCACATACAAGGATTTAAGTTCCTTATGGCGGGAGACGTAAAAGTCTAAAACAAAAGATACCCATTGAGCAAGCCAGTAGGACATTTTAAGCAGATTAATCATAGAACAATCCTTCTGGAAACCTCCTGGTGTTCCTAGTAGGTTAACTTACGACATAATGGAGATCTATTTCAAGCGAATCTCAATCGAGTTGGTAATCTGGAAATTGATGTTAACACCAAATTGTGCAGTGGCATAAGTTGGCGCTGCTATGATATATATAGGTATGTGGTATGTATGCGGGTTGTTTATCCTATCTTCCTTTGTTTTGAACGCACCATTTCAGGACCAAATCAAAAACAGGACCAAGCGAATCTCGGGACGCAAACCCAAAACGTTCATCATCTTAAGGAAAAGTAGAAAATAGCCGAAAATAAAAAAGGAGAAGAAAAATTCAGTATTTCCCTTACAAATCAAAATCAATATACTTTCTCATAAAAACGTATATAAAACTGATACGTTTAAGAACATCGCACATAATTACGGTAAAACCAGAGTAACACAAACTTCCTGTGTCTGAACAAATATTGTCTGCGGTTGTTTGATTTATACAGTGATTGGTTCCGTACAAACCGCGAATGTTGTGCATTCATTAATTATCTCCGATCGTAAACGTTTCGCTGAACTGTATTTCAACTTTAAACCTGCAATTTTTATTCTTTAAAATGTAGTATTCGAATTCAAATATTTCAATAAATAAAATATATTTTCCTGACGAAAATATTTGTATTTTTCTTTGTTTTTAGTCGTCATCTCTTTTTGGGGGATGATGAAAAATATGATTTGTAACATTTAACAAATCATATTTTTCATCATCCCATTTGGAAACATTACATTTGGGAAAGTAATAGTCTGAGCATAGTTCTTAGTGGGCAGACAGATTGCTTAGCTTTGCCACTTAATACTCTCATTAATTCAAGTCCAGCAAGCGATTTCTTAATTTTGTTCCGTAAGATCTTTTTCCGTAATGCCGTAACCGTTAACGGTACGAATAGCTAACTGGTTGAGGTCACCGCGCAAAACCCACTGTGAGGAACGTGTCGCGAGATCGGTCTCAGGCAAAGGTGAGTCATCTTCGAAATGCTTATCCTGAGTCTACCTGTATTTGTACACTGACTTGAACGTTTGCGAAAAATCCTTCGACACTGGGATTAAATTCATTACTGTGGAAGTCGCTAAAAGGAAAAACGTGAAACTATTTTATTTGTCAACTGCATTCACATTTTTACTAAACAATTCGCCAAGCTCACTATATTCAGATTTGAGGTAAGCAATCGTAGATCCAATTATGATTCACGTAATTCCTCTTACATCACCTTAACTCATAAAGATTTTACATTTATGTTTCATTTTATTACTTGTGATACGCTTATTTTACAGCTTTGTTATAAAGTTCGTACGAGTGACCTATTTTCCTTGGAAATTGCACTAAGTACTAAAAGTGATGATAGTACACTTTTGTATGGTACTTTTTTTTTCAGCCGTTACTTTCCCATTGCACGGCAAAGGCCTCCCTTAGATTCTTCCACTCTGTCCGGTCTATTGCTTTTCCCATCCACTGTTTGTGGTACGCATCCAGTTCGTAGCGCCATCTCATTCGAGGCCGTCCTCGTCGTTTGTATGGTACTATCAGCAAAAAAATTGATACCTACATTAATAAAAATCGGTTGTCACGGTCATAAATGAATCTGATTTTGAGGATCTTTTTTTTGACTACTTGTACGGAAATCCAGTGTGCAATCGTAGAATTTTTAATTTTAATTGTGTTGGTCTAATTTTCTTTCTAACTGTACTTCTGTTAATTTAAACTAATGTGGTTAGATTGCAGACCCTCATTACAGGAACTTGCAAACGATATTAAAGACTGTGTTTTCACTATTTTAGTTCTGCTTAATTTCTGGGAAAATAACAGTAAATGGAGTTGAAGGTAAATGAATGTAGATATTAATACGGAAATTATATTTGTTTGCAGTAAGGCCCGTTAAATGATAGTTCTATGTGAAATACGGTATTCGGTTCTGTTACAGTATGCAATTCGACCCCCAAATAGGTTGGAAGGAGATGGTTCCGAGAATAATATAGTATCATAATGTTGCCACCCGCTGGACGCCTTAGTAAAGACATCGCCGAGATCGTCCGGAGCAAAGATGGTGTGTGAGCTTAATGGCAGGGCAGCACTTTTGGTTACTTATTTATTTTATAGTCTATGTAAAAATAAAATAGAAAATTATCCAATCATGGCATGGATAGTGGCCTTGTCCCATATAAAATATGCACAAATATACTCATTACATAAATTACAAAATTCGTGTGAAGTTTCATGACTGATCAGTAAAAATCACATAACATTAATTTAACAAAATACCTATGTTGGTTGGTTTGCACATAAAACAAGGTAATTGATTGAAATTAGTGAGCTGTTGTTCTGCGACGAGATTAATAATCGAATTACAATTGCTATGGATTGTTAAAAGTAGTCATTTCATTAATTTGCCTGAAAAACATTTGGTTTTGCTGATTTTTGGCATTAACAGAGTTAAATAACATTGTAATGTTTCCGTTTAATATAATACTAGTTAATTTCGTGCTGATGATGTAAACGATACTAAAAAAACGAAAATTCAGTATGTCAGCTATCCTATCTTTAAATTTCTGATTTGAAATGATGATCCGGTTAGGCATGATCTGATGCGATCTTTCAAACAAACTGTATCCCTATTTCTAATACAATTATAAACACTGAAGAAATCTACACTACCGGTCAGCAACCTCAGTTAGTATAGTTTTAAAGTAAATGATGCATTTTGTAATTTTTCCAAATAATCAATTTAAAAAAAAAAATAACTGTAGATAAAAAAAACATCCCAATATGAAATGTACAATTTCACGTATTTGAGCAATTTGATTTGGCTTTAGGAAAAGATCAAAGTTGAAATAGATACCATAAACGTCAAGTTTCCGAAATCTTGAACTCATATCTGTTATGGGTGGAATGTAATCTAATCTATATCTATACTAATATATAAAGTGGAAGAGTTTGTTTGTTGGATTGTTTGTTTGAACGCGCTAATCTCAGGAACTACTGGTTCAAATTGAAAAATTATTTCTGTGTTCAATAGATCATTCATCGAGGAAGGTTTTAGGCTATAAACCATAAAGCTGCGACTAATATGAGCGAAGATACAATGGAATATGTGGAAAAACAGGGCAGGTATAAATCATATGTGTATGAAGGATTACAACGCGTTGCCATACACCGGTTTAGTCAGTAAAAGTCTGACACTACCCATTTCCTCCCCCGAGGGAGGGGGTGACTATGAGGATTCCCCCGCCTTACCAAAAAAAAAAGGTATAAATCATATCTTATATCTTCTTCCCACGTGGAGGAAGTCGTGGGCAACAGCTAGTACCTATATATATTGTAACCCTTCAGATTGTTTCAAGTGATAGATGAAAAGCATGAGTTACTTTTATACATCATTATGTCACTACCTCTTGTTGTGGCAAATTATAACTTATAATTATCTTATCATAGAGATAGATGAGACCTCTTTCATAATAACATACACTATAAGAAACTCTTAAACTCAAAGTACGGTCAGCAACAAAGTCTGATAAGCCGAATTACATTTTCAAAGCAACTGTACACAATCAACTTCAAGGAGTTGCTGTTGCACATTTGGTTACAAGAACATGACACCTAGTATATTTTTATAATAACTATCGTGAGACTGATAAATTCTGATTCACTGATTCACGGTTTACTCACGCGTATTTATCGGGGTAACCCGACTAGTTTCGGACCCAACCGGAGTCCTTAATCATGAGCAGAAGGACTCCGGTTGGGTCCGAAACTAGTCGGGCTACCCCGATAAATACGCGTGAGTAAACCGTTACGTCATTTAATAACACCTAGTATAGTTGAAATACAAACAATTCTTGCATGATACTGGGAATCACTGGAACGTTGCTAATCGGAGAGTGCTTACCGACTTACAGTGCTGACTATACCTCCTTACAAGAATCAGTGTTACAGAGCCTTTGACTTGAGCTGACGTAGTTAAGCTGATCCCTCATCACTCGAGGGTCGAGGAAGCCGAGAGTACATCCTTATCACGTATCAGCAGACAGACCGCGAATAAACATCTTCAGACCCTTTTCAAAGAATTTTAGCCCTCATACCGCATACTGATTTTACGTATTTATTTCTTAGCGAAATTTTGATAATCCAAGTCCAGATACTAGTCACATATTATGTGACTAGGAATAGGAATGACCTGTTGGTCTAGTGGCTATTTTACCGGATTGCTATAGCAGATGTCGTCGGTTCAATTCCCATGGTTTTCGAGTCTGGCTTTGTTAAGTTTGAGACTAGATGGCGTTAAGTTGTGGAATGGTATGTAATATTATATTTCTCCAAGCGTTAAAATGCGTCAAAGTCATTATATGTCGTCAAAGGAATGTAATTCGCATACATATTTAGTTTTTTCATTCTTAATTTTTTTTGGACCCTGTTTTTTGAAAAAATGCAGAGAAAGTGGAGACACTTGAATTTATTATACACAATTGTCCTCCAGTTTCTAAATTGAATTATATTCAGCTATATAATTGTTGTTACTCGAAACCCCACCACAAATTAGTTGTGGAAAGACCAGATAATTAATGTTTGGAATTCGGTTAATTACTCTGCTATCGTCTTCCAAGAGATTCTGTTTACGAATTTCAGTAAGTAATTTTTAATCTATTTAAAGTTCTGTATTTGTTTAGTAAAAAGAAAGATAATAACAGTTTTTGAACTTTATTCAAATAGCTCAAACGACTGAGATATCTAGGTACAATAACAACCACAGTTAATGTCATTGAATTTTAATCTCGAAATCTCGTCATCGTAAACTTAGGTTCTTTAAAAAATATGGAACTTATGTATCCTTAACTTATGTTTTCAATTCATTTTTTATTTAATGTTAAATAGGTAATCATCAATCATTTAGTCGGATATAAATGACATTAACTTTAGCTTAGCAGTTATTTATTCGAAGTCTGGTGAATGTTCTTGTTGTTCAATTAAAAGTTTCAAACGTAAATTTGTTAGCAATGGTTACTATTATACCATTTGGGAAAGACTTATATCTAGCAGTGGACGACGAAAGTTGAAGCTAATGAATAATTAAAACAATATTTATAAAAAATAACACTAAAAACCCACCTGTTGCATGAAGCTTCCTCAACGGATCGACTATCGCGAAGTATCGGTCAGCTGACAGGGCTGTCAGCGTGAACACTGACACGCCGATACTGACATCTTTGGCGGCTTCAGACACGCGGCAGACCGTGGCTCCCCAGGGCCAGGACTCCACAGTGTACACGATGGACGTGAAGGGCACGCACGTGATTATAACGAGCAAGTCTGCTAGGGCCAGTGAGAGGATGTATCTGAGAACAAGAAAATATATGTATTTACTCATTGCCTATTATCCTCCTTTCAGTTAGAAAACAGTTACCATACAAGGGTTCTTTTTTTAGGATGCATACTCAAAGGGTTATACCGAAGTCTTTTTATTGAAGAACAACTGTCAGTCCGTTTGTCCCTAGACAGATGAAATTTTCAACGGTTATGATGTGTCCTCGTTGCTGATATAGTATAACAACACATATTAAAAATAAAGATCGAAGCAAAGAAAGGGTCTTTACGGTCAAAAAATGTTGGATGGTAAATAAATCTTCTTTTACCCAACCTCAAAAGGAATTGTCTCCCAAATGATTTGTGTTCTTTCGCATCGTATTTGTTAAGAACCGTTATTGTTCAGAACCCTTAGCGTTCCGAGTCCGAATCGCACTTGACTTGTTCATTTATGTTTAAAACCACGTGCAATGTTGTCGGGTTTCTGACATCGATACATAATATATCGTCAGTCTGTTGAATGATACTTAGTACAAATAAATTGGAAAACAAAGTGCACTGACTTCAAATAGTATAGAATATTCTAGAAAGGAAAGAACTAGATAATCATCACCATCATCTATTGGAAAATTCATATCGTACTGGTTTTTGCTTACATTTGCGCTCACGAATCACGTGACCGACCAAATCCTATCTCAATGTAATATTTATAACAAAAGCCTTACTCAAGATCCCTTCCATATCCAAATCGGACTTAAATGAAATATTAGTGAAGGCTATATTCCACATAGGTAAAGGACATAAGCCGATAAAAACTTATGACATATTCCTATGTAAAAGAAGTCTGCTTGATTTGAATACACTCATAGACATGAAAATATTTGAAATGAAATATCGAGAAGTCGGGACAAGCTGGTTTATCCGCTTAAGGCTTCGCTCACATGTATTTTTCGTGATTGACCATATTATTTACGAGATTTATCAAAGTTTTTACACATAAATTTGGACTCTTCGGTCTGTCTAATCAGAAAAAAACCCTCAATGTTTTAAATTGCCGCTACTATCATGAAGTTCGATTTACGAAAATTTAAATGTAGAAATTGATGTTACTTTTTCTGTTTGACTTTCTGGCAATTGGCATTGCAGTTTGCAACCGTCCAACCGCAATTAATATAGTCTTCGTTCTCGGAAAGTAGCACAGTAGTCAGAGTCAGAAAAACAAGTGCAGTGCTCGCTTCTGCAAGTATAGCGAAGAGCACTTCAGCACTAAAAAGCTTCCATCCTCCATGATGTTCACCTTTCCATATTTTTTACTTTTTAAACTTACTCCATCAATAGAACACTTGTAGCTTCCCCACCTAGTGTGCTTTAAACCTTATACTCATTTGGATTGGTAGCGAACATCAAATAAACATGTACTAGATAAGTTCGACTGCGCTGATAGGATAGAAGAAAATATATTCAAGTAACTCTGATCCTTTCATACATACACGATGATCGTTTTATGATCCGTGTGTTTTTAGTTTCACTTCAGAAATATTGCGTTTATTTTTATAGATTATAGATTGACTTCTATTACGTCACAAGTACTGACTAATAAATCTTTCAGTTCCAAATGGAAAAAAGAGAAATTAAATGAAATAGTCAATTCTGCTTGGAAGGTATTTAAGACTGTTATTTCCTTTACATGTCTAATTCATTTTAGGCGTGCTGTTGATATTTTCTAACTTTATAGACATTGAAACAAAGTTAGAGGTCACCACCTCTTTTTAAGTCCATACGTTGTAGTGTTATCAAAAACGCAAACAAATGCAATCTTTCCTGGACTAGCCTTTGGTAGAAGGAGCAGTCTAAGTAGGAATAGAAAGCAATAGAATAAACAATACGGTAAGAGCATTGATAACCGTGCTTGTTCGTTCACCGCACTTTGACGCTGTTTATAATTAAAAAAAACTGTCATTATATACAAAATGCGTAACGAAAAAAACAAAAGTGTTTTTATATTATTATGAGCCTGTTGGCCATCGTTGACCTTAATACCAAACATCAATTAATTACCACTGAATTTTCGAATTCAAAAAACAAGTGCTCATTCAAGTTTGGAATTGAAAAGCAATTCCTTTTACTGAATAATAATAACAGTTGATAAATATTTTTTCATTAAATTATTCTGTTATTTAACTATCGAGGATTTGAAAGAAATTCTTTTATGTTCATAATCTGACCGACACAGGAAAATAAGGAAATATTGAATGTATTTGTTTGAACATTTTCCTTATTATAAAATCTGTTCAGTAAAGCTTTCTCAGAGAATATATATACCATTGCAAAATTTCATCTCGGTAATGCGAGAAGAAAAATATCGTACTTAGAGTATACGAGACAGGCGGGGAACAGAAGTTAAACACGGATAAAAAAATTGATTATCCTCTTTAGTTTTGTGCAATATGTATAGTAAGGTTCGTTAAAGCTTTATTACTGAACTAGCTACCTTTTATTTTAGGATTTTGTTTTGGCAATTTTACATAGAGTTCCATACCTAAAGGGTAAAAACGGATCAAGGCTGTTTTGTCTATCCTTCTGTCATCAGTCTATATCTCAAGAACGATGATAGCTAGGGTTAAAATTTTCACAGAACTGAAAATTGTAACTTCGATCGACACATTTATTCACCATTTTTCGACTCACCATTTTTCATTGTAAATTAGGTTTTCTTCAGGCTTGCAGGCAATCGCACTTGACTTTTATTTTGCCATGAATTTAAGAGCTCTATTGAAATTAAATACTCCTTTGTACAAGGTTTAATACAGATTATTATACTAAACGTTTTCTTAATATTGTACACACTGATACTTCTGTTACTTTTCTATTAATCCTTATCATAACATGGTCGGACATAAGCCATGACAGCGGTTATATTACTCACAATAAAAACTAAATCTTGGTTGAGATCAATTAAACATTGCTTATTACAAAGCAAATGGATCTCATTAATTTGGTTAATACAATTTAAAAGGAGGCTTTATTCAATTCTCATTTATTTTCTACAATCATTAATGTCACTAATAATCTCTCAAATGTACGAAGATGACACGTCAAAGTCAAGAGTCAAGTGACTTTAATATCCATACAATTTGAGCGTGCTTAACGCTAACGATTGAAAAGAGTAAAATTGAGTGTTGTAGTGTCCTTGCGGTTCTATGCGTAGATTTGTATGCACAAGATGTAGGTTCAATCACAACGAAGGTAAAGTGGCTATTTCAAAGTTTAAATTTAATGTTTAAATGAGTGATTGAAAACATTGTGAGGGAACCGGGATTGTAGAATCAATATGATCAAAATGGTGATGATGAATACTCAAAACCTTCTTTGTACGGGAAGCGGCCTGTGCCCAGAAGTGGGACAAACATACGCTGGTATTATTATACATTCATTGTAAAGATGGCTATGGATCATCTGCGTATAGGAAAGGACAATTCAAGTCTGTAAATAACATCAGATTTTTACCGCTTAAAAGGTCGGATCAGATTATATTCGAAAGCCAAAAGAATCCTAAACCAATATTTGTCAATTACGATAACACCAGTGTGATCCTTTAATGCCTGGACTCAGTTTGATCTTTTACTAAACCCTATTACCCTGAAATAATAACGTTCGACCTACTACCCCGGTCTTTATCACTCCTTGTCGGGCTATTAATTTCAGGTTTCTCATAAAAAAATATTGCTAAGGCACTTTTACAGGACATCGTAACTAGCGATTTGTTTCAGACAACCTTTAAAACTGTTATTGCTTGTTTCGAGTGCTTCTTCTGTTTTGGTCGAATCCTTAAGCGATTAACATTGTTATAATTATATGTTTCAAAATAGATGGAAGGCTTATTTGTTTTTGGTTACCGTTGATGGTGTAAGCTTACATTATACCCCTTTTATAGTAACCCTCGTCGCGTTAGCTCAAGATTAAGGACTCCGATTGGACCCGAAACTAGTCGGGCAATACCGATAAATACGCGCTAGTAAACTGTTTTAATAATTTAATCTTGTTTTTTTTTTAAATTTTGCCACAAAAAATTTAACAACAGTTGATATTTAATAAGTCTCTAAAATGCTCAGAAAAGCTTATGAGTTGCGGTATTTTTAGGTATCTTCAACCTAAGTTTATTTACTCAGTAAACACTATATTTATATCGTCATAAAACCGAACAAGAATATAAAATCCTTCTCAAAATAGTTTAATAAACGTTAAAAACTCAAAAGTCTGCATAGTTGATCGTAATTTCAGTCATTTGTATGAATAATTAATGTCTGAAATGATCTATTGAAGTGAGTTTTAAAAACTGAATTTTAATGACGGCTTATAGTACATGTAGTAAAGTTATGCAAATTTAGTAAGTTAAATCGTTTTTTTCAAGAGATTATAATATTTTAACATGTAATTAATCTTGATTATCAATTTAGTTTTCATTAGTACTTTATACAAGGAGCCGGGGTTAAATCAAACAACGCGTTAATTAAAGGGATAATAATTTGAAGCCAATAGTAATGCGATCCTCAAATGAAATTAGGAATTCATTTTTAGAAATTTATAAATCAGACTTTTAACAACAATAAGTTAAAATTCGGCTTTAATAGCTCTGGAAATAAATTACCAAGAAATAACAAGTTTTTCTGCAGATTAACAAATCCTATTAAAAATATAGTTTTGAAATCCAAGTTTCAAATTAAAACAACTCTACTTACGTATTAGGCACGTTTCTCATAGCTTTGTGTCTGACGAACACGGCAACTAGTGTACCATTGCCCACAACACCTATGACGAATATTAGTGCAAATATCAGAGGTACAATATAGGTCTCCGGCCTCTCGTAGTACGGCTGGTAGCTCTCGGAGCTGTTGGCCATATCGTCGTAAGTCTCGTTGTAGTCTTCCATCGTGCATATTATCTGAAACAAGAGAGGGGTAAGTGTTATTTTTGAGGTAATAACGCGCAGTAATGTGATTGATGTTGTCGCATTCGACTTCCCCGCAACGATATGTAAAATGCCAGAATAAATCTGAAATATTTAAATTTAATACGTTTTATTTATACGTATTATTATTATTTAAAAGTGATGTTTTTGTTACAATAACTGTTGTTCATTTCTTACCCCATAACTGTACGAAAAAATAGCAGTGCCTATGCCATTAGAAATAATCTGTAGGTTAGTGTCCCGTTTCATTTGGATTACCGTGCTGTAGGAAATACACGAAAAAGGCCTTTACAAGGTTTTGCACGGTAGACCCATGTCTCCATAAGCCACAATATACAATGTTACCTGTGTAGGATAACATGTATTATGACAAGAGCCTTAATTTTATATTCTAAATTCAATTTGCTTTAAAGCAATCTGTTTTGGTGTAATACAAATAGCCATTAATAAAATAAATGGGATAGAAAATCAAGGAGTTTTTATTCAGTAATTTTAGATCTTATTTCATAATTAATTCTCACATACCCCACTTTTGCACATTTGGGGCCACGTGCATTTGTAAGTGGGTATATGTAACCTACTACTTCAACACTTGTCTTTAGGAAATAAGGGCAAATTTTTTAATGAAGCAGCTTTAAAAAGCGATCATAATTTTTCGAATGCAGGGATAAGAGTTGTATGTTCTTTTGTGCGCTACATGTTCACCTAGTCCATATCCCTTTGTGTACCATTCAACCGGTAAATGGCTCCCACTTAAAAAACCTTCCCAATGAACGCCGTCGTTTGTTAAATCGTAAACTCAAACAGCTATAATTTTACGGCCCTAAAGTTTAACGGACGCAATTTTCAAGTGCTTTGCCCCTTAACTATATAATATTATGGAAGATTCTCTAAGTAAACGGCAATTTCTGAAGTACATGATTGAATAAAATTTTACTTTTCTTTTTAGGAAGGGCATCCTATTGATTTGAGATTCGAATGATTGTAAAAAGAATCGTTGTCCAATTCAAGCATGCGTACAAAATATTTAAAAATCGAAGTATCGAAATAAAGCATTTTTTTATTATTATCTTGTCCCTAAAATCTTATGACAGTGTCCTACTTGTTGATGTATTCAGCAGGTACAGACTATTTATAGATTGGGACATCTCAAGTGCTATGCTGACTCGCCACAGACGTTTTGTAGAAATAGGCTAAAGAAAACCAATCGGTCGACTTTCAATTAAATTTAATCACGAAATTTAACTGTCACCTAAACGATTATTTTTCAGAACGATTATATTTCCAAGCATTCAAATCTCAAATCAAAAAGATTCCTAAAAAGAAAATTAAAATTCATTTGTTTTCCAACAACAAACATTTTGTCAGACGTATAGTGTATCGTTGCTCTACCTCGATCTTCATTTATAGTATTTGCTAATACAGTGGCAAGAGAAATGCATAGCATTCGTCTTGGAAGATTTCAGCTGTTGAACCAATACGGTTCATGAACAGACGTTTCGTTTTCACTCTTTGGCTACCCTAAGAATATGCTCAGACTTAAATTGAATCGTTCAGAAACTTTCCGCTGTGAGTTCCGGTCAGAAAGCTCACCATTTTGCGGTACAGTCTGATACAGGCTTTTAAAAAGGCCCTTAATGTGTAAATATAATTGACACAGTCACATTAGGGTTGTATTTGACAGGTAAGCCAACAAACTTTGGCTGTATGTTAAATTTGGACGAGACCTTTTCACCGAGTCAATATTGTCTGGAAATTTTTGCATTTAACTTGCACATGTGAGATAAAACAAATAATGTGAGTAAAAAAAAAACAGCAAACTGCTTTGCAGTTTGGCGATTTTTTATGTAATTTTCAAACTTTTTAATAAATAAATAAAAAAAATATAAAAAATTATATTCACATGTATGAATTAATATTTATGAATACTCACTACATAGGAATGTACAAGTATGTATGTATGTATGTATATGATAATTTACTAAAAATATGATTTGATCCGGTTTGGTCCAAAACTAATCGAGCGGTCGAGATAAATGTACCTTATGTATCACAAGTGTACATGAAAGTTCAAATAAATAAATGTAATAAATAGTTATATTATATAACATTGTATTGAATGTTATGTTGTAAAAAGTGTATTGACATCATAGTTTTAATAATGAGCAATTCAAAACCCCATATGACTTATTAACAACTGATTAGGTCTATTAATTAAAATATAATTATACTAACGAAATATACCTACATAAAAATGCTATCTACATAATATCATTTTCATTTAAAAATATTAAGTAAATTCAAAATGAATTTTAAGAATAACAATAACGAATTCAAAAATATCTCAAACGCATTCGAAAATGGCGCCTGACAGCTACATTTAAAAAGTTAGCAGTGTCGGTAACATTAGCGAGAATGCCGAGCTCAGCATAAATGTTTAAGCAAACGTCTTATCATGCAAATGTAAGGAGAAAAGTTTTATGACTTGTTTTTTGTTTCCATAGATAACTTGATTTGTTTACAAGTTTCATTGTAGTGGAGATAAAAATATTGTTTGGCCCTAATGTAAAAATGTGGTAATGGACTAATGTTGGTGTTTTAATAGAATTTCATTTAAACTGACGAAAAAATACATCTTAATCATGATAATTGGACAGGTTTGATTTTTTCATGCATAATTCCTAACCAGCTACTGACTAATAATCGTCTAAAAAAATGTACTGTATTTAAGAAAACCAAAAAACCTTATCGAGCTCTTTCAATCACTGCACAAAGGAGTAAACTCATCTTGGCACCTATTCCTAGCATGACCCAGCTGACCTGACTTCAACTCGGTACAAGCCTTCGTACAACCCTTACCAAGCACGCTGACGTCACAACCAAACTTAAAAATACTACATAACGTTATCACATAATACATCATCAATATAAATCCTCGCGTCTTCACAAGTAAAACTAATAAGCGTAAAAGTTTACTTGATAAGTGTCATCATCAATCATACAACTCCTGTCCCACGGTCATTGACCCATCCCTAAGCGTAATATTATATACTTATCTCAAATCACAGGGGTGTAAAACAGTAAAACCTACTTGGTTACAAGTTTGCATAGAAACAAGAACTGTTTATATTTTAACGAGCGCTAAAATCGATCGTTTTACTTAGATGTATGGGATTGACAGGTTTCCGTGACATGTGACATGTCAATTTAATGCATTTGAGCGATTTCTTAATTGTTAGCAGAAATGTAACTTCTCCACAGGCGCGAAGGAAGTGGTGAACAATATTATGCATATTACTAAAGTTTAGAAACAGCAATTGCTGACGAACATTGTTCAATGTTGCCTTCGAACTTCAAATTGCACCAATTATTAATTTGACAAGTCTGTCGTATTCTGAATACGAATTATGAAGTTAACAGGAACAAGGTACAAATTAAGACTTTTCTAGAGGTATAACTGTATTCGTTATTGATTGGTAATTACTGAACTTCATCTTAAGAGTTAACAAAATAATATTTTAAGAAACTAAGTATCAGTAATAGGAGTCGCTCTCTATTGATGGTAGTAGGTAAATTTAATTGGGAAGACTTTAAGGTATTTATTTTATTATTTATTCAATTTTTTTTTTACAAAAATGTCAATATCTCGCTAAACTGTAAAAGTTTGTTGGAGAAATTAGCGCTCTTAAAACTAAATAATAGTGCTATATGCCCACGTACGTCATACAACTTTTTTGATTAATTGAGATATTTATAATATATGCTAGTTTGAACCAAAAATAGCAGCTAGGAGATACAAGGCAATGAAAATAATTTAATAAAACGATGCAAAACCAGCGAAAAGCCATCGCTTGAAAATATTCGATAAGGTAATAAAATTTTGTTTTAACAATGGAACTTGCGGAATTTGATCTAAATCAAAATACTTTCTGACAAAGACTTGAAAGAATTTGATTGGTTTATTTTCATGTTTAAGAATATTATTTTAGATATACCTATATATAACTTTATTTGACTATCCAACAGGGTTTTTGTCAAAGTACATACATAATATGTATTGTAATAACGTAAGAACTTTTAACTATTTCTATAATATTTATTAATGTTTTAGTGATAGTCGTATCTAAGGCATCTGTAAGAATTGTATGTAGTATTTTTTAAAACTCTTTCAGATGGTCATTAGTGTTTAAGTTCACTAAGCTGTTGTAAAAATAATTACTATAAAGAAACCTTATATCTATTGTGGTATTTCGGTAATTTTGTTGTCAATTTTACTAATAACAGACACTCAACAAAAACAAAAGAGAATACATTAAAAAAAACATCTGTTTCGAATTCTAAATCAAGGCAAAGCCAGAATATGTTACAAAAAAAAAGAATTCTTCCACTTCCACTCTTCGTGACGTCACCATGATTCAAAGTGCACTCAACTAACACGTCCGGCTGTGTATCGTAGAGCACTTTGCAAATACACGTACCTACATACATACACGGTATATACAACATACAGTACACAATGATAGAATGTTTCTATCTCTCTCAGTACTGTGTGACATTGAGTAACTTTCTCTATCACACAGTGGTTAGGTTTAATTTTGATTCATTCAGGTCTCATACGAAATTTGATTATTAATTAAGTGTTAATGAGTTTTTGAATCAATTTATGACTTAAATTCCAGATTTATAAGTCTAAGTAGCATTAGGGACTTTAAATACATTACATTACTGCTATAAATACAGAAAAAATTTAATTGCCTTTCAGATAATGCAAAAGTAACAGCCACTTTCCATAAAAGTTTAAAGTCAATTTACATAACCATTTAAGGAGACTGCGTTTATCATCCAAGTGAATTTTCCACTACAACCTACATCACATATATTGGTTGTCGAAAACGAAAAGCGAACGAAAGCAAGTTTTGTATAACTAAACGAGCAACTACATTGAAAAACATTCTAGCGACGCGATAAACCATCGTTAAAGTACCGAACACCAAGTTTTAAAGGAAAGCGTTAAGAAACTAGTAGGAAAATAGACTTGGTATGCTCCATAGAAGCCTTAGGCGTTAGTTTGGCACGGTCAACCTACCACGACCTCTAAAAGAAACATCATCGTAATTGTGGAAAAGAGAGCGCGCTATACACCGTGTCGTGCCATCTCGCTTCCACACTTGCGATAATATCGCCTACGTCAAGTGGTGACGGCCCCAGTTTCTTTTCAAAATCTTCTCGAAGTTTCGTTTTCTTAATACTTACAGTACCATGCTTGTCGTCATTCAGTCTAACGACGCTATTTGAGTGAAAGTACTTTTTGACACATATGTCTTTGTGAAATGGCTCGGAGATTTCCGCAAGCGATTTCAGCTGTGTTGTGTTGACTTTGGCCTTTGAGGTTTAGTTACAAAGTAAAATATTATGTAAAAGACTGGTGAGATGAGCGATGAAGAAATGCGGGAAAAGGGTTCATCTATAAAAGGAGTTTATTAAATCTATGTATGATAACAAATTATAAGTGTCCTAGCAGTAGGTAAAGACCTCTAAGTCTCTTACAGATAATAATTAAGCATTGATAAGCTTTAATTAGACTGCACGGATAGCCGAGTGATTGAGGTCCCAAACGTAAGGTGCGCGTCGTGTCGTGGTTTGGATCCCCACGTAGGACAAGCATTTGTGTGATTCACGAATGGTTGTCATGACTCCGGGTGTCCTTGTGCACGTGATTTATATGTATATGTGTTTGTGAACGCTCCGTAATACAAGGATTAAATACCTTGCAGGAGGCGTTTTTAAAAATGAAAGAAAATAAAAATAATTTTCCCAAAAATAGGTAATCCCTCTACAAAAAGGTCAAGAATGGAAGACTTCAATAGGATAGTTCCGCTTTTATCACTGGCTTCAAAGCGCGTATCGTTTTGGTAACATTGTTTCGTAATTAATTATTTTAATTTACTACCTTTGACGTGCGAGAGCGGAGTGAACGTTTTCCTCATGTTTCGTTTGTTTTCCTTAAGCCCGTCTTAGTGGGGTAACTCATGCTACTCAAGCTGTATCCGCTTTCATCTTTCTTGTCCATGTGAGAAATGGGTCTAACTGCCCATGATATGGGATACTGTACTGCCCATAATGAGTTGTTGGTTTGAGGTCTGAGCAAACGTTACCCGTTAAGTATGATATTTAGGAAAATCCGTCGAAAGTCGAAGCGAACATTGTTTGGAAAAGATGAAGAAGTCCATTATCCGATTCATATTGTACGCATTTGTTTAAGTGTAATGGGCTACGTGGAATCACACTCAAAGTCATTATTAACATCTGTTAAGCCTAAATAGGGCTTAAGCATAAGAGACATGTGTCAAATTATATTAGACACGTTCGTTTAATGAGTGCGGTTAGCCAAAAGACTTTGACATTTGTCTAAGAGCGTACCTAGTCATTTGTCTCCAGTCTCTAAATTAGATTCCAAGCGAAAGTACCTTCGTTGACACAAAATTCAACATCAAGCGAAATAAGTAATTTCTAAACGAATGAACGATGGTTCATATAAAAATGTTTGGATTAATACGTTCGGGATTATTCCGATACCGAAGACACATCTAACAGTATTATTAAAATCGTAAACGAAATGTCACACGTTTGATCTGGAACCTCAAAAGCGAAAGGTCGTAAGTCTTTTCGAATTGGTTCGTCCTTATGTCTTTGTAGAATTGAGTTTTGATATGTGGAAATGTGTGCGGTGATCCCGAACTTATTTTGGGACGAAAATTACGAAGCCCCTTGATTACGAGCTGTATCAGGTAGAATGAGTGACGTCACGTCGTTTGATACTTCTCTCCGATCACGTTTTGTTAACGACTGGACGAAAATAAGGTTTTAATGTGTTCAGTATTTTTTTATTTATTTGTGTACGTGTGGAACATTTTGCTGGCTGAAAATGTTTTACATTGCTATTTCGTTTTGTAAAATATAATGCGAAGGTAGTTTTGGGATAAGCTTAGTACTTACTTTTGCTGATTGCTTTAACTTGCTATGATATTAAACGCTAATGCTGTGGGAAAACTTGAGGTAAAGCCTCGGTAAGTACTATAACGATATTAGAAGTAAGTCGATTAGGAATGACGATGGTAAATTTCTTTTTGGGAAATAAGTTTTGATGGAGTTTTAGTCAATATTTACGAGAAGATAAATACTAATCCTTTTATATTCATTACTTTTTATGGTATCAACATTGTTAAAAGGTGAATATTCTGGTTGTAGCTGATTGGTTAGTATAAAATTATGTATAATCTTAATTACCACATTATTAGCCCTGTTGACTTCTTCTGTAAGTGTGGACGGTACTTTTAGCTACTCATACGCAAAGACTAAAACGGGACCCTATTAGTTAGGATCCGCTGTCTAAGTCCGTCTGTCAACCGTAATAGGTAGTGGGTTGAAATTTTCAGAAATGATATTCTACTGCACCCACCGTATCCGATTCATTCCTTTGTTCCAGATTTCTTGCAACTATATCAAAATGCAAATTTGTGGACACCGAGCATTTCACGAATCAATATTTTCTGGTTTGAATTTGAAATATCACATGATCGCATAATCATCGTTCCTTTCGTGGAAATCAATCAGGCTATTTCACTAAAATCTGATATTGACTGTGTATTGTAAATGACATAGCTTTGACGTTCAGACATGTTTGTCAGGCCATTAATTATGTTGATACTACACCGATCTGACGCATAGACGCTGCGGCAATACTATGAATTGGCAAATATATAATCACTTATAAACGTGTAGTGTAACTATTTCTGTGTTATGAAATCTACGGATGCCGGCTTTATACATACTTTAAGATCTAAAATAATTGTTTTTTAGTAGTTGATCCCAATTATCTTCTTTTCGAAAAATTTTCAAACTATTTTGATTATTAGTGTTTTAATATCCAGGCGGTGTACCGTCACTGTTATGTTTTTTTAAGACATGGTATATTTATGGCTGATATAACAAAAATATTAACAATAAAGGGGAAGGTTAAGCATCTTTGTTAATGTCTTTAATTTGGGAGTCAAAATAAATTTGTCACGTTATTATTTGTTCACATTTTGTTTACTAAAATCTGTGAAAGTACCGAATCTGTTTAAACACATCGTAAATATTTTTTGCGAAAGTATTATCGAGCGAATGTCTGTAAAAATTGATGGCTGTCATCACACCCACCTAACTGACCATAATGGGCGCATATTGGCCATAATATTTACATAAAATAATATAACGCGATGTACTTAATGATACTATATAGGGTGATATCAAATATTTATATTGTTACTAGCGACAGATCGTGGCTTTGCCCGCATGAGTGAAGTTGATTGATACAAAGACTATGTTACTTTTATTCCTCGTTAAGTATTTTTCGCCTGAAAATGTAACAAACTTACATTCACATTTATAATATTATATCTATACTAATATATAAAGCTGAAGAGTTTGTTTGTTTGTTTGAACGCGCTTAACTCAAGAGCTTCTGGTTCAAATTGAAAAAATATTTTTGTGTTGAATAGACCATTCACCGAGGAAGGTTTTAGGCTGTATACCATCACGCTGCGACTAATAGAAGCGAAGATACAATGGAAAATGTGCAAAAAACAGGGAACTAAGTATCCATTTTAAAATCGGTTTATCGGTTTCGGGCGGGATTAACACAAACATTGTGTTACAAGAATAATAAATACCCCTACATTTCCAAAATTATAAATTTCATACGACGATTATCGTATGTGTATCATGGCGCACAAAATAACCTAAATTGTTTTCGTAACGAGAAACTTCTGACAACATGTGTATGTTTCCACGGAAGCAACAAAACTATGTCGATAGTTTGTATCAAACGATGTATTCTAAAACACTTTATATTCCGGTAAAATACCAACTTTCCACGTGTTTGGTTCAACTTATTTTAATTTTGTTGTACATGTTCGGTGAAGTTTAAAAACAGTTGTTATCACGATGCAAGAAGGTTGTATTTTCTAAGTTTTATGTAAAAGTTGTTTTGCTGACAATACCGAACAACGAAAAGAGTTGTAGTTTTAAATATCTAAACGGCATTTCTTGGCTCATTTAGAGATATTTCTGGTCTATCACTTTCAATGGAGGTCACTTTTCATTTCGCCAAACAAAAAGCCTTCCTATTAGTCTTCGCTGAAACCCTTTATATTTTCCTCTTCGTCTTATTTTGTAGAGATAGCTAGCCCTCGGTCGTACCTAATCATTTAGGGTCGGCATTTTTCTTCTATTCATTCTTTGCCACTTACCTACGTCATCTCAATGTCGCTCTCTACTTGCATTCAATAAATCTATCCATCGTTTGTAACTATCTTTTAAACACATTAAAAAATCATAACAAGCCCTGAATTAAAACAAATTTGTTTAAAAATTTACGCTTTTATTGATGACCATAATCAGCGCTACATTTAGCGTACTTACATTAATTTAAATCAGTTGAAAATCAATATTAATTATAATATCAATATATTACTGAAATAATGAACGAATGAATGAGCATTATTGGTTAAGTGTCATTTTGAAATGACCTGCATTGTATAAGCTTAATTATTCACTCACACCTGCCTATACTCGTTCAGTGCCGTGACACCTTGATGTATAGGATCATTATGCTACTCACTTGGCTATTAAAAGGTAATAATAATTTAATAACACTACATGGAGTCAGTGAAGCGATTTAACAAAGAATTTAATTACCTGCGCTAAAAAGACCTAGCTATCTGAGTGTAAATGAACTACATTAATACAGTCTTCATGGATCTTGAGATTAGCCTCTAAAATATCACAAATATTCCTCTTGATAATACTTATTACAAAAGATTAGCCGAAAAACATTTCTTCCAACAAAGGTAACAAGCTTAACCCGTAAAACAAACCAAAAAGTTTCCATCACATAAAGTGCTAAAACAATCTCATTTCAAACAACTCACAGAGAGAGATGTAAGAATTTTAAAACTAAAGTGCTACGCTCCTACTTAAACGACACGTTTCAACAAGGTTCCGAGTTTTAAAGATTGCAATCGTGCAGCTGGCCTCTTAACCAAGTGACGGTCATTGTGAAAACGGTTGGCACTACGCCCAGTCAGCCAACTTGACAAGACGTCGCGCGCAAGTTCAAATTTTGAATACGAAATTGTTGAACGGAATTGTAAATTTTACTTTCGAGATTTTAAAATAAATTATGCATTCGTATTTTGAACGCGTGGAAAATACAGACCTGTATTATAGAACGCTATCCTTTGTTCCACATTTGAAATGCTCCCGTGGATGCGTCCAGTACAGTAATTAGGCTATAAATAACCGGTGTTTGTTGTTAAATATACCTACAATTATTAAGGACGCCCACTACTGCTCTTTATTTTCTATTAGTGAGCAAATCGAGATTTTTAATTTCATATTATCTATTGAAATACCCTGGACTCAGTTCCCGCAGTTTTACAATAGAGGATATCAATGAAAATTATGAATTCAGATTCCGAACCTGTGTAAATATAGCTGCAGTTATGTTTAAAAAATTGATTGTTTTTGTTCCCAATTGATTTAAATACTCAATAGTTTATTATTTTTACCATAATGTATAGAAAATATCGTTACTTTGTGTACATTTTTAATGAATGCCATTCAAATAGTTTGTATAAATTGCGTCATAAATCGTTCCGAAAAAGGCAATTTATTTAAAAAAACAGGAATGAAACGCAGAGCTCCAATAATATTTATTAAAGTTTGGTATCGTTTGTCCTTGTGAAAAATGCTGGCCTCTCAAACTTTGCACAAAAATTATAACTTCATTTATATACTTCGAATATAATCTTGAACATTTATTTCCGAATTTTTAACGCTCTTTCTTGTTAAAGATTAAGGCTGTTATTAGAACGTATGAAAATGGGGAAGACATTTTAAAATCGAAAACGATCCCACGGAAACATAAAATCGGAATAAAAAGTATCCTATGTGTTCATCCTGGTATTAAACTATCGGTATACCAAATTTCGTGTAAATCCATTGTGTTTTTTATAATACTAGTAATGCTAGTAATTACTAGTGGGGCACCGCCGATAAATACGCGCGAGTATACCGTTACATCTATACTTCTATACTAATATATAAAGCTGAAGAGTTTGTTTGTTTGTTTGTACGCGCTAATCTCAGGAACTACTGGTTTAAATTGAAAAAATCTTTTTGTGTTGAATAGACCATTCATCGAGTAAGGTTTTAAGCTATATACTATCAGGCTGCAACTAAAAGGAGCGAAGATACAATGGAAAATGTGGAAAAAACAAGGAAAATTATTCGTCTTCGAGGGCTTCCGTTCAAAAATTCCTAACTTATATATTCTAACCACGCGGACGAAGTCGCGGGTAACAGCTAGTTATTTAATAAATCCATTGATATTTTTGCGTTAAAGAGGAACCAACATTCATATACAAACTCTCGCGTTTGTAATATTAGCAGGAATTGTACTTTTCATAACGAGAGTAAAACTGGTGACTTTGGAGCACGTAAATCCTGTGCTCCTTCAACAAGGTTGTGATGCATTTTAATAAAACCTCTGCCTAATAAAAGCTTCTCATACAACGGTTGTACAAAATGCAGTTCCACGGAATTCTTACATGAAAAATGTTCAGCGGAAAGACAACAATGTTGAATTAAGTTTTTAAATATGGTGGTCCTTTGTTATTTTTAGGGTTCCGTACGTCTGAATACAAAAACGGAACCCTCATAGGATCACTCGTGTGTCTGTCCGTCCGTCGCTTACAGTCAATTATCTCCGAATCTATTAAACCGATTAAGTAGAAATTTGGTACACATATCAATTCCTGTGACCCAAACACAGAAGTGTGACGTGAGCAGGTGAAATCTGTATATGGGGGGTCATTTTTGGGGGGGAAGTGGAAAATTAAAAAAAAAAACTGAAAACTGCATCGTGTGGCACATCAAATGAAAGGTCTTGTTGAGAAGATCTTAAATGTATTTTTTTGTAATTTTAAAATAAATCGTTTCCAAGTTATTCAAGAAAATAGACGAAAATTGACCATTCCCCCCCACTTATCTCCGAAACTACTGAACCTAAAATTTTGAAAAAAATACAGATATTAGTTTTCTCCTTATAGATTATAGGAAAACCTATAAGAAGTCCATGATATTAAAATAACATGGTAAATCACTCAATATTGTGCGTACCAACTTACATTTGCAGGTGGAATGTGTGGGAGAAAATATTTTTTAACTCCAAAACATGATAGGTAACATCGTACGAAACCCTCTTCACGCGAGTTCGACTCGCACTTGTCCCCTTTTTTTCAAATTTAATATTTCGGTTTATACCGGCTGCATTGTTATGGAAGAACTTAATTCTAAATAGGTGATTAAATGAAGGTTTACTATGTAAAGAACCTGGCGGTTGGACAGGGTTCTGATAATCAAGAAAATTAAATATTTTATTTAGTTACTTTGACGCGGTATATTAAGTGGTATATTTTTTTTACTCTCTGATAGGCTGGCGAAATGGTTTCTGGATAAAATGTAGAAATGACAGATTTGTAGGAAAGTTAAGTCATGACGGACAGAAATGGAGAAATATTCTTATCAACGAGAACATTTTTTTTTCTTTCTTTGAAATTTTACTCACATTAATGTGTTATGGGTATTTGGAAATAACATTTATTTTCAAAAAGTCACGTGACTTAAACTACTCGCTTTACATTTGAGCAATCCGATTAACTTAAACGATTATGCAAATGTCATTTTATTTCATGTTGATCTGAAATATAATTGATTAACAGAGTAGTATTCCCATTCGCTACTGTGTGGCATCGCGAATTTTTTCAGAGAATAAAAAAAAAAGTTTTTTAGTCTATGGCAACTCACAACTAAACGTCACTTTCTTTTTTCGCGACTTAACGGCATCGTGGTGATTTTGTTAATTACACTTTAATTACGTTATTTAAATAGTTTTTGGCATATTTCAAGTCGAAAAAGTATTGCCAAGTGATACAAAAGCCTTGAAAATACTGGCCAAGATGTTTAAAAGTGATCTTCGAGACTATAAAGGCGCTGCGGAGTTAATGCAGGATGCGTGTACGCAGCCCTTGCCCTAGGTTCATCGCCGTGGGATGGAAACCCAAATTACGGAATATAAACGATGGAACACTGACCCATAACCTCAAAGAGGGGGGCCAACAGGTGAGGTTTTCTCTGATTTTAGGTTCAGCGAACAAGGACGCAAATATGATGTGAGATGATGCGAAATACTAAAAACATGCATGAACCGAGCGGGTCCGAGAGACTTTAGCTCGAAGATCGGGCACTTCGCGAGACGTCGTAGCTCTGATAAACCCTACTGCAAAGTTCGGGACGCGAGCCCGCAACTTTGATAGTACACAAAACAACATGCATTACGTATAACCGAGCTAGTACGCGATGCTCCACGCTCGATGTTAAATTGTGGGCGCCCCCAAATTACGGAATATAAACGATGGAACACTGACCCATAACCTCAAAGAGGGGGGCCAACAGGTGAGGTTTTCTCTGATTTTAGGTTCAGTGAACAAGGACACAAATATGATGTAAGATGATGCGAAGTACTAAAGACATGCATGAACCGAGCGGGTACGAGAGACTCTAGCTCGAAGATCGGGCTCTTCGCGAGACGTCGTAGCTCTGATAAACCCTACTGCAAAGTTCGGGACGCGAGCCCGCAATTTTGACAGTACACAAACAACATGCATTACTACAAAGTTCGGGACGCGAGCCCGCAACTTTGATGGTACACAAACAACATGCATTACTACAAAGTTCGGGACGCGAGCCCGCAACTTTGATGTTACACAAAGAACATGCATTACTACAAAGTTCGGGACGCGAGCCCGCAACTTTGATAGAACAACATGCATTAAGTATAACCGAGCTTGTACGCGAGACAGCTCGAAGATCAAAACTTCGTACGAGATACGACAGTTTTGATGAAGAACATACTATGTTCACTGGTTCTCACAGTCCACAACAAGAACCAATGGTGACACTCTTCGAGGTGGATTCGAGGCTCAAGATAGAAACAAGACCAATGCACCTATCAAGAATGTATAACAAAAGTTATAACCGAATACCACCTCTAAACCTAAGCAAGGACTGTGGAAAACATAAGTGGTCCGGCATCAAACCAAAGTGCTAGCACAGCAAGGTGGACCCAAGAGTGGTATGATACAACTGTGACACCCTCGCTGAACAGGACACAGGAAGGGTGGCCCCGAGAGGGTACACCATGCCATGCATCCAGCAGGCAATTGTCAACCAGGTATATGTAATATATCTAACTGTCTTTCATGTTGTGAACATACCACCACTAATGTACCTTAAAATACTTGAACATAACATTGTTTACATAAACAATATACATATAAATGAAATCAACAATATGTGTCAGACCATCAATAACTCATGAGTTAGGGGCTGTACAAATATGCACTCACAGTAAAAAATTCTATCTATATACATATATGTCTAAAGATTTAATATTCTTAAGACCACCAAACTCAACGGACAGATCAGATTTGTTCTTAACTGAAAACCAAAAATATATATAGAAAAATATTATAGTTTTCAAATTGTGGATATGGGAACCTTGGACCATCAATATCACATGTCTTGCACAGTCTTAAGATAAAACTGATTCCTTAGGTTCAATAACACCTAAACTCAGAAAAATTAATCCGCTTTGAGTTTAAAAATGTCATATAAATTTACTGCAATTCCATGTAGTCCATGTACGGCACCCACAGTCCTTACAGACTAGAAATTTAACAAACTGTTGTCTGAATGACCACCCATTGGTTAGAATCAGTATAAATGTCTGGCTGACAGAGGGGCTACACTCACATTTATCTAAATGATTTTCCCTCATTGTTAACTATGATTAAAGTATATTAGTGCACTAAATACTTTAGGTATACTATGAATAGAGACTAGTTAACATCAGAAATACAGCAAGAATGCAACTCCTATAGAGATACTAAATATCAATGATATTAAACATTGCCCAATCAGCAAATTGGCAAGGTTGTTGGGAACCTTCTGTGAACCTGCCCAAGAGGTTATGTTCAAACACACACAAAAAAATAATAGAACAAGTTAAGTACTTAGCCTTGTTGCATAACAATAGCAATCTTGATGCTGTCAACTGACCTAAGATGGGGCCCCATTACATAATCCGAAACTATAAGAACATTATAGAAAATGTATACTAGAACTAGTTTCTAAAGCTTTTCTAATAGAATGGTGACACATTGTAATGGCGAAAACAATTGTAGTGTGGTGCCTTGTTTAGAATGATGACTTGCATTTAATACATCAATTAGAACATAATATTAACTGGATTAAAACACATTGCAAGATTATACAGCCAGAGTAACATGGCTGCAAATACATAAGTAAGATAAATAGTGCTCAGTTCCACATGTAAGTCAACGAAAAAACCATACTTGTTTCGTTATCAATAGATTTTGGGCCCCACAAGTTTATCTATAGCAATAAAAACAATGTGACACACACATCTCTAAGAAGTGAGGCACCCAATAACATTAATGCTACTAAACACTAAATGTATATGCATCAATACTTAGTGGACATGAATATGTTTTTTAAGCATTCCCAACATTTGTTTACCTTACTAAATGTTTCAGAATATTAATAATGACAAAGCAAAAAGTCACTAAGTTCTTATTCACCCAACTTTGGGATTTTTAACCGACAACACACACTGAGCAGACTAGGTGCCCTGACAAAAAGCATCTCTTAGGGGAAGCAGTTAGAAGCCAACGTTAGATAGCTCATTAACCATCATGTTACCATCTGTGTCAACAAAGCAGTAACCGGGATCCTATTTTGATCTTCACCCTTATTAATTAGGAAACATTAATAGAAAGTTTAGAGAATGGAGCTAGCTTCAAAACCCTAAATTTCCACAAATCAGCATTGACTCTAAAGATGGGAGAGGAATTAGGTATGGATAACAAAGGATTTCTGAGAGGCTTACTCAGATTGAGATTTGCCTGTATTACAGAAAGCCAGAACCCATATTTTGTATTGAACCAGCTAACTCATCTGCTAGCTGCCTCAAAACACAATATTATAAACATATTGCTTATCGGTTAAGAAAGTATAGATGGTTATTAAATAGAACTTGCAACAACTGGTTGCAAGCAACATGATGACAAAATAGGCTAGAACATAATTATATGGCACAGGAATAACTCTGTTGACAATAGACACAAACATACATATATTATGTTAATGATACATACAATACACCTGTATCTGAAGACACAGAATTATTTAGTTATTTATTTGAACCAAGACACAAACATCTTCTAACTCCTAGCTTGGATAGCTGCTCAATGGGTACTAGCCGCCCTCTCATACATTAAACTAAATAACATAGCCCATGTCACACCCTGACAATTAATAAGATGAGAATTGTGATAACCAACCTTACTCTCAGTAAAAAAGGAAAGGAACCATAATGTACTTTTTACTTTTAAGATCATAAATTATGGCTAACTTCTAAGATTTAAAGATCCTTGTAGCCTTAACCAATACCTGAAATAAGTTAACTTTACCATATTAAAAGTTTTACCCTTGGCCTTCAAAACAGTTAATCAGGTATCAAATTTATACCTGCTGACAGCTGTATCCCACACTCCAGCAGTACATCTGCAAGAGCAGCAGGAATGCTCTTGAGTTTAATCAGGGAAAAAGGTGGTTTGGTTGTAGGTTCTACTACCTTTGCAAGGCCTTATAGCTCATGTCTTAGGAACCGACAACTGCAGTGACAAAAATTTTAATTTAATTTTAATCATAATTGAGTGACTTACAAACTGCAACTGACAGTAAATGGAATATATCATTATCATCTTGTTATTTCTTATTAATAGCTTATAAATAAGAAATACTTGCAGTACCTTAAATACTCTTATTATTACTGCGCTAAAAAAGAGCAAAAATTAGTAACTAATTATCTAATTTTATGGCAAAATTAAAACAATATGAAGAAAATCTGTATTACTAAAAAAATCATAATTACATTGTAAATAATTATCAAATTGTTTGACACAATTAACACAATGTGTAGAAAATTTGTTACTAAAAATTTATTGTTACATTGTTAATAATGAATAATTAATTATCAAACTGTACACAATATCACTATGTATTGGAAATGTGTCTTACTCAAAATCCATAGTTACATTGTTAAAAGCTAATGGTTAAGTATCAAATTGCACAAGGTGCAGGAAATTTGTATGACTTAAAAAAAGTCATAGTTACATTGATGTCAAAAAGAGCACAAATTGGTAATTAATAGTCAATCATGAAATTGGTGGACACAGTCTCCACAATATGTGGAACAATTGATAAAGATATATTTATTTGCATAAACATGTGTAACATAACATCAAATTTGTTCATTGTTCCACTTAAAAACTCATATTACATTAATCTCAGTAATAGAACAAAGATAAAGAAGTATTTATTTGCCTAAAACATGTATTAAACATTTTTTGATGTGGTGAAAATATAAGGACAATATATGCATCAACATGTTCTGCCCTTTTGGCTTACAAATTTGGCATTAAGAAAAATTTGTTAATTACTACAGACTAAAAAATGAAAATTAATAGTTGATCAATAATCAATGTGTATGACAGAATATATGTATTAAACATTTTTTGATGTGGTGAAAATATAAGGACAATATATGCATCAACATGTTCTGCCCTTTTGGCTTACAAATTTGGCATTTAGAAAAATTTGTTAATTACTACAGACTAATTTTATAAAAAATGAAAATTAATAGTTGATCAATAATCAATGTGTATGACAGAATATATGTATTAAACATTTTTTAATGTGGTGAAAATATAAGGACAATATATGCATCAACATGTTCTGCCCTTTTGGCTTACAAATTTGGCATTTAGAAAAATTTGTTAATTACTACAGACTAATTTTATAAAAAATGGAAATTAATAGTTGATCAATAATCAATGTGTATGACAGAATATATGGATAAAAACAAATATAGATACTAATATTAGGATAATATGCCACTATAAATAGATATCTTAATAATTATAAAGCCTTAACCGTTATTCATCATATCCAGGCTTATAAGATGTACCCATTATGCCTCAATCTCTGAACAACTACTCTGTTAATCAATTATATTTCAGATCAACATGAAATAAAATTGAGGATTGGATTAACTTACCTAAGTGACATCCAATCGTAATTTTATGAAGGTTGATCTGAAATATAATCACCCACCGCAACCCCAGCATCAATAGCTGAACCCTGGCATAATGGGACCCACAAAATCATGGTTAGCTCTAAATCAGTGACGTTTAGTTGTGAG
Organism: Trichoplusia ni; assembly: GCF_003590095.1. Lineage (NCBI taxonomy): Eukaryota > Metazoa > Arthropoda > Insecta > Lepidoptera > Noctuidae > Trichoplusia > Trichoplusia ni. The sequence continues at coordinate 11,783,205 of NC_039486.1, forward strand.
TTGCCATAGACTAAAAAACTTTTTTTTTTATTCTCTGAAAAAATTCGCGATGCCACACAGTAGCGAATGGGAATACTACTCTGTTAATCAATTATATTTCAGATCAACCTTCATAAAATTACGATTGGATGTCACTTAGGTAAGTTAATCCAATCCTCAACTAGTCCTCAGAGGCAGGTGCTTTCAATTTCCACAAGACATTGTACGTAATAGCTCATTATACAATACTATTATTAGATAGCATACGGGTTCCGTAGCATTTCAATTTAGAATAATGTCATAGAAATGTCTGAAGTGATTATTTTGTATGAGACAAGAGGTGTTTGTTCTATTTGAGATTTTATTGTGATACATTAATACTATATTCAGACAACATTTGTTTTTTGTTCGGCCTAAAAAAAACTGAAATTGATTGAACTGAAAAAAACAAATTCTATCCTTTTATTTATCTTTGAAATTACTTTAACTGAAGAAACTGGTTTGCCATGTTTACAATTTTATTAGGTATTCATTTAAAATTTCAAACTCATTTTTAAGCTTAAGGACATAGACCATTGACCTATCATGCCTTGAACAAAAATATAAAAATAGAACGTCTATTTTAAGAACAAAAAAAGCAATAAATAAAATTTAAAAAGTATTTTCCGAACTTTCGTAAGAAGCATCGAGAGTTATCCAAAGTTGAATCCAGTTCAAGATTTATAGGCCGACGACATACGAACGGTGTTTAATGTCCCACTTGGGACATTCGCGGGTCAACTTTCGTCCCGATTTATCAACACTTACAAGTCAAGGCCGATTATAACGGCTGAACTAAGTTTCTCTTTTTAAAAGTAGGTTTATTTAAATAAACTCGAGAATGCTCAACCAAATTAAAAAAAATATAACATGATTATTTCTTTCAATTCTGCTTTATTTGAATATAAAACTCAAATTTCACATTTTCAATCGAAAAAAGAACGTTAAATATTTATCAAACACGAAAATCAAACGTTTGGCTTTTAATATTTAAATACACCTTAAATCAAATGCTACAAATCGATTTGACGTCAAATAAACTAAAAAGCTTTTTGATAACTGATACAAATTTTACTGCTACTTAAAACTGTATAATACTTTAACAAATTGGCCTTCATTATTGCCTGTACTAGGGTTAATTTATGAACACTGCAACGATAGCCAAGTGGTGTCGCGTGTTTGATCCCCGCGTATAACAAGGATTCTTGAAATCCACGGTCGCTTTTTCTGAGTCTTGTTTGTCATTGTGACTTAAAAGTTTGTGAACCTGCCAATTCCTTACAGCATCAATCGTAAAAAATCCGCACATTCTTAGATCGTGTACCAATTGATCCTCAATCCCTTGTATTAAATCCTTTTTTGTCGCAACCTCTATTCCATATCTACTCCGTATTCGCCCGATCTCTACATTAGACTACTAATAATAAACACTATGTCATTGTTCATACTCCGTAAGTTAACACTAGCGTGTATAAAGGCACACGTGCATTCAAGCACTGTTTTCACTGAACCACTCATTCATTAAAAGTTTCCCCAGCTTTTGTGAGTAGATACATTCATATTACATAGAGTACCGTTAGCAACATCAGTCAATGAATAAAATTAATTTTGTTGCTAAGCTTCAAAATCACCTATATCCCTACGTTATATCAAAAAAAGGAGTTTTCATTGATTTCCCATTGTTTTTTTTATTTTATGTTTGTTTTGCTGATAGTACTTATAAACGAACTAATTTAATCAAGGCTGTATTCGTGAACGTCGTCCAACCGAATTGTTTTTAATTTCACTCGCTTTAACAAAATAACCAAAGTTGATTCCGATATATTGTTTCGGGTCATAGTAACAGACTTAATATTGTTGTACAAAATCAAAACAATGATTTACACTGTACGGTAGTGGAATACGAAAATGGACTTTCGCGTAATGGAATAAAGTTGATAATTGAATCTCTCGATAGTCATTACTGACTGTATACGTAAGTTAATTTTATTAGTTTTGTATGTGGATGCAGCTGTGCTCTGTTTACTATTGGGTGGGTTAATGCATTGGGTTTGTTTCAATAAGCTATCCGAATAATAATTGTACGTAATTGTGATTTAATTAAACAAATCTATACTTCTATACTAATATATAAACCTGAAGAGTTTGTTTGTTTGTTTGTTTGAACGCGCTAATCTCAAGAACTACAGGTCCAAATTGAAAAATTATTTTTGTGTTGAATAGACCATTCATCGAGGAAGGCTTTAGGCTATAAACCATCATGCTGCGACTAAAAGGAGCGAAGATACAATGGAAAATGTGAAATATCAGGGCGGGTATAAATTATAACGTACCCACGGGGACGAAGTCGCGGGCAACAGCTAGTTAATTATAAAATTAAACGTTTATCGTGATTGGTGAGGTCTGAATAATAGTGAGCAACAATCCGGGGATTGTCTTATTAAATATTTTTTGGATATGTATTTTCATGGTTTCGGAACTAATGCGTGTCTGAATATAGCCATATTTCGGGCCCATATTCACAAAATAATGAAACTCTGTATTATGGCATACGAATTTATCTGAACACCTCACGTTTTATAGAGCAACAGCCTTCGAGGTAGTCACAAACAGTTTTAATATATACAGTATTCCATGGAAAAGCTGGATGCCATAAAATGACTCGACAACTGTCAATAATCAAGTTCATAATTATCATATTATATAAATTGAAGGCGCTGACAATAATGAATGTGTAATAGAAGAACGTACACAAATATACGGAATATAATCTTAAAACATCAAACATACAAAACGAAATAGGTGATCCAATTACAAAGCCAACCTTAATAGCTCTTAATGACCGGCAAACGAAAAAGCCATAAAACAAGATTAAAAATAAATTCAAATTATCAATAATTATAACTTTATGCTTCCTTAATTTCTTTAAATAAAATCTTTGAAGTTCACTCGAAGAGAAAATTGAGGTTTAATTAAAATTATGAGTATTAAAATTAAAAGACAAATTAATGATGCTGTAATCTGATAACGTAGATGTTAAGATGACGTAAAATAACATCTAAATACTGTTAACGTTTAATTGTTTTTGAGAAATAATGTTTGAACATTTCTTTATTTTATATTTTTGTGTTGATGTTGTTGTTACAACTTGTAGCAGACGGACGCACAGACGCATAGACGGTCAGACGGCGAATAATCAGTAATAAGGATCCATTTTTAGCTTATGCGTACGAGACTCTAATTACGATTCAAATGAATGTAAAACATTCTGAAATCTATAACGGTAATTGATTTCCACTTTGATTGACTATTATTCGCTTATTAAGTCCCAAAACAGTATACTGTTAGATTATAAATGAATTTTAATGATAGCTACAAACCAATTACAATTAAGTGAAGATTATTATTAATTTAATTCATGATTGATTCGCTTCATTAAGCTCTATTATGTTACACACAGATAATATATGTATATGGATAATTATATCCTGAATCGAAATGTCACAGAAACACACCTACCACCATTTCTTAAAGACTGTTGCAATCGTGGAAGCGAGAAGGCACGCGACATTGTAAAGTAGCGTCTCTTTTCCACAACTGCATTAGTCCTGCTTTAAGAGTTGCGAGGTAAGCAGAAAATGTATTATTTTTTAATCAAATTAAAGTAAATATTACACCTTCTAAGACGAAGACTCAAGTAAGCTTAGGCTCGGTGATCATAAGGGCTAGATTGAAGGTTGAAAATGCCTTGCATCAGCCACCATAAATGGCCTTTGGTGATAGATGGGATCCAGGGCGGAAAAACTACATGGGGTTTTTCCCGGGTAAAAAACCCTCTTTAATCTTGAAGTTAATATAAAAATGTAAAGCTAAATATGAGGCATAATATATTCGAATAAATAATCAAGCTAGCGTCTTCATAGCACAGTTCCATCAAAAAACGTGACAAATGACACTCACTTTCCTTTTGGGTGTCGGTGTGAAAAACTGACGATATATCCTCCTTTTCGATCTTATGAAGACATAGACACAGGCTGTTGCCTACTCAGGCGCCGAAAACCCTTCCGTGCTACGAGCTATCATAATACTTGGTAAATTGGATATATTTGTCACCTGTCACTTTGGATACTGTTATACTGTATTTGGTACTAGTCGCGTAAGCCCGTTTCCTGTGAATATATCTTACGATACTATTTATGTCATCGGCTTGTATCATGGCATACGTGTGAGTAATAATCTTAGTGCTATTAATTATTCACTTAAATCTTGTTATGATTAAAATGTAAAAGGTAATGAGATAACGTCAGAATGATTGATTCATTACCTTCGAAAAGTTTTAATTATAATTTTGATGGATTTGGGATTTAAACAAAAAGGTGTTATTTGTCGATTATTTTTGATTAGAATCTGTCCTTTTTCACTGTTTCGGAATAATGATGAATTTATGTAGGCTATAAGATGTTTACATATTTACTACGTATAACTTGTGTTAGTCATGATTTTAAAACTTTGTCTGAACGGTGTCACTTTATATTTTTATTCATGATGAAATTTATATTTTTAGGTTAGGCAACGGTGGTTACGGTCACACATAATATGTCTTTAAAAATATAAGTATTTGAGAGTGAGTATCTACAAAATTATTTGTTACCTAAATCATATGTTTTTCTTTCCAGGGAATCATTGTCGAGAATTTGACTCGCAAAACTTGAAACCAGCCAACTGACTGGTTTTTTATCGTTTATCTTTGACGTATTTCCTTTATTTATCCGTCCGGAGGTAGTAAACTTCATACGTTTACTTATATATTAGAATACACTTAGTTATAAAATAAAACTAGGACTTCACTATGACAATGGATTAATTGTGAAGCTTCATTTTCAGCTTCATTTGAATTCACAATAGGGTAACGGCTATTAATATCACAATTATCTATTCAAGATCAAATGAGGACTTCCCACTGTTGTCTAACTTTGTCTAACGTCTTAACCTAAACTGAAATCCAGGAATTGAATTGGAAGCTGTGAGTCAATTACTAGAGAATTGATATTAATTAAACTCTCTGTCGAAGTGAATATTGGTTATAAGAATAGAATGAATAGGATGGATGTGAAGGGCAGGACGAATAGAATGGCATAGACCAATAGCAGCCTATGCCTAAGAGTGGGCTATTTAATGCTGATGATGATGATGGTGATGATGGTAAAAAATATTTAGACAATTCTGTTGTTTTTCTTCGATTGATTATTTTTTTACTAGCTGTTGCCAGCGACTTCGTCCGCGAGGTTCGAAGATATAAGTTATGATTTATACCTGCTCTGTTTTTTCCACATTTTCCATTGTATATCTTCGCTCCTATTAGTCGCAGCGTGATGGTATATAACCTAAAACCTTCCTCAATGAATGGTCTATTCAACACAAAAATATTTTTTCAATCTGCACCAAACAAATAAACAAACAAACTCTTCAGCTTTATATATTAAGTATAGATATTTATTTAATAATCAGATAAATATGGTAGCGGTTTTGCGAGGCGAAATCGCATTCATCAAAACATGATTCCAAAATTTTAAGGACTAACAACTTTTTAGTAAGGACTGCAGTTGTGGAAGACAGATGCTGTAGGTCACTAAATTTGTCGCCCCTCTTTCATTACTTTGGAAATTTTCTTTAGGAAATGGTAGCCTTTCAGATTCCTGTCAACAGGAAGTAGGGTTTCTTCCTTAAGAAACTACATGCTATAACATACTAAATACATGAAAACCAGATTTCCAACGAAATTTGATATCGGATTTTCACAAGGGGCGGGCAGATTACTGTTAATGGTTAATTTTAAGAAACTTCTCCCGTATTTAGGAATTTCAGTTTTGCGTCACGGAAGGCTTCACAAACATTCAAATCACACTAAGGCTAGACCTAAGCGGGATTCGAAACCGCCATATGGCAGGCAGTGGGTTTGGCGTGATGAACTTTACCACCCGGCTATCCCTGCAATCAGAAACTTTATAGAATGGCATTTACCAACATTTATAGGCTGATATGATAAATGACTAAGCCCCTTGATATCATCCACATAAATGCCGTTTACTATCACTAACCGATATAAAATGCATGCATATGTTAATCCAGATTATCAAATGTATGTATATAAATTTAGTCCAAATCAATTTATTTGGTAGATAGTATTTGTGTGAAATAATAACAAACATTGATTTATTTTTTGTTTCTGGAGGCCTACCTTCTTTTAAGGTACGTTGTAACCTGTAAGCTATAGCTCATCTCAGCTCAGCCCAGGACTTGGCCCATGCCGATGCGTTCGTGATTAACGCGCTCCTAAAATAGATGTCTGCGGCCCCGGGACAAAGAATGGAAAAATCCGATCAATAAAATCCGGACACTTCCTTCTGCTCAACCCAAAGGGATCGTTTGATGATTTCCCATCCGGAAAAAACTGTAGTTGGATTTAGTAATTGCGACTAAAGAAATACTTATCTGCATTGTGGAAGACAGATTCCACTCTACGCCGTTTAGTTTGTATGCTAAGCGCCTAGTTCTTGGTTTCAACATAATGCATCGCATAAAGACATTGAGAACATCTGCGACTACATAATAAAGTGTAGACAAAATAGCTCTCGTTAAAGAAGATTGCAATCTTCCTTAAACGAGAGCGTTGATTATCGCCTTGTAAGATGATATATTGAGTGCATTTGATGTTAGTAAAGTACATGTTTTGGGTTACTTGTAATTTTGCCAATTGTCTTATGTGTAAAAAGTTGATAGCATTTTATTATAAAAAAACAAAGGGGCACGTAATAGGATGGACTTGAAGAGAAAACATTTTTTTGGCATAAATACATAGAGGCCTATGCCCGGCCTATACCCTCATTGAAGACTTATGATGATGATAGAGGTGTTTTTGATTTTGAAAGACCTTATTTAAAAATATTAAAACTATTTCTAAGTTAACTCAGCAATTATATGTTGCAAGAGTAACTATCGAATTGGCTACTACGGTAAATTAAAGTCAAAATTAAACTCAACTTAAACTTCCATACTTTACAGTATACAGCGTAAGAAGAAATAACCTAAAAACTCGTATGGATTCCTACAAAAAGTTCTTCACATCCGTACTCTAAGTAACTTTGTACCGAAATAAAACTGTTATAGGATATTTTAAACGCAATAAAGAAACCTCTCTCAATTTACGAGCGCATTTCTCTAACTCTATTCGAAGTGTATCTGTGAATTTCTTAGAGAATGCAATAAATCGTTATTTCTTTGTTTCAGAGTTAGAAGTACTTTTCAAGAACCAATAAATTGCTTTTGCTATGTATTCCGAACGATTCTCGATGAAAGTTGTCAGAGAATGTCCTATTTTTTATTTATAATTTAATTTCTGTCGTGTCCAAAAATGTCTGGGCTATTTATTGCGTGCGTTTTCCTTCGGCCCTTATCCCATGTTATGTGCTATGTATGTTGTTTGACTTCCCAACTACACTGTCATGAAAAGAAACTCTTGTTATAAAGTGAGATTTGTGGCTAAAGATAAATACTACCGTATTGGTCATGTTTTGTTTGCACTGGTTCGACCCATTGTGACTAGCATCTGTGTGATTCACGAATGCTTTTTCTAAGTCTGGATGACTTTTGGACGTAAAAATCAGTGGAAATGGTTGTGAACCCCTGCGACTCGGGTATTAATTTCTTAAGAGTGGAAACCGAAGAGAAATTACAATATTTATTTGAGGAATTTTCTTTTAATAACATTTTTGATCAAGCAATCGCCCAGTCCATCTAAAAAAATACTGCTCTTAACTTAGAAAATAAATATATCAACGGAAGTAAACCTGAAACCCACAAATTCTTCAAACTTTAAAAACTTGTTAAAATTTAAATTGCGTTTCGTCCAAAAATGGAGTTCGAATTTCAATTAACTAGCGGCGCCTGGCGAGATAAGGCGTCGTGTCTGCGACCAGTATTGGAACTAATCACAAGTGTGAAAGAAGGACGCCGCTCTACGCTATGTAGAGCACTATCTCACTCCCACACTTACAACTGACTTACTTCGACAGTTTCTGGTAGATCCTCAGCGGTATATCGGTAAACCGAGTTCCGAAGCTTAGCGCTCTCCTTGAGAGCTCAGAACTTGTAAACTTCACACGTAATTAAGCAAATTCCGGTTGGAGCAAGTATGTAAGATTTTTGATATATACTTTGAACATAAGTACTCTGACGAACGTTAAGTACATAATATATTGCATAGTGCATATTTCAATGTAATTGTTGAACGTGATTTTAATACACATGACGTATCGAGTATCAAATAAATAAAAATAGCACATGATGAATAATATTTTTTTTTAATTTCTATAGAATTTTTATAAGGCGTATGAACTGTATTCATACGATGGTTTTATAAACAACCTAATACTTGGAATACTTAATGTATTTCGTAGGAAAATTGACAAGGTATTTTATGAATTTCAAGAAAACAGATGAAATATAATATCGCTGATTACAGTCTCGCGGAGATACAATAAAGAAAATTATTTAAATAACTTTCGTTAATCGGATTCGTGAATTAAGGACTCTGGTTAGGTCCAATACTAGTTAAGCTATCCCAATAAACACGTGTGGGTAAACCGTTATGCAATATATAAAAAAGAAAATGAATTAAAAAGTCCTAATGCAAATTAATTTCCCTTGAGATAGTTAAAAAAAAAAAAAGATTTTCTATTTCATATTACGAAATAGCCTAATGTAATAACAGACAGGACAGACATTAATATAATTGTTACGATATTCATTCGTTTTTACGAGTCTACTGCGTAAGAATGTTCTGGGATTGAAGGTTAGTGCCATCTGCTACCAAGATATTGTTACTTATTCCAACAAAAATACACTAGTTCTGTAGTTTCTTCAGGAATCGGAAGCTGATATAAAATTGATTTTCTTGGGATTTATTAGAATACGAAGTATTTAATAAATAAGTAACGGAACCCTAGTACGGCACCTAAAACTTTTAAACCTTGACAGCTAAAGAGTTGAAATTTTCACAGATGAAGTATTTCTGTGACCGCAAAAATGAAGGTGGACAATAAGCATCGGTTGATACGGTCGTATTGGGGAAACATACATTTTTTTTATTCTTTTTTGTAACCTACCTTCTCTGTCCTTAACCTATTTGTACGGAACTCTGAGTGCCCCTACTCCGACTCACACTTGTCCGGTTATTCATTTCAACTTTTTGCCATACATACACATACAAATCTTGGATCTTGAAAAATAGTTTCGCAATACATGAGTCGATACAAATATAACTTCAAAAAGTGCTGAACTATGTGGTTCAAATGTATGTAGTCTTCAAAATGAATTCAATAGTATCCAACAATAAAATGGAATGGACCGAAATATCGCACACTTGAACGGACCTACCACTATCTCATGGAATACAGTTGCAACTGAAGTGTAAGGGAGATGGCGTGCTAACAATGTAGAGCGCTTTCTCTTTTCCCCAATAACACTCCAATTTATAAAGTGGGTGGTAGCTTGGAGCAAAAGTTTCAACTAGTTTTGTGGCCACTTCAAACATCAATTGTTAATATTGGATACGATGTGTCATTTCCTACACAAAATGGAATTGAATTCGAACCACATTTTTATTTTTGGCGTTGAACTAGAAATGTGGAAAACAAGTCGAGTGCTAAACAAGATTTTACCATTTATATTCAATGTAGGTTCAATTTTGCGATGGAAGCTTTTAGCGTTGTAGACTATGAAGTTAATTTAACTAAGACTGTTTGAGCTGACAGGTTTGAAAAGCCAAGACTTACGAAAGCTAGCGAAGGAAATAAATTTAATATACCCAAAATTAGAGAGTAATTAAGTAGTTTATACAGTTTATGTGAATATTGCTATGCTTTATGGTTTTGATGTAAAATATATTAGATATTTTTGCATCCATACAACAATACGCAAATTATTGCAATGACCGAATACACGCATATTTAGAAAAAATCGTAAATCCAGCCCTAAAATTTTGTGAAAAATTGCTCTTTTGAACAAACATCGATTTGAACCGCAAAAAGAAAAGATATGTGTCAAAAATGTTGGTAAACATGTCATGTATAATGCGTTCAACGGAGAACCCATTTCACAAAAAGGCCAAATGCCCAATAGCCCATTCTCAGTACGAAGTGGGTCACCAAATAAATGTGTTTCCCCGGGATCGAATACACGGAATGACATTCAAAGGTTAAAAAATGATATTAATAGGGGCTTCTAATCAAAACACCCATGTGTCGTGAGCAGGGACCGGACAACCCCACTTTAGAGTTAAGCCGTTTGACAGGGTAACCCGTACACGGGGTAACTCATATCGCAGTGTTACCTTTTGTTCGAGTTACACCCTCGAAACCCAGCGAAATGGTTAACACCTTCATTATGGTAACCACGTGAAGGGGTTAACCCCTTCAATAACTTAACCCTTTGAAGTGGTTACCTTCACGAAAGGCTTTTATTCGTGTTACCCTGAATTACCCATTAAACTTGAGCTGCATACTTGCACCCTAGCGGCCCCTCATTGCTTTACTAAGACTACAACTGATTTTCTTCTATCGCCGAGGCGTCGCGCCGCGACTCGCGCCTCTCGGACAAACTACCTACGCGCGAAACGTCATATAGGTAACTAGCTGTTGCCCGCGACTTCGTCCGCGTGGTTAGAAGATATAAGTTAGGAATATTTGAACGAATGCCCTCGAAGATTAATATTTTTCCCCGTATTTGCCACATTTTCCATTAAATCTTCGCTCCTATTAGTTGCAGCGTAATTTTATATACCTAGCCTTAAACCTTCCTCGATTATTGGTCTATTGAACACAAAATGAGATCAAATTTTTTAGATGAAATTATTTATAATAATTAAAAAAAAAATCGATTACAAGTTTTTTTTCATTTTTTGCATTTTCTGAGAAGATTTGACGGGTGAATTTTCGATTGAAAATTAGAGTGTTTTTTTATATTAATTCATAATAAGGTGAAAAAATAAATATTTTTAATCAAATAAATTACAGCGTATTTGGGACACAAAAAAGTAAGTTTTCACCAAATTTCGTTACAAAATAAATTTTTGTAAAAGATAAAAATAAAAAACCACAATCTTGGTTTTTTGGATTTTTCACATAAATTTTGAGGTTGAGTGAAAAAAATGTAAACACAAAAGTTTTAGATCTTTTTATTTCCTACAACTTTGCCATTTGACTTTTTTCGATACGAATTTTAGTTTTGCCGGAAATCGAGAAAATCCGTTTTTTACTCTTCAAACGTCACTCCCACCCCCTTCTCGACCTCAGATCGCCCCCGTAAATTAATTTTCCTTTCATTTTTATAATATTTCCTTTTCTAATGGGTTTCATCCTACTATTATTTTTTTTGGTTTTAAAAATTATCGACCCTGGTCTACAAGTATAGACACGAAAAATATATATCACAACGTTTCAAATGTGCGACAAGCAAAATTAAACTGTAAGATCATATCTACAATGAGTTTTATTCCATGTTTACAAGTTGCTCGGTAAATGCAACAATGGCGCCGCTGGGCGGTAAGATGTCACGTGCGCTCGTGGTTATACTATTTTCAAACTAATGTCTATGATAAAGAGTGCATATTACACTGTCTTAGGTTGGAGTGGGTTACCCTGTTACAGTGTTACAGGGTAGTGAAAGGGTAACCTGTTCAGAACAGGGTTCCAGTAATCCGTTCGAAGGTGTAACATATGTCATAGGGTTTTTTCTTGAAGCGCTTAAAAAAACCCCTTCAAAAACCCTTTCAATGAGTATCCGGACGGTCCCTGGTCGTGAGGCACACAAAAAATATTTCTGTGTTGTTGGGTAGGAATACGGTAGAAGGTTCCATATAAATGCGGAAGTCAGTTAAATCAGAAAAAAAAATTGGTCCGACCCATAATAGCTTGAAAAGCGACCTTGGTTATTACATACACTTCAGTAGGTATATTTTGATAAAGAATTCAAAAATAAATAAATTTGGAATATCTCAAGCCTATTTGCTATACACCTATAATGTTTAGGTTACATAATATTTTTGATGGACTAAATGTAATATAAAAAGTAAATGATTTTTTAGAAACAATACGTTTTCTTTCATTTTCTTAGTATTTTAGTCTTTTAGGGCTTGAAACAAAAAGAATCTCGAAAACCGAATCAGAATTTTTGGAGTTACAGACTTAAGCGGCAAAAAATTACATTCCCATGTTTTGTAGTCGGTTAAATACTTTTCATAATTTCATATATTTAGAAATCATTGATAAATAACAAAGAGACAATGCCAGATCCAGCCAGAAATAATATAGAGAAAGTTGGCACCGACATCACATAAAAAGTCCAGGGGAAATTGCAGTGTTATTTTTGCCATACCTTTGCACCCCCTTTATTTATTGTTTCCTCCCATACGTACTTTATCAGCATTCCCTATACATTATGCATTGGGTGAATCTAAATTAACACCGGCCCAGTCGCCGCCGAGATTACATCGTTGTTGTGATATATGTAACACTGTGGAAGCTAATTCTAGAAGTTCCATATTTCGATTATTGATTTGGGTATTTTTTTGTTTGGTTATGGAATCCACAAGGACACAAGCCTTTCCTGTAGTGTCGGACTGTTACTGACTAAACTTGCTGAGAAGCGAAAGAGTGAAAAGCTGAAAGAGACATAGCTCCATGCCGTATGTCGCTATCTTGCTTCCACAATTGCTGTCATAGTAATTAAAATGTGTGAATCCGGGAAATAAAATTCTGTTGAAAATTATTTTCATTTGGCCTTTTTCGGGGAGGCTATCTTTCAGTAAAGGGCAGTCGGCTGATAATTATGTTTTTCTATTAAACAAATATTTCCTTTATAAAGAAAGTGTGCTCTTTAATATTTCTCCGTCTTTTGTTAGTTTTTGCCACTTACTTGATATTGGTAAAAGAAAAATGAATATCTCCATCTCATTTTTCAGACTTCAGCGTTATTAAAACCAATGTTGGAATTCATTTTCTTTACAAAAGTTCAATAAATTGGCTTTAGGTAATATTGGACAAACAATAACGTCAAATTAAATTATTTTAAGATTAAATTAAAAAATACATCGTTTGAGATAAGATTTAATATATACCCATATTATTATCGAGCTGTAATGAATTTAACTCATAATACTCGAACTACTGCTTTGCCTGCCACTCATTTTCTAAATAAGCATACCCCACGAAATTGTACGTTTCGCACCCAATTTATTACGTTTTTTTATGATAATGGGGGCCTAAGTATTTCACTGCTGACTACAAATATAACTGTTAAACAGTTTCAGAGGTTTGGGACGGAGGGCTAAAGCCCAAATAACGGGAAACCGAAAAACTATTTCCTTTGCAACATTTTTGTACCGACATTTTTCTCTTGTAGTGACAATTGTGACGTTTTGTCAGTTTGTGAGAAAATATTTTGCTGTTTGTTGTGTTGTGAGCAAAATATTTCATATGAAAATATTGATCCTTGGAAATACGGTTTTCAGCTTATTTTCTTAGAACTTGAAACGGAATCCATAATATATTGTTTTGGTAACGATGTTGCAAAAAAAATATTGAATGATCATGACGAGTGACGGTCACCACGCAAATCCCATGTAGGACAGTCATTTGTGTGATCTGCGAATGCTTATCCTAAATTTGGGTGTCTTTGTGCATGTGAATTATTCTTTTTTGTTACCGCGACACGCGGTTAAAGTACCTTAATGTATTAGTGTTTTGCTAAACGAAAAAGCTGTTAAAGCAGAAATTCTTGTTGTGTTTAATAACTTTACAAAATCAGTCATGTGAAGAACAAATAAAAAGCTTTTTTTCAGGCCAAAAAATATAATTGTCACTAAAAATAGTAGCTGCAAAACCTGACAAATAAACAAAACTTGTTTATGATCTGGGAGATCAGTTGTAGGCAGGTTCCATACAATTTAAAAGACATTAGCATACGAAAAGCTTGTATGATCCAGCTCTAAGCTTTCAACAATACCAGGATATGTATGATGAAGCAACATTGTGACAGTGTTATCGCGATATCGGACCAAAACACTGGCTAAAATGGTAATACAGACGATTTAAATTAAAACATTCTTGTCAAATTAGTAAAACTCTATGTGTATAGGTTCTAGGGCTATTTTTCTTTGACAGTCATTTCCTTTCTGAGTAATTACGCTTGATGCAGTCTTGTGAGTGAGATGGCTATATGCAGTGTATAGCGTTATCTCGCTTCTGCAACAGCCCTTGCTTTCAAAGCACATGATACGGAAACTGATTCGGTCTTTATATTTAAGGGAAATATGTACTTATTTGATTATTTTTAAAATATTTTTTTTAAGATTGCAATATGAGTTTATCTAACAAATAATTTTTACACCCAGTCACCAACTTAAACAATGTTGAAATATATGTAAAAAAAGTAAAAATGTTTTTAAACATAATATAGGCAATATAACACATTTTTATTTATCCCTCAAATAACTCATTTTTTACACCCATTAAATATGCTAAATACCTATAACATTTGTAATATCCGTTTTACAAAAAACCTATTACAATTTTCTGCAAGAAGAATTTAAACTTCGAAATACAAAGAACAAATTTTCAGTTTCAATTTCAGTCTTTTGTTAAAAAATAGAATAAAAGTGAAGTTTTAAAATAATCGCAATTGTATTCCCACACGATACACAAACTGATATTAAAACTTTAAATAAAAATAAACGAAAAGGTTTTGAAAATGAATATTGTGTAAACACCGGTAAATTCTGAGTAAAGGTGGATTACCACTAGTCTGTACTGTTTTTTCATGAGATTACTTTTATTTTCATCTTTGTTTTAATTTTTTTTTTGTTTTACATTTCAGGACAGCCGCAATCCAATTAAAAACATTGATGATGCAATTATTGTAGCAAACTACTTACTTCTGATTCCAGAATATTTAATTAGGTGCTGTAGATTTCATTAAAAGAACAAGTGCCAAGTTTATCGCCTTTTTTTAAAGTCTTTTATTTTATTCATGCGAAATAATGTGTATGAATAAAAACCTAATGTCATACCACCCTTAGATATAGAAACCACTTTATGCTAGAAAAACAAAGTGAGCGTGAACTAAGTTCACTGGAATTGGCTTCGGTCCAAAAAGATTGCGTGTTCACGTGCACTTGGCTCTTGGCATTGGCTGGAAATATTTGAAATACCAGTTCTGCAGTAGGCGTTCGAGAAAAAAAATGATTTAGCTTGCTAATAAGGATTGTTTCGGTTTTCTTTATTACTTCCACCGTGGAAGAGTTGTGCCAAATTGGAGTAATAAGAAGAATTACGATGTACCGTTGTTTGAATGGATTTGTCGTGAGACTAACACTGGTCAAGCGCGAGTCGCGATATTGAAGGTTCTGCACAAATAGTCTGAATGAAAATAAATTAGCACTAAGCGTTGCTTGACTTTGATATTTGTTTTATTTTAGCGACAAAAGAAATACATCATCTGTGAAAATTTCAGTATCTAGCTACATATTACGGATTGGTTCATAATTTCGGTGACATATGGACAAACGGCCAGAGATACTAACAGCGATGAATAGAGTTCAGCTTTTATCCAAAAAGTGACATTTCTTCAGGAGGAAAAATATTCAGTAATAACTGTGAATGATTTTAATTATGGTCTTACGAAATTAATGTTTACAAATAGGAAACTCAAGACAAATGAAGCTTCTTTGACACATTTTCATCCATCACTTTTTTAATAACCATGAAATTACAGTACACCTCATTCGGTCATATTGTTATGTTATGTAGCTATACTTAAATGCCTCTTTTACCAAAATATTAATATATATGCCTACATACTTATAATTTTATGACGCTGATCTTAAAAGTAACTACCGATTTACGAACGAAACCCAAAGTAGGTATAAAAATAATAATTATTTTGCTCATAAAAGTAATATTTTATATCTTAGAGGCTTTGGTCGTGAGAATTATGTTTATGAGACGAAGAGAGTCAACAATATATTGATAGAAGACTGCTTTAATATATAACATTAAATGCATAAAAAGTTTAATTAATGAGAATCTCTTTTAGAAATAACTTGCTGCATTCTGCTAGTAGTCCATTAGCATTTTCAAGGGACTTTGTGGTAACGAGTCAATTAAAATGTTGTTAATTCGTCGGGGATAACAAATCCGCTTACAATATTATGAAGCTAGTGAGTTTGTTTGTTTCTTTATTTGAACGCACTTATCTAGGTAACAACTGGTCCGATTTTAAAATCCTTTTGCTGAAAGGTGTAGGGTATAGCATCATGCTATAACTAATAGGAGCAGAACGATAATGAAATGCACTTTAAAACCCGAAATCCCATTTTAGAATCTTTTTCACTTATGTATAATATATAACCTACAATACCTATTGTTTTACAGGGTAAGGTAAAATTTAATTACTCTCTAGTTTCTACGTATATGCCCACGAAAACTCTAATTAGCTGCCTTTGTCAGATGCGCGATATAATCTAATGCGTGTGAATCGAGGACAGTGCAAATCCACGTAGGATTTGCACTGTCCTCGATTCATTTAGCAGCTTATTATTTGCTGATGATGGCTTAGTTAGACATTACAAGAGGGTACAGGCAGAGTTAAATCGCATTAGAATAGAAACCGAATGAAAGACTTCAAATATGTATTATAAAGGAATGGCAAGGAATCCTTTTAAACAATTTGTCAACAGATGCACTTGGGGAAATGTAACTTTTTTTCAATATAAGCAAAAATAATACAATCCACAATCCTTTCCGAAACAAATCAGGCAAATACGCGCGAAAAATTTTTTGAGTATAAACTTAATATCGAATGCAGACTTTTTGGTAAAAAATATGGAAACTTCACGTCGTTTTGACAATATAATGCCAACAATTTCAAATTCCAGTGATGGCAACCGAATAATAATCCATCTTTCTCAGACCTTGTCATGTCTCAAAAGGGACAGTTTATTGCAGACAAATAGATTTTAATGCCTTAGTAATGGAATTGTGATATTATTATATTCATAGATCTTGACTGGTTATAGAAGTTAATTGACTGGACTTAATGGAAAAGACGTTGACGTATACTATGTAGCTCTTTAAGTGTAGTATAACTAAAAATAGTTATACATGCAAGTATTCGTAACTCAATTTCTGCATGAGGTCAAATCGTTAAGATTGAGTCAATTGGTGCCAATTAAAATACTTTCTCAATGAATTTTGATTGAATGAAAAGAATTTTCGAATTGACAAATCATAATTGTTGCAAATATATTTGGGTTCCCAAAATAATCTGTTTCATTTTATTTGAAATAAACAGTTAACAACACCGTTACCATTTAACTAATAATTCAGTAAAATCAGGTGCCAAAAAACTTAACCATAAGGTAAAATGATGATGAGCCCTCAATTATAGAACCATCAAACTAAATTAATTTCAATGTACATTCCAAATCCAACTTAGACTTAATTGATTTAGTTTCGCCAAAGTTAGGGCTTCTGATGTGACATCTACATTGTGCGATTTGGATTATTTCGCTTCGTCTATAAACTGTTCTTGGGAACTATTTTCACTAACAGCTTAAGGATCTTCCTTCTTCTAGCAGCCTGGCTTAAAATCATTTACATTCTCCACGATGGGAGTAATTATTTTATTCATTTATTCATCTCTTTGACTATGATTTCACCTGTCTTTTACTTAATGCATCTACTATATCTATGTATTTATATCTATCTTTATCTGTTTTTAGGGTTCCGTACCTCAAAAGTAAAAAACGGAACCCTTATAGGATCACTTTGTTGTCCGTCTGTCCGTCCGTCCGTCTGTCCGTCCGTCTGTCAAGACCCTTTTTCTCGGGAACGCGTGGAGGTATGAAGCTGAAATTTATATCAATTACTCAAGTCTACTGTCCCTTAAAGCTGTGAAAAAATCAAACTTCTAAGCCAACGCAGTCAAAAGATACAGCCGTTTATGCCGCAAATTTTCGACACTTGCAAGGGAATCAAAACCTACAGGGTGCTTCCCGTGAACTCAGAATCTTGAAATTTGGTACGAAGCAACGTCTTATAGCATTGATAAAGGAAAAATTACGAAAACCATAAATTTTTAGTTACATTTCAAAATATATATTTATATGACTCGATTGTCGTAATGAACGAACTTTGTAAACCTTGCAGGTTTGTACGGAACCCTCGGTGCGCGAGTCCGACTCGCACTTGGCCGGGTTTTTTTAGTCTTTTTCTTTTGTTTATCCATCCTAGCTCATGACTTTCATCATAAATCTTTTTTCATAAATCTTTCATCATATTAAAATATTCTCTCATTTTCCATTTTCATACTCTACGCAATCGGCCGGAAGTAAAAAATTACGTCTGCACTTTATATCTGGCTATTATCAGCACGTATAATAAGATATACGGTACAAAACAAAAGCGTAGGCGTTAGGAGTTAAATGTAATATTGTCGGCTGCTTTTTTAAAAAAAATACATGCTGTTATTCTAAATGTTGTGCAAATAAAGATCAATCAAATATTATACTTATTCAAATATGCACTATTTGATTTGATTTTATTTTTTAACTAGAGGTTTTACTTCAAATGATATTAAAAATTTGCTAAGCTTCTGTTATTCATCACTCACTGTCAAATTATCCTATTTATGTTTTTGTGAATTATAAACTTCGATCTCGGTCATTGTTTCCCTGCTCTGCACTCACTGTGTTTGTCGCATCTATATATTTGCGTATTAAAAAAAGAATTGAATGTTTGTATGGATTCAGTAACCAAAGGCGTACTGTCTTCATAAAAAATATCTTTGGAGTAGCCGTGAGATTGGACACCCACTGTTGCTTATCCACCTGACTTGCGTTTGTTTTCTTTAACTTGGTTACCAGTTACTCCCACGCGGTTTGAGTAATAACAACTGCCTTCATTAAGAGCTTCAATTTCGTTAATCGCTACGACGCCTTCATAATAAATTGAGTTAAGATGAATCTACCTGAGTTTTCGCATTTGGCTCTGGTTATAGAGTATTGGCCAATATCGGTCAGTCTTCAATGTTCGTTGATCGAAAACTTACAGCCTCGTTCCCATCGTGTACTAATGGAGCGATGAATTTTGACGTATTGCCAACATGGCGAGTTCTGTCAGTAAATGTAATCTTTGGCATTGAGTGCACTTAGTTTGGTACACAATAGTAAGGCGTCTCGATTTTTGTTTATTTTAGCTTCAGTGTTTGCATTGAGGTGAGGGAAATTGAATGGAAACAGAATAGCCGTCACGATATCCAATATTACTTTAAAATTTGGGTCAGGATTGTTTTTTTTTATGGTAAACTTTTCAGTATGATAGTTTTAAAACAAAATATTTTTATAACCCTACAAATCCGTTCAAAAACTTATGTTCACGAATAATCCATTTATACCCTCTGATACTGCAGAAAAACTGCTGCAAACTGCTATGTTTTATTTGTATATACACGGATTAAATATTTTATTTAACTAAAATATTTCATTAAAATCCAAAACTTTTGGGATTTTACTCAGAAAGCAAAATGTTCCAAATCAAAGGAAAAAGTTTTTGGTTATTACTGAGAAAATAAACTTATTACGAGTCGTAGACGAACTAATTCTAATTTAATTACCATCTTCATAACACCGTAATCTCATTACTTAAGCCTTTTACCCCTGGTTAGGACGTCAGCTCAATGGGCTTTGTGGAATCTTTCCAATTAGAACGGGCTTAACACCATATCGATTCCAATTTCTATAGGCCCCAAGCTTTTAGTTCATGAATACTAAGAAGTTTGAATAAAGAGATATTACAACTAGCATTCCTTGACGAATGAACACCGAATAACCCAACGGTTATTGGATTTTGGCTTTCACAAAGAAATGTCCGTTGACTTTATTCAAATGAGTTTCAGAACAATTGCTTTTTTACATTGTCGTAATTGTGAGAGCTTCGTATTAAAATATAAGAACATTTGGAATCGAACAAGGCAGTGTTTTAGGTCCAAATCGAATAATTACAAATTGTGTTACTGTACTGATTATTTGTCAGTTCAGAGACGAAGAGAACGGTATTCAATTTGAATAATGTGGTAATAACTGGAAAATTTGTTCGATAATGCGTCTGAGCCAAGAGCAGAATTTCTACTTATTTGTCGAATATTAACAATTTCAGTCGGGTCACAAAGCTCAGTTGTTTGACATAAAGGCAAAAAAAATCTTTCGACTCTTAAAAATAATTATTAGAATTTAATAAAGACCGAAGGATGAAAAAGCACGAAAATTTTCTGACTGATTAAAATAAAGTAAAAGATGTGCGAAATGACAGATAGTTTAAATTGCTCTGTGATTTTGCTCTGGTATGCAAAATTGTCCGAAATAAATGAGTTTGCAATTTGATTTTTTTCTCTTTAATGTCTATCTTGATAACGTGTTTCCAATTTCCTGGTTCCTTCCTCTATATTATTTTTCAAGCGTGATTTGACCTGATTTTTTCGTCAGGATGGTGTTACTTTGATAACTTTCAAGAGGATTTTAACCAAAGATTTTTCCTTGTATAATCAGAAGGTGGTGTTGCCATATCTTTTTGTATACATATGAGTATATACCACTGAACTGCTAAATGGATGGACCATTTTCCCCACGTTTTTATTTTACGAGTTAAACACTAACTATCTGGTTCGTTTGTTTGTCGAATTTTGAAGCACTTAAGCCGATAAGCCAGCATTTTGAAATTTTAAGAGTAGCTTTAAAGGCCGATTTTGATAAAATTTTAATGGAATGACATTTAAAAACGTTTTTCGTATGCGTTTGGGTGTTGCCCTAGAATGTAGATTTGAAAACCAGACCAAAGAACGAAAATCGCTGGACCGCCTAATTATAATACTAAATTTTAAGTACTTATTTCGCGTTAAACGAGTAACTATACTAATATTTATAAAAGGGGCTTTCATCAGAATCCCATTAAAACTTATAATTCGTAGTTAATAAATTTCGTTTTCAATCGACGGATAAAGAGAAAATTCAATTTATTTAACATTTTCATTTAGGAAGTCCGGAACAAATAAATTTTACTCAATATTAAATTGTTAAAATCTGTAAATATTTGAAAATCGTCTTTTTAAAAGCAATTATAAAACATATTAAGAATATATAATTTTCAGCTTAGTTACAATGAATGTTTGAAAAATATAAGTAGATACATACGCGAATTTATTAAAAACTAGGATATAAAATAGAAAAAGACTGTGTTTTCACTTAATTGAAAATTAAATTTGAAATTCAGTTATTTTCAAGTAAATGGCTTAAAACACAACATATTGTGTTTCTAAGCAGTATATTTAATATTGGTTACCTACTTTAACATGCAGCGCATGCGCAGGCAGCACATTTAGGTCCCGTCAAAATTGTTTAAAATTGTTTTGTTTTGTAGGCTTTTCAACAGAAAACTTTAATTATGTTGACGGTTAATATAATGGTATTTCCATCTCTCTCATATATAATGTATCTTTCATTACATATTATCTTTCTTTTTATATTCTCTCAATATTCGCCGACTGCTTGAAACTAACTCTAGTTGTGTGTTAGTCCTTAAGAGTTCCTAGGCATAACACAAAGATATATATATTTTTTTATTATGTTTGTTCCAAGGTTAACATTATACATTATCAAGAGCATACCTGATAAACTTCTTGTTTTAAAACATTCAGTCATTTGCGAGTTATTGTTCTAACCTTCACTCCACTGCAAAAACAATTCCAATTCAAAATGGTTATCGCTCATATTAACAGAGGTCGATTCAAAGATTCGATCAATCAGATCATTTCAATTTTAATTTAACTCATTCCGACTGTCGTTCGCATTAATTGATTCATTTGATACAATCAATATTGTGTTTGGAATACGGCTTTTAATAACTTCGCACTCTGCGTAGATTATGTTTTGTTTCATTTTCCCTTTATAAAGGTACAAGCCTTTGCCTACGGGTCCACCTGCTACAAATCGAAAATGATCCCACGGGAACATAAAAACGGTATAAAAACTAAACTTGGTCATAAACGGTCGGTGTACCAAGTTTCGTCTAAATCCGTTCGGTGGATTTTGCGTGAAAGAGCAACAAACATCCATACGTTCATTCATACGTCGTGTATCCATACGTACAGACAAACTTTCGCGTTTATAATATTAACAGCATAAGATACGTTGAATACATAATTTAATACTCGTACTCTCAGTTTCAGAACTATACGTTGAACATAAAAGGTTTATTAACAGTTCCTAAAAGGGGTAGTCGCGAAAACACGTGTTATGTTTACCCGAACTTTGGGTATATCTATACCAAGAAAGTCTAAAAAGGACCCTAAAGATATAATATTTCTGTTTGTTTAACCAAGTAACTTAAGCTCGTAATTTTCATTCATTTGAAGAATTTGATAAGCTTTTACTGTTTTTAATATCATAGTCCGATGATATAGTCAAAATTGTACAAAATCAATATGTACAAATGGTTTTGTAAAGACATAAAGTAAAAGTTCTTGGGATTTTTTTTAAATTATCTCGTAAAAAAAAGTTATTTTCGTCAATCACATAATTTTTATTGTGAAATATTGTATTTGGATAAATCAATAAATTAAAAACAAAATATCGATATTAAATAATAAGATGAGAACTAGTCCTATTTAGTCATACTTTGAAGCTTCAGAATAATATTATTTGATTTTGTTCTCAACATAATAAATTGTATACAGATGCGAAGACTATTTTTTTATTAAGATTTTTATTAAGACGTATTAAGACGGGCAAACCCGATAAATACGTGTGAGATAAGATGACTCCTTGGAACTAAGTGAATTTGAAAGGAAATAAAAATTATTTTACGAATATTTGAGGATATTACATATTATACTGCGATGTAAAAATATGAGATTGGTTATAATCTAATAAGTCAATATATAAATTAAAGGTTTACGTTAAATGGATTTACAATCAATTTGTTGGCATTACGACATTTTACCCGGCGCGGCGTCAAAAGGAGAGTCACAAATGTGTTTCGAGTGTATGCATGTATGTTTCTTTCTTTCACGCTCTTTTTACAACTATAGTTAAAATGTCAAGTACATATTAATTTGAAAATGACAACCAGACATGATTGTTTTCTTTACCAAATTAAATGTTAACTAATGTCTGTTACATTACTAGATCCATTTCTTGGAGCCTAAGCAAAAAGGTTCTTATTCCTTCGCCATGTAGGTAAGTTAATGGAATTTCCAAGAATCATCGTATTGTTTGTCACTTGTTCCTACGAACCTTGAGACGGTATTGTTCCTTCATTTGCAAATGCTTTATAGAGAATCTCGAACCGAAATAAATAGGGTTGGTTAAACCTTGAGATTTCGAGTACTAACGAAAACATCACGTTGTTTCGTCTGCTCTTCATTTTCACTACTTGTTTATTCGTTCATTAACGAGGTTTGTAATGATTTGACGGCTGCTTCTATTTGGGATGTTTCTATTCATGACCTTAACGTTGCGTTTTTCGAACATATTTTGTCATTCGAACTTGTCACTTTTAAGAGTTCCTGGTTAAACATCCTATGTATGAAAGTAACACTTCTTTTCTTTAAGCGAAATCTTCTGTCTTTGCATAGCATTTTAATCGGTATTAATAATTTCATAGAGATATCACGTATATTACTTTAATTGCATGATTAACGCATTATTATTTTGCGTTACAAAATAATTACATTTTTATTTACACAATGTCAGAGTTTAAACCTTGCACTGTATCCAAGGTTTAAGCAAAAATGAAGTTACATAACGAGTCATTACCAAGTACATGGCGTGCTACAACCTACAACATTAAATCACCCAGGAGACCTACCACTGCGTCTTAGCACTTAGTGCTCCCGCAAGTGTAAGCGGGACGGTGCAATACAAGACATAGAGCGACGTCTCTGTCATAACACCTCAATAAGAGTGCTTTGAGAGGCCCTGGTGGTGGGGTTAGTGATAGCATCAGTTGCATGTTCACAGGTTTCATTGCAGTCAGGAAACATTGCTGAAATCACCATGAAACGTATTGTTGATTGCAATTTTTATCGTAATGGAGAATCTAATTTTCATTGACTAATTAACCTTGACACTTGTGGTTTGCAAATGATTGCTGTGTTAGCTTTATGCGCTTTGACGTGTACCAGCTGTTGCTAGCGGCTCCAGCACCTTCATGGGAACTTAAATCGTGTTAATCCTGGTTACAAACTAAGTGCGTACCAAATTCGTTCAGAGATTTTTGCGTGACAGAGTACCTAACAAACATCCATCCACAGATAAAGCATATTCAATTTTAAGTGTTTTTTTCTTCTACTTTAAATTTTCAGACTGAAATTATTCAGTCCATAGAATCGCTGCAAAAGGAAACATTTTTGTTAGGTTTGAATGAAATTTCAAACGCTTTCACAATGAGGGCCAAACAAGACAAAAATTCGTTTGTAAACTTTTTGCCTCAGTTCGGACATAAAATGAAAATTTCATTTGTTAGGGAAAACAGATAAAACACATTCTATGCAGGTGTTAAATCAACGTCAGGAGCTCTGTGTTTCGTCGCAAAATGAAATGCCTTTTCCAGCTTTCCCGGAAACCTGGGAGTAAAATGGAAAATGTGGAACTTAGTGTAAGCATATTAAATTATAAAGCGTACCATCTTATTAACAATATTAAGTAGCTCAACAAATTTGAAGCTTATTCTTTAGAGGCATTTATTTATACATTAAATAAATAGATATTTTCTAAACTACTATTATAAAGCAGAAATTTATGATCTCAGGAACTAATAGTGTGATTTGAAAAACTCTTTTACAGTTATATAGCTCATTCATTGAGGAAAGCTATGGGATATATACCATCATACTTTGATTGATAGGAGGTGAGCTGGAAATATGTTAAAACGCGGACATCTTTCGTGCTTCTAAAACTATTAATGCAATTAAAAAAAAATCCTAACTTATATCTCCATACTATCGCGAACGCAGTCGCGCTAAACAGCTAGTCTAGTATTTTCGAATAATTGAATAAATATCTTTATCTTTATGCGTGGGACGTAACATGGTTTTACAATACGTCTCTGGGTTCAAGTATAACATTTTTTAGGTAAAGCTCCTTAATAATTTATTGTAGGGGTCGAAATGCCAAAAGTCGTCAAAAGTTGAACTTAGAGATCTAATTTTAGTGTTGACTCGAATCAAAGATGTATCATATTTGCGCAGAAAACTGCGAGTAAGTATTCCTTGATCAAATATTTTATTCCAGACTAGCTGTTGCGCGCGACTTTGTCTTCGTAATAACTTCTCGTTTTTCTGAAATTGTTGATCACTGTTTTGCTTTTCTTAATCATAATCGTGAACTTGTGTTATATCCTTCTTTAATAAATGAAATATTTCATATTGATATTTTTCAAAACAGACTAATGAGATTAGTGTGCTCAAACAAACAAACTCTTCAGATATTCATATAATATTGGTATAGATAAACAGCTGATAAGTGTAGGTACATTGAAAAAACACGTTTTATTTCGCTTTGTTTATTTCGCACTGACGGATTCTTATCAAGTTATTACCAAGGTGTCTTTGAAGTTCACTTTCTTTTATAGTAGTTAGACTCTACCGTTGTTGTTGACGCCAGTGGCGCAGTGCAGGGTTTTGCTACAATACCTCAGGCCACTTTTAACACACTACAGGTCTCCCAGACCGACTGGCAACGTGTTAAGGGTATGACAAACCTGACGGTTGTTACCCATTTGTTTAATATCAAACACGTCACAAGAATTAGGGTTGCCAAAGGATGTTGTAATTTATGAGCTTAATTATACAGTTAGGTTTTAGTGTCACCAATCTCATCTAATCAAACAATGACAAAATACACTTTTAATTAATCTATATTATTATAGATAGCAAGTAGGTGCATAATAAAGAGAGTGGTAATACACTATATCATCGTAACAATATAAAATACTGTAAATTTTATAAAATTACTTGTAAGGCCAGTTGTGAAAGCGTAAAATTACTCTTCAGCGTAGAGCAATCTAGTTTAACATTACTCCAGCGGTAGGCCTTCACACCGAATACGTTAAATGCTTTTTATACACACAAGTCTCATATTAGCCTAACGTCTTGTATTTTCGAGAACAAGAAAAGGTAACGTATCTCTGAATTAAATTAAAAGCCAATACTATTTCACTCATCGTCGAATATGACTGTAACACACACTTAACCTTTTTAAAGGTTAATAAAGCCAATTTAGATCGTTATGTGACGGCTTGTGTGTTTTAATTCTGTGAATCTGAAATAGCAGAAGAGCTCTCGAAATGATCAAACATGTTTAATTTAAACGTTACGTATTTCTTGGAACAAAAAACTGAGGAAAACAACAGAAATAGAACCGGTGAAGTGTGAGTCGGGCTTGTGACACTGAGGGTTCCATACAATAGGCTAAAGAATAATAAATTTGCAAAAGGCTTTGGTCAACTGTCTAGCAATCACAGTGCACTAGATAAAGCCTGGCGAAAGACGGACAGACAGCGGAACCTAAGTAATAGGTTTCAATTTTTACCCTATGGGTACGAAACTGAACGAACATCATGCTACATACAAACACTTGAATGTTTGATAAACATTTTACACCTGTGTACATATTTCTGTCAAAAATATCGTCGTTTTTTGCGCCCTTAAGACGTTTCCTTATAGATTTGGGATCGTTAAGATACTTCTACTAGACAAGAGTTTATGCTTGGACGGTGAGAGCCGAGACTCGGATTTGAGGAATCAACTCAAGATCCACCCACGATTCAATAGACCTGCCCGTAACAGGCAAAAAGGATTACAAAAAGTTTGATACATCAAATATTATGTACCATGACGAAGAATTTAGAAAGGTTTTTCTGAAGGAAAAATCGATCATGTACCTATAAGTTAGTAAAGGTGTAAAAGAAGTGAGGTTATATTTATTAGTTTGACCAACAATATAAATATAATGTTATTTTGGACCTTCTGAAAGAAAACATTTGATTTATAATATCCGTTAACATAATATGCATGATTCCGGTTGGGTCCGAAGCTAGTCGAGAAAATACGCATGAATAATTCTACATCAAATAACCATGGAAGAAGGAATAAAATGCTTTTAAAACTTTTATTGAACTTTTCAGCATTAACTTTCAAATAAAACTCGCTAGCAAAACTGTCATTCTAAACGTAAGACATAGTTATGAGAATATGAAGCATGTCCCTTGTCTTGTTAAATAGTTGCTGAGAAACATTTTGTTAAACAAAGTTACGTAATAAGCTACGAGACTTCACTAAGTGATGTTTACTAGTATTAGGCTTTATTAAACTCGACTTCGCGTTTTATGTTAAGTTTAAACGGAAAATAAAGCTTTAGAATTGCTTTTCTGCCGTATTCTTGCTTGCTACACACAAATATGCTACAGAAAAGCAAGAAACCATATTTTATAGTTATTACATTCTTATGGCAGGTGGACTAAAAGACAGGTGGATGAAATGGCATGCCTTCTAGAAAGGAGAAGATATCTTTGTAAAATAAATTGTTCATTTACAGAAAACAGATATATTTAGCATCAAAAACTTCAATGCGGTATCTAAATATCGATTATTTGTGTACAGATATGAGTTTATTAATTTTAACAGCTTCACAAGGCGCAAACTGCGAGGGTACGGTAGGGTAGGTAGCCGCCTACGTATAAGTATGTATCTATCTATCTATACTAATATATAAAGCTGAAGAGTTTGTTTGTTTGTTTGTTTGAACGCGTTAATGTCAGGAACTACTCGTTTAAATTGAAACATTCTTTTTGTGTTGAATAGACCATTCATCGAGGAAGGTTTTAGGCTATAAACCATCACGCTGCGACTAATAGGAGCGAAGATACAATGGACAATGTGGAAAATACAGGGAAACATACATCACACATCTTTGAGGGCTTTCATTCAAAAAATCCTAACTTATATCTTTTAAGCACGCGGACGGAGTCGCGGGCAACAGCTAGTATTAAATAAACTTTTTACCCATCGCTATGAAAAATCGCTACATTTGTAGCAGATCGAAAAATTTTATTCAAACGTTTAACGACTTGGGTTTCTATGGCTAATAAAAAAATACCTCGCCCGACCTTCGAAGTATTTACACCTAAATCGACTTTTTCAAACGCAGGCGGATTTTTTGCACATACATCTGGCTTGCTTTTAAAACAATTTCATTTTAAGTTTTATACGGTTGTTTAGATGCAAAACCCACAACTTTTGAATGGCTTGACAAACATAGCACACAGATCACCTTAAAAACAAAACAAACTACATTGAAATCGCTCAATCCGTTCAGGATCTATGATACAACCGTCAGATATTAAGACAGACACGTCAAACTTTCAAGACTCTACTTTCGTGAGGGTTAACAAAACTGGTAACGTTGTGAAAAAGAGATAGCACTACATATTGAAGAATAGCGTCTCACTTCCACATCATCGTCCTGCTTTAATATTTCATGGTACAGGGTACGAAACTATAATCTTACTATTCTCGTCAGCTATATGGTAATGAAATAATATAACTGTAGTTAAAATCAACAACGAGTACAATTAAAACAATATACGTTACCGCGTTATTCATAATAACTTTACCCAGAACACGAAATAAATTAAGACTACCTCCCTTCGTCTGTGAATATTAAAGCAGAATGTATAGTTAACCTTATTTTTAAATGTTTAAGACTTCAATTCGTATGACTATCGGAGATTTATTTAAATGCCTAAATCTTTTTTTGTTTTTGTATTCGATATTTTATATTTTTTTATAATCTTAGTTTGTTTTTCAATAATGAGGTTTTATATTATCCTTTCTAACGATACCAATGATCCTGAATGGCATAATCACATTTTTTGAATCATAGTTTAATTAAGTATTTTACTATATGTATAATAGAGATAAATCTATATCTATACTAATATATAAAGCTGAAGAGTTTGTTTGTTTGAACGCGCTAATCTCAGGAACTACTGGTCCAAATTGATAAAATATTTTTGTGTTGAATATACCATTCATCGAGGAAGGTTATAGGCTATATACCATCACGCTGCGACTAATAGGAGCGAAGATACAATGGAAAATGTGAAAAATAGGGCAGATATAAATCATAACTTATATCTTCTAACCGCGCGGACGAAGTCGCGGGCAACAGCTAGTGATTAAATATGTTATTGTTATTTCACACAATACGTACAAAGACGATTTTTATTCATGAATTTAGATTACACTTAGAATTAACCCTCAGTCTAGATTTAAGGGTTACTTAACTAGAGTGTAAAATAGAAGTCCCATACTAAGGTTCCGTTGTCTTTTCATCTGTCCGTTCGTTTGTCACCAAGCTCTATGTTACTAAAATCACTTTTATTTTTGTCTGCACTTTAACCAAATATAAAACAAACAATATGTAAAGCACGCTCCACTGATTTTTTTTCCAATAACCGTGGAATTACCAAAGAACGTATTCCATACACCGCTGTCAACAATACAGCTAGCTACTGGTAACAAATTAAACGAATATTGACGGCAATGTATACACCTCATAACCCACAATTTCGTTCATCAAAAATACAATTTTACTTACTTCACCACTACACTTTTAATTGCATATCTCTTTAACCGAAAATTTCGTAGAATTGTTTAGTGTCTTTACGGTCTGGTCTGAATAATTTCCACTCCAGCAATCACTGTGCAACGGTACGGAATACTGTAGGATATTTCTATGCTGCTTCCATATTTTATCTCCGATTTTCAGACTGACGAATTAAATTTCTAGTATTTTTTTATGAGATTATAAATTTTCTGTTTTTATAGTAACTATCGTGAGAATTATTCATTATTTAATGATAGACTAGTCGGACTATCCCGATAAATACGCGTGAGTAAACCGTTGTATCATTTAGTAATTTTCTGCTTATTTTTCTCGTTTTACAAATTAAGGGGTAACTCCAGGAAAGGAAGCCGGTGCTTTTAAAAGCTTACATGTGGAAGAATAGAAGAAGTTCCTGAAGATGGAAGGGTATCCCAACTGGAAAAGGCAAAAATACCTGGAATGCTACGTCACTGTCTAGTTAGGGACCAATTGAGATCTCTTTCAAATTACCGTGAATCACAAGAACACTTGCACAAAAAAAAATACTTTAAAACAAGATTTAGAGTTCTGCGAAACTCTTACGCGCAGTATACGAGTAACAAGAAGCTTCTCTAT
Source organism: Trichoplusia ni (assembly GCF_003590095.1). Lineage (NCBI taxonomy): Eukaryota > Metazoa > Arthropoda > Insecta > Lepidoptera > Noctuidae > Trichoplusia > Trichoplusia ni. The sequence continues at coordinate 11,813,614 of NC_039486.1, forward strand.
TCGTTATTGTATATTAGGTATTCATACATACACAACACGTGTTAGTACGATGAAAAGACAACAGTCATTACTCGCTCCGATATGTTTTTATTTCATTATCCAAGCCTTTAACGTTTGCATAAAATGTTTCGATAAATTTTATGTTTGTGTATGTGTCTACCATGTTGTAGGCGAGGTTAGTGTCAAGTAATATGTTTTAAACTGTTAATATGGGATAGCTAAATAAAAAAATATATATTCCATAACTTTCACACAACGCCATCTAGTCTCAAACTAAGCAGAGCTTGTATTATGAGTACTAGACAACTGATAAACATACCTACTTATATATTTTTTTAAATACATACATAATATAAATAAATCACAAAACAAATGATCGGGCTCATCACACAAACATTTCTCCTGGGTGGGAATCGAACCCACGACCTCTGGTACAACAGTCAGGGTCACAAACCACTAGACCAACAGGCCAGTCAAGTTTTATATCTTTCTGAAATCCATTAAATTGGCCGTTAGGCGAATATAGATATTACGATGTATACGGTCAATTAAACTTGGCGAGCCAAAAAAGAGCTTAAGCGAGAGATATTCGTGCGAGAGGGATACATGGACGTTGAGTGATAAAGACAGCGATATTTTACAGCCCCTATAACTTGTTCTAAGTATAATATCTTCTTTCTTCATCAGAAAAAGAAAAACCAAAGAAATTTAACACAAAAAATAGTGGAAATTCTTAGATAAACAATCAAAGTACGTAATATATGTTAGAGTTATGAAACAGACTATACCAGAAGCTAAATGATGCTATTGTTTCGTAATTTCCTCTTAAATGTCCTGTGGGAGATGACGACTGCCTTTGTAATTACAGAGTCGTCAAATACTGGTGCCTTTGAGACGAGAGTTTAAACTCACATACATAATCAACCTCCTTCCCATGGGGGGAACTTTGGGGATGGTATAATTAATCGTTTAGTGATGGACGAGGCGTATAATATAATACTAATGTTATATTTTAGTATTTTTCAGCTTTAGCTTTTTTGGAAAACTATTCAGAGTCAAAACAGGAATGGAATGATTTTTTTTAAACCGCGATTTTTTTTCATAAAACCTCATTCAATGTTGTCTTTACTTTAAGCTAGATAGCTTACTTTACGGCCGCTTTCTATATTCGATCTCAATCCCTAATTTACGGATCGAGATTGACATTTGAATCCATTTTCAACTTTTAGTGTTTCTATAACCGATCCATGGATCGTTTTCTCGATCTTTTTCTTCAATCTATCTTTGGGAGGGCGGATCGAGATTTTAGATTGGTATTTATATGAAAGTGACAGTTATGCGTTTTCTATAACCGATCTCTGGTTTTGACAAATCGATTTTCGACGTTTTTGATCTATAATCGCGATCCCCAAATTTTTACGGATTGTACTGAGAAATCTGTGAAAATGGAAATATTTTCAAGTGATAGTGATAGCGATCTTGAAGTATTAGCTCAGCTATCGGACTGGGATAGTAGTGACAGCGAAGACGAACAAAATCTGTCCTCAAAATTTGTAATTGTGATTGTGATGTATCGAGTGGCTGTTTTTTTTTCTGTACTTTACTTGTAAACGGGGGTCAAGGATTTAAGCTGAAGACCAGCGCTCAGTAATTCTTTTGGATTGCTAAGCATAAGCTGACGCTTAAACTTTTTTTCTTTCGGTTTTATAGTTTTTGTGTACTAAGTACACTTTTACCAATATCTGTAATACTGGAATCAATAGATAACGATTATAATATTCTCGTTTTGATTTATTTATTTAAAACCATGAAGTATCATTACAGGGTTTACCCTAATGCGACAACTTAGAACTTAAACTAAACAAAAATTGCAACACATTACATTATTAAAAACACATAAACACGTCAGTCTGATTTTGAAGAAGTTGGTGGTGTGGAGAGCATTTTAAGAGGTGCTTTGGCGAGCAAATTTGTTCTCGCTGTAGGTGTGGGCTTCGCCGCCGCCACACGAAGCGGTCCGGTACACACGCTCAAGCGCTGCAATACTTCCGGGAGATTCTCCACTCCACGAAGCACCTTCACTAAGTAGACGACCAGTGCAAACTCCCGTCTCATATACAGTTGATCATTGCCAACCATGCTCAGAACAAACAGAGTGGGATCCATGAGTAGGTAGAACGGATACACCCCATACAGTTTCTTGTACAGATGGCGCGTGAACTTATTCTGAACGCGTTCGAATATTGCCGCTGTATTCTATTCTATAACTGAGACAACGGAAAAACAAACAACAAATAAACTTGCGATTTTAAAATATATTATGTTAATGTCAAACTGACTGACAACTTTTCGATTGATTGACGTTCCGTTGCTGGTCAATAAACGTTTATTGTCGTTTATGCTTTTTCTAATCTTGAGGTAGAATTACAGAATTTTACCGCTACGACTTCCCAATCATTTATTTTTGTATTTTGTGCACTTTCTAGTGATTATACATAAAATAGATAAGCTTTAAGAAAAAAGTCACCATTTTACTCATTAATAATCGCTGAAGTACTTTTTCTGCACATGCGTAAAACAAAACGTTTAGCAGGGCGATCTATCCGTTTTTTTTCGATGGATTTCGAGACGAGATCGATTAATGAAATGCAGATTCAAGCTCAATCGAGGGATTGAGTAAAATCTGGATTGATCGGAATCTTAGATTCGGGATCGAATATAGAAAGCGGCCGTAAATTTACAGCGACTTCCAAGCAAAGGTTATGTTCAATATCAATCTAATATTTCCTGGTAATTAAAATATTTTGATGGAACTTCGTGGTTCTCTATCTGTTGCCAAAACATCGGAAAACGTAGGAACAAAGAGTATTTTACCAAAACCATATACGGCCGCTTTCTATATTCGATCCCGAATCTAAGATTCCGATCAATCCAGATTTTTTTCAATCCCTCGATTGAGCTTGAATCTGCATTTCTTTAATCGATCTCGTCTCGAAATCCATCGAAAAGAAACGGATAGATCGCCCTGCTAAACGTTTTGTTTTACGCATGTGCAGAAAAAGTACTTCATGATTATTAATGAGTAAAAAGGTGGTTTTTTTCTTAAAGCTTATCTATTTTATGTATAATCACTAGAAATTCCACAAAATACAAAAATAAAAGATTGGGAAGTCGTAGCGGTAAATACTATAATTCTACCTGAAGATTAGAAAAAGCATAAACGACAATAAACGTTTATTGATGAGCAACGGAACGTCAGTCAATCGAAAAGTTGTCAGTCAGTTTGACATTAACATAATATATTTTAAAATCGCAAGTTTATTTGTTGTTTGTTTTTCCGATGTCTCAGCTATAGAATAGAATACAGCGGTAATATTCGAGCGCATTCAGAATAAGTTCACGCGCCATCTGTACAAGAAACTGTATGGGGTGTATCCGTTCTACCTACATGGATCCCACTCTGTTTGTTCTGGGCATGGTTGGCAATAATCAACTGTATATGAGACGGGAGTTTGCACTGGTCGTCTACTTGGTGAAGGTGCTTCGTGGAGTGGAGAATCACCCGGAAGTATTGCAGTGCTTGAGTGGCGGAGTGGGCGGCGAAGCCCGCACCTACTGCTGGTTCCTACCGCGAGAACAAATTTGCTCACCAAAGCACCTCTTACAAGAGCTCTCCACACCACCAACTTCTTCGAAATCAGACTGACGTGTTTTTAATGATGTAATGTGTTGCAATTTTTGTTTAGTTTAAGTTCTTTGCTGTAGCATTAGGGTAAACCCTGTAATGATACTTCATGGTTTTAAATAAATAAATCAAAACGAGAATATTATAATCGTTATCTATTATTGCAGTATTACAGATATTGGTAAAAGTGTACTTAGTACACAAAAACTATAATACTGAAAGCAAAAAATTTTAAGCGGCAGCTTATGCTTAGCTATCCAAAACAATTACTGAGCGCTGGTCTTCAGCTTAAATCCTTGACCCCGTTTACAAGTACAAAACAACCACTCGATACATCACAATCACAATTACAAATTTTGAGGACAGAGTTTGTTCTTCTTCGCTGTCACTACTATCCCAGTCCAATAGCTGAGCTAATACTTTAAGATCGCTACCACTATCACTTGAAAATATTTCTATTTTCGCAGATTTCTCAGTACAATCCGTAAAAAATTGGGGATCGCGATTATAGATCAAAAACGTCAAAAATCGATTTGTCAAAACCAGAGATCGGTTATAGAAAACGCATAACTGTTACTTTCATACAAATACCAATCTAAAATCTCGATCCGCCCTCCCAAAGATAGATTGAAGAAAAAGATCGAGAAAACGATCCATGGATCGGTTATAGAAACACTAAAAGTTGTAAATGGATTCAAATGTCAATCTCGATCCGTAAATTAGGGATTGAGATCGAATATAGAAAGCGGCCGATAATCAATCATTTAGGGATAGTTTGACCCATTTGACCACTTATACGAAAAAAGAAACTCAAGGTTTTTCCAAACTTTTTGCATTAATACTTGTAACTCCAGGTGAAATGTTTAGCTAAAGTAAGTAACTTTTCTTATCGACTGTACATACGATAAATTACTTTTTAATATAGTGTTAGTTTTTTTTAGCTGTCTAGACTCGTGTACAATTTAATCTATTAATCACACATAAGTTAAAGAGGTAAAGTTTGTGACGCCGTATGTGCTAATCTCAGGATCTACTGAACTGACTTGAGAAATTATATGAAATAGAAAGCCATTGAATTTGTCAGTGAAATGGGCTCTTAATTATTACGAGACAAATCCCAGTGAAGAGAGCTGGTTTTCAGCTCCTACAAAAATATTACATACTTGTCCTCCAGCCTCGACTGCTACAAATTGAAAAACATCTGTATTAATCCAGGTTATAAACTATCTGTGTTCCAAATTTCTTCCAAATCCGTTTAGTGATTTTTGCGTGAAATGGCAGCCAATCCATCCATACTTCCGAACTTCGGCTTTTATAATATTAGACGGAAAATTGTAACAAAAATAGAATTACGATCTAAATATACTAGAAAATATTAAAGATGTGTAAATCTTGCGATGAATAAAGAGAAACGAGAGTTGATATGATAAGTGGGCTGTCTTGAATAGGAGAAAAATATACAAAGCGTAGACTATTATTTATACTCTATTCAAAGAAGACAGAATGTAAAATATGACGTAATTCAAGCACTAGAACTTGTTGACACAAATGCGAATGAAGATTGGTCTAGCCAAGTACTTCTTTGAATTTTTTTTATAGCATTATGTGTACTGTACCCTTAAATAAAACTCTAAAAATCTAGGGTAATGTTTGTTTTTTTTTAAAGGATCAAAAAAATTTAGATATGGATACATTAAAATTTAAATCCTAGTCCTAGTTACCAAGGTCCTTAATCGATACCTCAAATTACTTTTACTATGTGTGGACAAAAAATTATCCATTGTATAATTTTTATTTATTTGCAAAATTATTCCCTCGCAGACCTACTTGCGTAATAAATATTACAAAGATTTCTAGTAACATATCAATGTTTGAAATAAAAAATACGTTCTTCCACTGTACGAGTATACTGTTCTATTAAGCTATAAATAGTTAGAAACACATAAAACCTTAGTTTATCGCGACCTCACAAACAGCAAGGTGTTTGCTCTTTACATCACGAGAAACTGTTTAATTTACATTTGATTTACATCACTACGTGTTTTTACCAGTCCGACGTATTTATAGACCTGGCTTCGTAACACGCGTGAACCTTTTCATGCTAAACTATGAAGACCAAGGATTATGGACTGAAGTCAGATTCAAATTCACTTACCTAACCCACCCTTTTCGTAATAGGGTTTGTCAAAGCATCTGAGTATTTAATTGAAGTTAATATTCGTCACAAGGCCAGTTTGCCACCTGAACGGAAGACGGCCATGACAGTAATTGAGTAAACACTTTCAGGTTTATTCGGTGAAATAAGACTATTGACTCGGAGGACCAAATTATATTAGCTTAGTGACTCGAAGGACCGACTCGCTGACTTAATTATTTGGATCAAACGAATTAACTCCGTGTAGCGTTCCAATTAAATGTATTGCATTTGTTTGTTAAATATTTACAGTTTTATGAACGGCTAAACATAGAGTAGTAATCAGATAACTGATATAGTTACCTACTTAGTGGAATACTTGTAAGCAAATATTTTTCGAAAGCCGTACGAGAAATACGGCATTTAAAAAAAAAACTGTCTAGCTACTACAATACATGAGATTGACGGATGGTCAGACAAACGGACAGGCAGTGTAGCCTCAATGACAAATTAGTAGGTACTATGATTTGAATACATCTGGACAAGTCGGAAGGCAAGTGGAAACATTACTGTACATTTCTATAATTTACATCTGTTTATCTTGCAATATTTAAAAATATAAACTATAGTAAAGTTAAAAGTTAAAGGGCTAACTGAGTCAAATCAAATAAAATGTTTGTGTAAACATTGATATGCAAATAGAAAGTTTACCTTTTTGTTTTATTACACATCATCAATCAATTTGGAGTCGATTTGGTATTAAAAATGGCTGTTAAGTATGAATTATACAAAGTCTCGTTCATTTTACGCAGTTGAATTTATTTGAGATGTTATCATTTCTATCTATCAATAAAATATTGTTAATTTCGACGCGAAAAAAGTGAAACAGGTTTGTTTGTTACAACACGTCAATTTATTTTTGCACAAAATAAATATAGGATAGTCATCGTCTCACAAAGACGAATTCTCGAGACACAACATTTTTTTGCATCTTAGTATAAGCAAAAATGTTTTGAACAATATCTCCATTCGCCTAAAGTACAAAAAACCTAATAGATTCCGCATAGCAGATAACTGCCGCGCACAAACTGGTTATGCATTTGCACTGACGTAAATCAGAACCCCGAACAAGCCCTACTAACGTGATCTTGAACCAACCAATCAAATAACACTTATAGCCTCGCGCTATTCGTGTCTTCCACAAAACTTGGTGAACTCGAACGAGAGCAAATTGTTGCATGCAATACCATATACGGTATCTATTAGGACTTTACTCATTGATTAAAGTTAAAAGCTGTGGGATTCCAATCTTTGCTAGGTATTTTTTTTTGTTTTCCGGGGTTATTAGTTACTCACAAACTATTAACCCCGGAAAGTAGTAACTATCATGAGATTGATTCATTATTAAACGATGTAAATGTTTACTCACGCGTATTTATCGGGAGCGCCCGACTAGTTTCGGACCCAACCGGAGTCCTTAAGCATGAGCTGACGCGTCGAGATCGCAAATTGAACTCTCTACTCACTCTAGTATAGTCGGGTATTCATAAATATGCGTGAGTAAACCGTCATCGTTCAATAAATTACATTGCTTCTCCGCTGGCTGACATAGCGGATACATAATAGTCGACCAACACCTGCCAACTTTGTATTAGACATTGTCTCATTGATACTTCACCACGTATCTATAGATGACCTCTACTAATTTTTCCGTTCGTTCGGATTCAACGTTAAATCCTATTCATCGTTTAATTAACGCGTTGTCGTTTATCATGTTAACACATGCGTATGAATTGATTCCAAACGAGTATCTGACGTTAATGGAATGTCACACCTGTCCATTAAACATTTCCTATTAGTAAAAATGTTAATTTTATATTTAGAGTTATATTTTATATTGTAGTTGATCTATAAAACAAAAAATGTTTACTGTTAAAATTGATTGTTCAATTGTTCCGTTTGAATATTTATTACCACGGAATTCAATTACAACAGACAAAAAAAGAGGTTTGAAGACCGAAAATTTTCGTTCTTTAAAAAAAATGATGAAAATAAAAATCTTGTTTTTCTCCTTAGGTACTAACATACGCACTTGACACAATATGATAGAATAAAAAATTAAAAAGGCAAGAACAAAAAAAATATGTCTGGAACGTTATTTATAGCTAAAGCCTTTCTCGAGATATTAAAATAAACATAACATATTATTGAGGCACTTGAGTGTTTGAAGATAGTAAAATATGTATGTGTGTGTATGTATATAGCAAAACGTTATATATATGTGAAAGAAGGTCGCTTTAACTCCTGACCTACTATTTCTCTCATTTCTTATTCGAACCGAGTGAAGGAGCTAAGCTTTTGTTTTTCTGCTTTTGAATCTAGAATACATTACATTAGGCAGTCAGATAAATACGAAGATTTCCTTCTGAATTTAAACTGATCTGACCTGTATTATGAAAATACACGTTAAACGCGTGGAGGCGAGACGGGGTATAACAGCGCGTAACGATGCATCTTTCCAACAATGGCATTCAGGACTGGTTTAAGATAACTTAGTATAGACAAACTGATCTCTGAAATCAAATATATGTGTGTATATTTTGTGTGAAATAGCCAAAATATCATGTAAAGACGATAAAATCTACCATGTCTATAGTATGATTGTAACATTAAATTAACAACCTGAAAGTATTCAAATTGCTATATGTTTGAAAAGCGTCCGAAAAATTATAAACGTGATTTTTTTAATATTATAATTATAATAATTAAAATTTAACAGGCTATATAAAAAAAATAGCATTCTCCTTCGCAGACAAAGTCGCGGTCCCCAACTAGTTTTCATCCGAACTTAACATTGAATCACGGCTATGTAAGTCGTAAAAACTGCCAGTAGCTTTCTAGAACATTTTAAATCATCTCCAATCTCATTGCTTTGTCAATTCAATTTCACAAAGCGACTTACTAAAGAGGATCACGTTTTTCTTTGAACTTCTATTAGTCTTGATTACTTTTGCGATTGCGTGAAAGTAATTGCTCCTGTTTCAAATGTTATGTCATTTAACCGTAGTTATTGTTTGAGATTAAGGATATTGAATCGGATTTATTTATTTTGAGTGGATGTAGGTAAAACTTATTTACTATAAATAAACTAAAATAAGTTTGAAGCAATATTTATTGTTAAAAATTAAAATAAAACTTCTTTGCCAGTCATCCCCACTTAATAATGAGAATATACGTAATTATACTCAAACAAATAATATACTCGTTATTTTAATAAACTTTTTTATGAAGCCTAAACTAATCCATTCAAATTTTATAAAAATCCTGTCCATCTTTTTTATGGATGTTAATTGTATTGTCATCGGGTTTGATGCTACTCTGAAAATTGCAGCCTGCTTAACGGGAAGTGCCTCAATATTGAGTTGCAAAAATCCAACTGGAACGACAAAAACACAAACAAAGTAGACAAGTGATCTCATAAAATGTGGAAAAAAGAAAAGTGTTGAAAAAAGTTTTTAAAACGAAAGAATAAGGTAAAAAGGTGCGATCTTGAGAATCTTTGAAAAATACTTTCCTTTATGTTAAAATATTGTTCCATACATCAAGTTTCTACCATTAAACCTAAGCTACGCTGGCTCCGTGCTGAATAAATTTTACTTTCCACTGAACGTTACGTACCACGCGTTAATGTAAGTATGATTTGAAATAATGTAATGTATGCTGTTTGTTATGTAAAAATTATGTCACACGAAGATTATGAATGTGAAAGTATGTGAGAGTGTTTGTTGAGTGGCTTTACGCTCAAACAGCTGAATCAATTTTGATGAAATTTTTAGGTAGCTGACAGCTTTTATTACTTCTAACTTTGACTACTTTTATTCCACTTCGTAAAGGAGGGTGTTTTTTGCGACAACAAGCGACCTATCAGATATGAGTGGCATAAAAAAATAACAAAAAAATAAACGAAGTTTATGAAAGACAGTAACTATTTTAAACTGAAAACTAACTAAAAAAGTGACAGCCAAACAAATATCTTTTAAAGCTGAAAACTGATATTTCGATTATTTTTCACTAAGTGTTCATTTTTGTTTGAAACTTTTCTTAGCAATATTATTCCCCCATATAACGTCACAAACTTAACTCTTCATAACATTATATAATCTAAACCCACATACGGCCACAGGTTCCCAACATACAAATGATCTAACCAGCAATTAATTTAGTACCACTAATCACCTCTTTACTAAATCCTTTCAAGAAAATTCCATCTATAGTACGTTACACTTGAACAAAGCGGAAAAAACTGGAAACCTATTCGAAACTACCAACAATAGTAGAAAACTAAGGTCTGTTCTAATTAACAAGTAATCGGACAATAGTACAATGCAGCTCTTATTATCGCAGTAAGAATCGAAAGTCTTTAGGAATCTTTGAAAGGAACTTCAAAGAAGGTAGTATTTAAAAAAATAAGGAGAGAATGTTTAATGTTTCTTTAGTAATACCTCAAAAAAGTTTATACATAAAAGCGTACCGTTAAGGAGGCCTGCTGGTTACTGGTGAAAACTAAAATTTTTCATCGATATTCGACTGAAATTTTAGAGTTATCTTTTTTTTTATAGAAGAATTCGATTGAACATTCGTTGCAGCCAACTATGCAAATTTCAAAAGCGTTTCGTAGTTCAATCATTCGAATTTCAAATCGATTTTTTATCGTTCTTGTATGTGATGTGAGAAATACCCAATTTTGTTTTTGGAACCGCATTCGAATTCTTTCACATCTATTTTTTGATATAAATCGGTTTCTATCAAACTACGCATTTCGATTGTTTGCCTCTTTCGTAATTTTAGGAATCTGACCAACTCTCACACCAACTCATTTTATTTTTTAATAAGGCAAGCCAGACACACAACTTCTTTATTGCGACTCAAACTAACATTGGCTGCAAACTAAGCCATTTACAAACAAAACATTTAGTTGTAGAAACACAAGCGTGGTTTGAACAAGCATTTACAGACGTCACAAAGGCTATTGTGAGATTGGTCAACACGGCACGTTGCTCATTTCGGCTTCCAGTCGTACTTTGCTTGGAGCGAGTCCACCTCTACAAGCCATCATTGAAAGGTGTCAAGTGCTGTTAGTAGTTACAACTCACCGACTGTCAAAGGTCAACGTATGACGTCACTAGTCCTGACTCCGAAGCCTACCGAGTACTGAATTCCTAGGTATGTAAATCCTATCGCAAAGTACTATGTTAAGTGTGATACGGGAAGCATAATCGCCTGCTCACACACTCCTGCCAATTTATAAGCATTTAAAAGAATCTTATTATTATTAACATCTTTTTTTTTTTTTTTTGATAGTAACTGTCGTGAGAATGATTCATTATTAAATGATGTAACGGTTTACTCACGCGTATTTATCGGGGTAGCCCGACTAGTTTCGGACCCAACCGGAGTCCTTAATCATGAGCAGACGCGGCGGGATCGCGAGTCGAACTGACACGCGTATTTATCGGCTACCCCGATAAATACGCGTGAGTAAACCGTTACATCATTTAATATTAACATCTTATTTAAAATCATCTTATTGTAATTAACATCTTAACAAAAAGGGCATCTGTATTTTGAAATGTTATGTTTACTATCAGCCCGTATAGTTGCCATCCAATCAACTACTAAACAATTAATCGCATCGTTATTCAGCTCAATTAATCATACATTGGAAATTTGATATAATCAGATTCGATATACGATCGCTAAATCAGACTTATCGGTATGACAATACCAACATATAGAAATTTAATTAACTAAAACACAGTTGAATCGGTATAATAATTGAAAATTAGTAATAAATGTCTCCGTCACTAAAATGTACTGCAATTTACAGTACAATGACTGACTGACGTTTATATCGTGCGCGACGAGTTGGTTGCACAGAGGACTAGGTACATGGAATGTATTACTTGGACATAGTTCCAAGTAATTGGTTAATTGTCAAACGTATGGAACTATGTTCTACTCACATTTTGGAAAGGATGTTTTGAGTGTGGCAACTGGTGTGCTAGTGAAATTCTGAGTACCCATTGACATTTTCCATGGTAGCCAAAGCAGATAAACAACTTTTGCAACAGTCACTTGCCTTTTGAGAAACAGTGTCAGCCATTTTGTTTGAAGTGACTTAAAAGGTTTTCAAGACAACTGATTCGAACGCATGGTTACCAAGAACAGAGTGTTCCTTTATAAGTAACGTAATATATTTTGGAAAAAATACCCCTTTGCCAGTATCAAGTAGATAGTACAGTTTTTGAGGTCACAATGCACATACCCACAGTGCGCTTAGTATTGCACAGTTCAATCCATGCGTAAGACAAGCAGTAATGCTTGTCTAAGTGTCTGTGCATGTGACTTGAACGTTTGTTGAAACCCCCGCGGCAAAAGGAAAAGTTTCTTCGGAAATATAGACAAGAAGATTTTAATATTTCTCTGACTAGATCCACATTTAGCTACCTACTCTAGGCAGAAGCACTACAACACAAGTAAAACTATTTATTATTATTTTTGTTACGTTTTTCTTTCGTAATTTATTACCTCAGGAAGTCAGTGAGACGTTAACATCTTTCATTAAATAAATGTAATCGTTTTATGTCAGTCTCATTGATTTATATTTTAGGTCTGATTTGAATCACATTTTGACATTATGTAGTTGCACAATGTCAACGATTTTAGCGGCCTACCCTGACACGTAGAAAGTCTTGCTGTTCATAAAGTTTCTTATTTGGTTGCTGAATTAAAAGGGAATGCCGAGTGGTTGAGGTCACCACACCAAAACCACTGTGCGTGTCGTGTCGCGGGTTCGATCCCCGCGTAGGACAAGTATTTGTGTGATCCACAAATGCTTGATCTGAGTCTGGGTGTCATTGTGCATGTGATTTGTATGTACCGCCCGCGACACAAGGATTAAATTCCTTAGTGCGGGAGTCGTTTAAAAAAAAACAGAAACAGAACAGAATTAATATATATTTAAAGTATAAGCACATTAGGTGTTTTGAGAAGTTATCATGACTTTTTTTTCAAAAGAAATTAAGAAGTAACATCAATTTATCTCAAGAAACGTAATTTAGTAAAAAAAACACATTTTCTAGTACTGACACTCTGGTACCGTAAGAATCTTGGATCTGTTGGTCTTAGATTAAATTATGTAGTACTTTTTAAAGCATATTTTTGTAATAAGACTGTTAGCGTTTTATCTTGGATAGCTCTTGCAAAAATGAGACCTGGATCTTAAAGAAGGGGGAAATGTGTAAGAGGGATGCCGCTCTACACCATGTCATTCTCTATCTCTCTTCGATAACTGCAAGTCTTGATTTAGCAAAGCGTTTCCTATTCTACGTAAAATACTAGCAGGAATAATGAACCTTATGTCTGTTAAGTACCGACTTAATAACATTTTAAAGTATCATTTTATTCCGACCTTCATATTTCGTACCCTTAAATTTGGATAACTCAAACAAGGTCAAAAAAAACTTTTGAAGACTTAAGCCATTTCGAAGTTTTAGTATAATTCACGTTTTCGTTAGAAATCTTTTAGCATATTACGAACATTAAGACCTTATAAACAGTTTTATGAGAAGTTTTTTGAAATTTTCGTTGAAACCATTTGTGAGATAAGGTGTTTGGGAAAGTTTTTGTGACAAAATTCTTTTGTGGGTAATAATAGGCTGATAGATAATATTAGGCTGTATTAATTTTTGCCTGTCTTCTCTGACGGTTTTTTGGCTAGCTGTAAGTGAGTTTTGGCTAACATTAAAAGTCCAACTTTGTCCATAAGTATATTTGTAAATAGGTGAAAAGATTATTTTTCTTGAAACTGTTTTATAATGGAATATAAAAAAAGATATCGAATTGTTAGTATTTTATTTGCCAATACATTAAAATAATTTAGACATTTTCTGGACACTTGTCAAAGTTTGATTTTATAAACAAAACTACAAAGCGTTAAAATGAAAATTTCCTTTGATACCATATACATTAGAAACTAATTTATTCGTCTCAATGCACACAAGTTCTTTTCAATTATATTTGATTGGTTCTTTTCTTTTAAGTGAAAAGATTTATAGCAAATTTTAAAATGAAATAAAGAACTAGCAATCCACCCGCGGCTTCACCTGCCTGCATTGCGATTGTTACTGTAATGAGAAATTATATTTGTACTGGTTTAGAAATTTATACGTGCCAAATTTCATCATTACAATATGATTAGTAGTTTTGCATGGATTCAAGATGGCTATTAGGAAAAACCTAGTAGCGGATCCAGGTGTTGGTTAGGAGAGACGGATAAGATTTTAATTTTGACAC